>NC_138301.1:32477500-32625000 GCF_965601325.2 Salmo salar
ACCAGTGGTCAGCCTTTTAACCTTTTCACGTGTAAGTTCCAAATATCTCTAACGGGTACCCCAGGGTGAGTTTATTTTATGCGCGTGCTGTCAGAATGCACTTTTCCAAAATGGGATTGTTACACAACAGGACAGTTCACCCACTCTGCCCTCAAACCAAGGTACGCTGCCTGCTAATCATCTATTGGCTATAGAGCAACTTATCAATTTCAAATTATTTTCTAACAAGTTTTTTTAATTTTCTAACAACTGTTTGAATTGAGGTGTGTTCCGCCCATTTCACTGTTGAGGACAGTTTGTGTTTGAGACATTACTGAGCCAGCCCAAGAACACATTATTTCCTCCCTGGCACATTTTCCGGCTGGAGGCCACATTGCCTTCACTACTAATAATAACTTTGGACGTGTGTGCGTTCCTATCAAAGTAAGTGCCTTATTACGTTATCATTATAGTTTCTGTATATCGTGTTATTGTAGCTGCACACCGTATGTATGTATGGAGCATAATGCATTTGCTGTTTTATTCACATGTTTTCAAGTGCTGGTGACAAATCATGCATTCCGATTCTTGCATAGATTGTAATGGAAATACAATCTGTGTGTAAAATATATATTTTTTAAGGTTGTACTAATTATGAGGAGCTAATTCTAAGCTAATTGCCAGCTGTGTGGCGCCATGTTTGTTGACATCATGCATTCTGGTTGTCACGTAAATGTCTGCCAGACCAAAATGAAGTGAAGGGATGGTTCAATCGTCTTTTGAGTAAACTTCAGTTAGTGAATGATGGTAAACGACTCCCCTTCCCTTCAACATGCATACTGCAAACAGACCCAACTCATCTTGCAACCTCTTATCTTTGGTTGACATGAAAAAACAAATATGGCGGCCCGCCCAAAATACCCATTGCGTTTTATTCAATTATTTAGATCACTGGTGAGGTCACCCGTGATATGATGAATTGTAAATAGTAATTACTATTAGCTAATTACAGTTTCTGTCAGCTGAGAGTTAGCTAAATATGACCTCTTGTGTTAGGTCACTCTTTCCTCAGTTAGCGCTAGGACTAATGTAGCTGACATTTTCCGGTTTGGATGAGAATTGTGTTAGCCTTTCACATGGACGACATAACGTTGTGAAGACTGTGTTTCTGTGAAAAAAACTATGTGGCCAGCTCAAACGCTGACTGTTGTGTCAATCCTAACTGGACGCTCTAAATAAGTGTTCTAATCACAGCGGTTTGAGCGTACAATGCAGGGACCACTGTAGAATGATCACACCCGTGTGTTCGTACATGTCAAAGGGTTAAGCACTATCCCACTGCATTATCCTCATTCATTTATATACAATAACTACATACACACACACATGCACGCACGCATGCAAACACACACACACACACCCTAGCATGCACATAACCAGAACATCCCAAGTCAGTTTGTGTGTGAGAGAGAGTTGCTGATAGAGCAACAGTTTCAATGTAAAGGCAGGCGGCAGTTCATGTTGTATTTGAGAGAGAGATGGAGAGGGATGGAGAGGGATGGAGAGAGATGGAGACAGATGGAGAGAGATGGAGAGGGATGGAGAGAGATGGAGAGGGATATTTGCAAGAGGAAGGGAATCTGATTTCATTGGGCCTCAACCCGTGGGTCAGACACTTCATTCGAGATGAATAGTAAGCCCTGAGTTAGCCTGCACGGGTGCAGGTTAGTTCTGAAGGATTCGTTGCCATATAAATCTACCTGGCTAAGAGGTGAGACACTTTCATGATACAGGTTATTCCGAGTTGAACTCAGAGTTGACCGAAGTTACAAGGCCTTTAAACCAAATGTTGTGATTAGATCATAAAACTGGGAAATAATGATTATTCTAATTCCATAGTTAGAAGATAATAATGGGCGCTTTGAATACAGTCTTGTTTGACATGGCAACTAATGAAAATGCCAGAGAGAAGTTATTGTGATTGGGTAGGAACCAAAGTGTTGGTCAGTGTTTCCTAAGGGACCCTATAATCTTTGGCTACATAAAATGTTTTCTGTTAGCTACTTCATGTAGCTAACATATTCATGCTTAGCCTATTCCTCTTTGATTTAGAAGATACTGTTGCACAAACTTCACTGGTATCAGGATGTATAGCTTGCTACTTTAGACAGCTAACTAGTGATTAGCTTTAATGGCTAACAAGCCACAACTTGTTAAGAAAAGAAAACCTAGCTGTTTGCAGATGTTAGAAACACTAATAGTGTAATTATAGAACTCTTGTAGGTTTATATTAACAAGCAGAGTGGAAGCAGCATCGTAGTCATTGTTGCATGTGCTGCATTGACCATGCAGACTAACTGCAAGTGTCTGGTGGCCGAGCAAAAACAAACGCGCTCCTTGAGTGACAGGGGGCGGGGCTAAGTCTGTGTGGAAAACAGAATGGAGAGAGAGAGGAGAGAGATAACTCAAGTAGAAGAGTAAACTATAGAAAAGGATGTTACGCATGGCGTATCACATTAAACAAACCAAACATTCAAATACAGTTATAGATGGTAAAGTAAAAACTCAAACCGGTCCGTGCATCATACCGGTATACATTAAAATACGGTATACCACCGAGCCCTAGATTGAATGCGCGACCCTCGGAGCCGAGTCTCGCGGCTTATGCCCATCCTCCATCCTCATCCACAAAGCCGCAATTCTACTTGATGGGAATAGTGCTACCCGTTGCCCCTAGTGGCCGGTTTTGAAGGCATCCCCTGACGTCCTGGGAACCTGGACGAACGTTGAATATCGCCTTGGATCTGGAGTGACCTGGCTGATTAGAAGAGTATTATACATTCATTTGTGGTTGCCCCGGGAAGTCGACACAGGTCCACCCTACAGCCCTCTCCCCCATCCCTCCTCCCCCTTTGCAGTGTGTTGGTAGGCCCAGGGAAGTCGACACAGGTCCACCCTACAGCCCTCTCCCCCATCCTTCCTCCTCTCTCCTTCCTCCCCCTTGCAGTGTGTTGGTAGGCCCAGGGAAGTCGACACAGGTCCACCCCTACAGCCCTCTCCCCCATCCCTCCTCCCCCTTGCAGTGTGTTGGTAGGCCCAGGGAAGTCGACACAGGTCCACCCCTACAGCCCTCTCCCCCATCCCTCCTCCCCCTTGCAGTGTGTTGGTAGGCCCAGGGAAGTCGACACAGGTCCACCCCTACAGCCCTCTCCCCCATCCTTCCTCCTCTCTCCCTCCTCCCCCTTGCAGTGTGTTGGTAGGCCCAGGGAAGTCGACACAGGTCCACCCTACAGCCCTCTCCCCCATCCCTCCTCCCCCTTGCAGTGTGTTGGTAGGCCCAGGGAAGTCGACACAGGTCCACCCCTACAGCCCTCTCCCCCATCCCTCCTCCCCCTTTGCAGTGTGTTGGTAGGCCCAGGGAAGTCGACACAGGTCCACCCCTACAGCCCTCTCCCCCATCCCTCCTCCCCCTTTGCAGTGTGTTGGTAGGCCCAGGGAAGTCGACACAGGTCCACCCTACAGCCCTCTCCCCCATCCTTCCTCCTCTCTCCTTCCTCCCCCTTGCAGTGTGTTGGTAGGCCCAGGGAGAACCCATCAACCCTGCTGGCACAGAAGAGGAGACTGGTGTATTTATCCTGATCTGTTTGGTTCATTTAACCAAACAGGTCAGGAAAAATACACGTTTCCTCTTCTGTGCCTGCAGGGTTGATGGGTTCTCCCTGGGCCTACCAACACACTGCAAGGGGGAGGAAGGAGAGAGGGGGAAGGATTAGGGAGAGGGCTGTACGGGTTGTAGGGAAACCAGGGATGAAAGTCTGGGGGGAAAGGCAGGGTAGGGAAGGCAGACAAACACACACATAGAAACAAAAACATAAACACACACACACACTCACACACACACACACACACACACACACACACACACACACACACACACACACACACACACACACACACACACACACACACACACACACACACACACACACACACACACACACATACACGCACACACACACACACACACACACACACACACACACACACACACACACACATAGGGATGATTGCTATCATCCAGAAGGCGAGGTCAGTATAGGTGCATCAAAGCTGGGACCGAGAGACTGAAAAACAACTTCTATCTCAAGGCCATCACTAACATTGAGTGGTTGCTGTCAACATACTGACTCAAATCTCTGGCCACTTTAATAATTCATAATTGGGTGTAATAAATGTATCACTAGCCACTTTAAACAATGCCACTTTATATAATGTCTACACACCCTACATTACTCATCTCATATGTATATACTGTACTCTATACCATCTACTGCATCTTGCCTATGCCGCACAGCCATCGCTCATCCATATATATTATTGTTATTAATCTCTTTACACTTGTGTGTATTAGGTAGTTGTTGTCAAATTGTTAGATTACTTGTTAGATATTACTGCACTGTTGGAACTAGAAGCACAAGCATTTCACTACACTCGCATTAACATCTGCTACCCATGTGTATGTGACCAATAAAATTTGATTTGATTTAATACTCACTCTGGTTACACTCTCCAGAGGGCAGGTCACTGAGTGCACCCATAGCACATTCCCTCTTCTCCTCTCCCCTTCTCTCCCTCTCTTTCCCTCTCTCTCTCCCTCTCCCTCTCTACCTCTCTCTCTCTCTAGTAGGTCTGATGTTGTGGTTTTCTAGGGAGAAGATACAAAGTGACACTTGTCTTCCCTGGAAATCTAATCAGGGAGGGTGAGAGGTCAGGGGTTAGAGCTCTAGGGTCAGGGTTTAACGGTCAGTGATATATTATTCATTATTAATGTGAACTTTACTTTAAGGGTGAAGCCTTCAGTACAGCTAGCTTAAAATGTCCCTGCCTGCCTGCTGAAGATGTCAGTAGTGTGTGGGTGGGAACGTTCCCACCACAAAACAAATTCTGACAGCAAGGACATCACGAGGGAGGGAGGGAGGTCGGGAGGGAGGTAGGGAGGGAGGTCGGGAGGGAGGTCGGGAGGGAGGGAGGTCGGGAGGGAGGGAGGGAGGTAGGGAGAGAGGGAGGGAGGGATGAGCCTGTCTGTCCCAGTAGGCTGATGGTCTAACATGAAGACATCCTCATTAGGGAATCAGGGACTCAGTCTGTTTTCCCTCTGGACCCCAGCTTACACTTTCTACCATCTGCAGGGAACACACACACATATACACACACACACGTACGCATACACATTACGCACCCACACACATAGACACATACATACACACAGGCACACATTCAGTCACATACATACACACACACAGGCACACACAAAGTATACACTGAGTGTACACAACATTATGGACACCTGCTCTTTCTATGACATAAACTGACCAGGTGAATCCAGGTGAAAGCTATGATCCCTTATTGATGTCACTTCAATCCCTTAAATCCACTTCAATCAGTATAGATGTAGAGGAGAAGACAGGTTAAAGAGGGACAATTGAGACATGGATTATGTATGTATGCAATTCAATGGGTGAATGGGCAAGACAAAAGATTTAAGTACCTTTGAACTGGGTACAGTAGTAGGTGCCAGGCACACAGGTTTGAGTGTGTCAAGAACTGTAATGCTGCTGGGTTTTTCACGTTCAACAGTTTCCCGTATGTATCAAGAATGGTCAACCACCCAAAGGACATCCAGCCAACTTGACACAACTATGGGAACCATTGTAGTCAACATGGGCCAGCACCACTGTGGAACGCTTTTGACACCTTGTAGAGTCCATGCCCGTGAATTGAGGCTGTTCTGAGGGCAAAATCGGGTGCAACTCAATATTAGGAAGGTGTTCCTAATGTTTTGTACACTCAGTGTATGTACTGTAGTTAGTTCAAACGAAGTGTTGGAGAAATGTGTTGAGTTATTGAAGTGGCAGCGTCACAGCAGATAAACCTCTGTGACTGGAGCTATTCTGCCTTCACACTTTGAGAGAGCTACAACTCTCTCTCACTCTCTCACTCTCATACTCACTCACTCACTCACTCACTCATTCAGACACACACAGCATTTAGTATTGTGATAAAACATTTCAGCTACCCAAACATTCAGGAAGCACTTTCCTTTGATTGCTTGCTTTGCCTTGTTAAAACGAATCTCCTACAATAATATTGCTTATGGGAATCTATCATAAATATGCAAATATAATGACAAGGACTTTGCTGTGAGACAACTAGAAAAGACAATTTGGTATTGAAATAATACCTTTTGATTTGTTTAATACCTTTTTCAAGACATTTTGTTATTTCTTATGGAGGCACACAGGTGCTTATCTGAGGTGTTTTAATGTGTTGCAGCAGGAATGTTGCTCAATGTATGGCTTTAAAACACACGTGCACACACACCCACACACTATCTCTCTCTCTCACACACACACACACACACACACACTATCTCTCTCTCACACACACACACACACACTATCTCTCTCTCTCTCTCTCTCACACACACACACACACACACACTATCTCTCTCTCTCACACACACACACACACACACTATCTCTCTCTCTCTCTCACACACACACACACACACACACACACTATCTCTCTCTCACACACACACACACACACACACACACACTATCTCTCTCTCTCTCACACACACACACACACACTATCTCTCTGTCTCTCTCTCTCTCACACACACACACACACACACACACACACACACACACAATCTCTCTCTCTCTCACACACACACACACACACACACACACACGCACACACACACTTTTAAAGGTGCCTTTGAAGTGTGTGTGAGTGTTGTGAAGAGACTTTGTGTTTAGTAGAGACACTGTATCTTCACTGGAATTATATTTCTCACTTTTGCTGTTATTCTGTCTGGCGAATCTATCTGTTCATACCCCTCTACCTCTCTTTTTCACTCTCTTAACCTTCTCTCTGCCTTTTTCACCCCTCCTTCCCCTCTTTCTCTCTCTCTCTTCTTTCTGTCCCCTTCCTCCCCCTCTACCCCGCTTTCTACTCTCTCTCTGTCTGTCTCTCCTAACCTTCTCTCCCATCCCCTACCTCCCCTCCACTTCTCTGTCCTTCCTCGCTCTCTCGGTCTCTTCTATCCCTCACCTCCCCCCACCTCTCTGTCCTTCCTCTCTCTCTCTGTCTCTCCTAACCTTCTCTCCTATCCCCTGCATCCCCCACCTCTCTGTCCTTCCTCTCCCTCTCTGTCTCTCCTATCCCCTACCTCCCCTCCACTTCTCTGTCCTTCCTCGCTCTCTCTGTCTCTTCTATCCCTCACCTCCCCCTACCTCTCTGTCCTTCCTCTCTCTCTCTGTCTCTCCTATCCCTCACCTCCCCCCCACCTCTCTCTCCTTCCTCTCTCTCTCTGACTCTCCCATTCCCTGCACCCCCACCTCTCTGGCTTTCCTCTCTCTCTCTGTCTCTTTATTCCCTGTACCCCCCACCTCTCTGTCCTTTCTCTCTGTCTCTCTGTCTCTGTCTCTGTCTCTCTCTCTCTCTCTCTCTCTCTCTCTCTCTCTCTATCCCCTGCACCCCCCACCTCGCTGTCCTTCCTCTCTCTCTCTGTCTCTCCTATCACCTGCCTCCTTCCCTACTCAAATCAAATCAAATTGTATTGGTCACATACACATATTTAGCAGATGTTATTGCGGGTGTAGTTAAATGTTTGTGTTCCAAGCAGTGCAGTAGTATCTAACAATTCACAACAATACACACAAATCTAAAAGTAAAAAAATGGAATTAAGACATACATAAATATTAAGACGAACAATGTCGGAGTGGCATTGACTAAAATACAGTAGAATAGAATACAGTAATTACATATGATATCAGTTAAGCAGTATGTAAACATTATTAAAGTGGCTATCGTTCCATTATTAAAGTGACCAGTGATTCCATGTCTATGTAAATAGGGCAGCAGCCTATAAGGTGCAGGGTTGAGTAACCGGGTGGTGGCCGGCTAGTGATGGCTATTTAACAGTCTGAGGCCTTGAGATAGGAGCTGTATTTCAGTCTCTCAGTCCCAGTTTTGATGCACCTGTACTGACCTCGCCTTCTGGATGACAGAGGGGTGAACAAGCCGTGGCTCGGGTGGTTGATGTCCTTGATGATATTTTTGGCCTTCCTGTGACATCGGGTGCTGTAGGTGTACTGGAGGGCAGGCAGTGTGCCCCCGGTGATGCTGTGGGCAGACTGTACCACCCTCTGAAGACCCAGGGCCCAGGGTTCAGACCCAGGGCCCCTAGCGTAATGATGAGCTTGGAGGGTACTATGGTGTTGAAGGCTGAGCTATAGTCAATGAACAACATTCTTATATAGGTATTCCTCTTGTCCAGATGGGATAGGGCAGTGTGCAGTGTGATGGTGATTAAATCATCTATGGATCTCTCTATACCCCCTCCCCTCTCTCCCTTACCTCCCTTCTCTCTCCTCTCTACCCCCAAGTTCTGTGATAGTTAATATGTCCTACTCTACTGTGATAGAGCCTACCATGTCATCAGACTGAACTTTCATTATGTACCAAGTCAGCTCTCATTAGACCCTGTGTGTGTGTCCACCAAGGTCATGTCACTACCAGTGTCTGTGTTTACAGGATTCCTGGTCTAGTCTTAGATTACCTGTCTCTGTCAATATCAGGTCAGCCATAGCCTTGTCGCGAACCAGGCGCACGCGGGACTTTAGCGGTATGACTATGTGAGACTAGGTCAGCCATGTTATAGGTCTAGCAGGACTTGTTGCAGAATGTAAATCAGAGAATGTAAACCCTTCCAGGCTTCTCACTTCCTGGCTACCTGGATATATTTCAGGATTCACAGGATGTAGTACTAGAGTAGAGTGACTGCCTGCACCCAACAGTCGCTGTCCATTCTCCTGTGGTGCTGAACATCAGAATTCTGATTCCATCGCTGTCCACTTCCGTGGGTCTGGATTTCAGATCTCCCCTATTAGCTTGATTGATTGATTCAGCATTGAGGCTTTTACTCCTGTGGCAAGTTCACCACGTCATATCTCAGTCCAGACATGCATGTTAACATTCTGCCTTTTCATTTCCCCTGACAGAGCACGATAAGCACCGTCTATGCAAGAGCACAGAGTACATGAACCTTCACTTTAAAGTCAAGTGGTTCCACAACGAGTATGTCCGTGAACTTGCTGCCTTCAAGGACACACCCCCTGAGTATTCTCTGTAAGTAGTGTACTGCACACACACACACACACACACACACACACACACACACACACACACACACACACACACACACACACACACACACACACACACACACACACACAGATGCCCCAAAACATGCTACCTCTCATCATTACCAATAGGGGTGGTAAGTATTTTTCAGGAGGTATGATATTTATGCCTCTAACTTTTTCACTCATCATGATTCACAATTCCTTCATAATTATCCGTAATCATGGTACATTCTATAAAAAAAAGTTTTTAAAAGGGTTCTTCGGCTATCTCCATAGGAGAACACTTTTTGTCTCCAGGTAGAACCCTTTTCTACATGGAACCCAAAAGGGTTCTACCTGGAACCAAATGTATTTTATTAGGATCCCCATTAGCTGATGCCAATGGCGACAGCTAGTCTTGTTATATTTCAAAATAATAATAATAAAACCTAACAATTTACAATAAAAGTGACTCCAAAATGATACAATACATTATTTTCCATTTGTATTCGGCAAAACATAATCCGAAACACAACTGAAACAAACTGCAAATGCATCCCACAAGTTTGTAGAGTCACGTGCCAGGAATATGGGACCAAATACTACACTTTTAATTAAATCTAATACACTGTAAGTGAAATTGTCAAATACTTATGACATGGGGGGACTAGATACATAAAGTGCTTTCATTTCTAAACAGTAAAACAGATGTGTATGAAAATACCCTCAAATAAAAGGTGACATTCTGAACTGTTGCCTCATAATAAACATTTGATCTCAAATCCAAAATGCTGGAGTTTAAAGCCAAATAAAATGTTTTAGCTTCACTCAAATAAATACACACACATTACACCAGCTGAGTGTTCTCTGTAAATACTACAGCACAGTGTCCTATCCTCGATGATGTCATGTTGTCTCCAACAGGAGCAGACATATTATTTTAATCAGCAGATAAATACAGTCAATCAATCAACCTACACAAACACACCATACATGTACAACTGAGTATTCTCTGGAAGTACTGTAATATACCCAGACAAACACACCATACATGTACAACTGAGTATTCTCTGGAAGTACTGTAATATACCCAGACAAACACACCATACATGTACAACTGAGTATTCTCTGGAAGTACTGTAATATACCCAGACAAACACACCATACATGTACAACTGAGTATTCTCTGGAAGTACTGTAATATACCCAGACAAACACACCATACATGTACAACTGAGTATTCTCTGGAAGTACTGTAATATACCCAGACAAACACACCATACATGTACAACTGAGTATTCTCTGGAAGTACTGTAATATACCCAGACAAACACACCATACATGTACAACTGAGTATTCTCTGGAAGTACTGTAATATACCCAGACAAACACACCATACATGTACAACTGAGTATTCTCTGGAAGTACTGTAATATATCCAGACAAACACACCATACATGTACAACTGAGTATTCTCTGGAAGTACTGTAATATACCCAGACAAACACACCATACATGTACAACTGAGTATTCTCTGGAAGTACTGTAATATACCCAGACAAACACACCCTACATGTACAACTGAGTATTCTCTGGAAGTACTGTAATATACCCAGACAAACACACCCTACATGTACAACTGAGTATTCTCTGGAAGTACTGTAATATACGCTGACAAACACACCATACATGTACAACTGAGTATTCTCTGGAAGTACTGTAATATACCCTGACAAACACACCATACATGTACAACTGAGTATTCTCTGGAAGTACTGTAATATACCCAGACAAACACACCATACATGTACAACTGAGTATTCTCTGGAAGTACTGTAATATACCCAGACAAACACACCCTACATGTACAACTGAGTATTCTCTGGAAGTACTGTAATATACCCTGACAAACACACCATACATGTACAACTGAGTATTCTCTGGAAGTACTGTAATATACCCAGACAAACACACCATACATGTACAACTGAGTATTCTCTGGAAGTACTGTAATATACCCAGACAAACACACCCTACATGTACAACTGAGTATTCTCTGGAAGTACTGTAATATACCCACAAAAAAAAACACACACCAAGATCAGTTTACTTCCTAAATTGATTGAATTGAAATAGAATGTAGCCCAACCCTGCCATACATGTTAAAACCCAAAGTGCTTTACAAATCAGCATTTAAAACTAGATTGAAAACATTTAAGGAGAGAATGTCATGAAGGTCAGGTAAAAGACAGGTGATTGTATTAAATCCTTAAAGATATGGAATACTGCTCTCTCAGACAACCTTGCTAGTGCCCTCACAGAGAAACACCTCCCTGTCACTGCTGGTCAAACAGCATCCAATCCATTACAGAGTGAGTTGTGAATGACAGCTCACAGTCCCACCCACCTGCTGCTGTCATTTAAACACAAAGCACCTTCAGGAGTTAAGGACACACACACACACACCGCCCACCTTATTTATGATCCCTTTCTCTTGTGGCAGATGCCCTTAATCAAGGAGCACAGCAGGGAATACACTTTTGACACACACACACTTTGAATACTATGTACAGTATACTCACTGTGTGTGTGTGTGTGTGTGTGTGTGTGTGTGTGTGTGTGTGTGTGTGTGTGTGTGTGTGTGTGTGTGAATGTGTCCTCCAGGTGGTTCGAGCCGTTTGTCATTCAGTGGCTGTCTGAGAATGAGGATGTTGCCATGGACTTCCTACACGGAGCTCTGGGGAGCGACAAGAAGCTTGGCGTGAGTACTCACACACTCTACTCTTTTCTCACTCGCTCACTCTCACTCGTTCACTGTCTGGTAGTCCTCTGTCTTTTCTCAGTGAGGGATGAATGAATAACAGCAGCGTTGACATACAGCACTCTGCTGCTCTGCTCACCCCAATGAAATACTGCACCATTCTGAAGTACTAAAGCTCTCTCTCTTTTCTCGCTTTCTCTCTCTCTCTCTCTCTCTCTCTCTCTCTCTCTCTCCCTATCTCTCTCTCATCTTTGTCTCGCTCGGCCAATCTATTTCTCTCCTCTCTTTCTCCCCCTTCTCTTTCTCGCTCTCCCTCCTTCTGTCTCTTTCCCTGTCTCTCTCTGTCTCACTCTCTTTCTCTTTCTCTTTCTGTAGTTCCAGCCAACGTCAGAACATGTCCTGTTCTCCTGTTCGGTGGTGGATGTGTTCACTCAGCTCAACCAGAGTTTTGAGATCATTAAGAAGCTGGAGTGCCCCAACCCACAGGCCCTGGCTCACTTCATGTGCCGCTTTGCTAAGGTCAGGCACTAACCCCCAACCTAATGTCCCTAGCTGTGTGTGTGTGTGTGTGTGTGTGTGTGTCTGTTTGACCGTGTGTATGTCCAATACTATTTCTAAGAGTGTTTTGATATTGTAACAACTCAATATTGTTCATTCCTTTTCTTGTATTTTTTCTAGACCATCAACAAAGTTCTGTTGCAATATGCTGCAATCATAACCAAGGATTTTGGCTTGTATCTGAACCAGGAGAAAGTGGTAAGTGTTCTCTGGATTCACATAATGATCATTCTGCACACAAAAAAAGATGGACCAGCCCATCTAGCATTTGCCTAAACTTCCCTATGGCCAGTCTGGTTCTGAATAGTACTATTAAATTCTATATGTATAATAATATGACTGTGTCTCTGTGACAGCCCTGCATCCTCATCAACAACATCCAGCAGCTCAGAGTTCAGCTGGAGAAGATGTTTGAGTCCATGGGAGGCAAACAGGTCTGTACTGTAGCAACCCCTTACCTTTATACATACCCCTTACCCTTTACCCCAACCCCAAGTCCATGGGAGGCAAGCAGGTCTGGATCTCTTCTTCCCCCCTCATAGCCCCATGTTCCCATACCCTCCATGGCCCTAATCCTAGTCCTACCCCATCAGACAATCCTCACCTTCCCCCTAGATCTGTCACTATCCCTCTGAAGACTGTTTTTTATTCCCCCACCCTGTTCTATTTCTCCACTCTTCTAACTCTTCTCCCTCCATCCTGTCTGGTCTTGTACGTTCTAGTTTGTTTCTTTTATAAATGTTGTTTTATAAATGTTTGATAAATGTATGGGGGAAAGCCCTTAGTCTATGTCTTGGGTTTCAGATTTCCAGCCTGTCCCCCTCTAAGTCTTTCTGTCTGTCTGTCTGTCTGTCTGTCTGTCTGTCTGTCTGTCTGTCTGTCTGTCTGTCTGTCTGTCTGTCTGTCTGTCTGTCTGTCTGTCTGTCTGTCTGTCTGTCTGTCTGTCTGTCTGTCTGTCTGTCTGTCTCTCCCTCTAAGTCTGTCTGTCAGACCTCCTCTAAGTCTGTTTGTCTCTCTGTCTGTCTCTCTGTCTGTTTCTCCCTCTAAGTCTGTATGTCTGTCCCCCACTAAGTCTGTTTGTCTCTCTGTCTGTCTCTCTGTCTGTCTCTCCCGCTAAGTCTGTCTCTTTTCCTCTGACTGTAAATCTATCTGTCAGTCTCCCTCTAAGTCTGTTTGTCTCTCTGCCTGTCTCTGTCTGTTTCTCCCTCTAAGTCTCTCTGTCTGTCCCCCTCTAAGTCTGTCTGTCTGTCTCTCTGTCTGTCCCCCTCTAAGTCTGTCTGTCTGTCTCTCTGTCTGTCCCCCTCTAAGTCTGTCTGTTTGTCCCCCTCTAAGTCTGTCTGTCTCTAAATCCATATGTCTGTCTATCTGCCTCTGTCTGTCCCCTCTAAGTATGTCTGTCTCTCTATCTGTCTCTCTATTTGTCTGTCTCTAAGTCTATATGTCTGTCTCTCTGCCTCTCTGTCTAACCCCCCTCTAAGTCTATCTGTCTGTCTGTCTGTCTGTCTGTCTGTCTGTCTGTCTGTCTCTCTGCCTCTAAGTCTAACTGTCTGTCCCCCTCTAAGTCTATCTGTCTGTCTCTCTAAGTCTATCTGTCAGTCTGTCTTTCTACCTCTCTCGAAGTCTGTCTGCCTCTCCCTCTAAGTCAATCTGTGTGTCTGTCTCTCAGCCTCTCCCTGTAAGTCTATCAATCTGTCTGTCCCCCTCTAAATCTATCTGTCTGTCCCTCTAAGTCTGTCTGTCTGTCTGCCTCTCCCGCTAAGTCTGTCTCTTTTCCTCTGACTGTAAATCTATCTGTCAGTCTCCCTCTAAGTCTGTCTGTCTGTCTGTCTGTCTGTCTGTCTGTCTGTCTGTCTGTCTGTCTGTCTGTCTGTCTGTCTGTCTGTCTGTCTGTCTGTCTGTCTGTCTGTCTGTCTGTCTGTCTGTCTCTCTGCCTCTCCCTGTAAGTATATCTGTCTGTCTCCCTCTAAGTTCATCTGCCTCTCCCTCTAAGTCTGTCTGTCTGTCTGTCTGTCCCTCTAAGTATATCTGTCTGTCTGACTCTCTGTCTCTCCCTCTAAGTCTAACTGTCTGTCTGCCTCTCCCTCGAAGTATATCTGCCTGTCTCTCTGCCTGTCTCTCTGCCTGGTCTGTCTGTCTCTCTCTCTCTCTCTGTCTGTCTCTCTGACTGTCTCTGTGTCTGTCTCTCTCTGCCTGTGTCTGTGTCTGTCTAATCCTGAGAATATAGCAACAGTTTTCTGTTATGTGCATGCTGTCTCTCTCCTGTTTCTAACGTTTTAAATACCTTGAGTTTTGTCTTCTGTGGTCTTGTGTTTCCCCATTCTACCCTGCTCTCTTTCAAGGAGGAGGGGACTGTGTCCTTTTGCAAGGTGTGTAGTATAGGACTCCTACCTCCTACCATCCTAACCCCCCTTTACTAAACATAGGATTCCTACCACCTACTATCCTAACCCCCCTTTACTAAACATAGGACTCCTACCATCCTAACCCCTCTTTACTAAACATAGGATTCCTACCTCCTACCATCCTAACCCCCCTTTACTAAACATAGGACTCCTACCATCCTAACCCCTCTTTACTAAACATAGGATTCCTACCTCCTACCGTCCTAACCCTCCTTTACTAAACATAGGATTCCTACCATCCTAACCCCCCTTTACTAAACATAGGACTCCTACCACCTACCATCCTAACCCCCCTTTACTAAACATAGGATTCCTACCATCCTAACCCCCCTTTACTAAACATAGGACTCCTACCTCCTACCATCCTAACCCCCCTTTACTAAACATAGGACTCCTACCTCCTACCATCCTAACCCCCCTTTACTAAACATAGGACTCCTACCTCCTACCATCCTAACCCCCCTTTACTAAACATAGGACTCCTACCACCTACCATCCTAACCCCTCTTTACTAAACATAGGACTCCTACCTCCTACCATCCTAACCCCCCTTTAGTAAACATAGGACTCCTACCACCTACCATCCTAACCCCCCTTTACTAAACATAGGACTCCTACCTCCTACCATCCTAACCCCCCTTTACTAAACATAGGATTCCTACCACCTACCATCCTAACCCCCCTTTACTAAACATAGGACTCCTACCTCCTACCATCCTAACCCCCCTTTACTAAACATAGGATTCCTACCACCTACCATCCTAACCCCCCTTTACTAAACATAGGACTCCTACCTCCTACCATCCTAACCCCCCTTTACTAAACATAGGACTCCTACCACCTACCATCCTAACCCCCCTTTACTAAACATAGGACTCCTACCACCTACCATCCTAACCCCCCTTTACTAAACATAGGACTCCTACCACCTACCATCCTAACCCCCCTTTACTAAACATAGGACTCCTACCACCTACCATCCTAACCCCCCTTTACTAAACATAGGACTCCTACCTCCTACCATCCTAACCCCCCTTTACTAAACATAGGACTCCTACCATCTACCATCCTAACCCCCCTTTAGTAAACATAGGACTCCTACCACCTACCATCCTAACCCCCCTTTACTAAACATAGGATTCCTACCTCCTACCATCCTAACCCCCCTTTACTAAACATAGGATTCCTACCTCCTACCATCCTAACCCCCCTTTACTAAACATAGGACTCCTACCTCCTACCATCCTAACCCCCCTTTACTAAACATAGGACTCCTACCACCTACCATCCTAACCCCCCTTTACTAAACATAGGACTCCTACCTCCTACCATCCTAACCCCCCTTTACTAAACATAGGACTCCTACCTCCTACCATCCTAACCCCCCTTTACCTAACATAGGACTCCTACCACCTACCATCCTAACCCCCCTTTACTAAACATAGGACTCCTACCACCTACCATCCTAAACCCCCTTTACTAAACATAGGATTCCTACCTCCTACCATCCTAACCCCCCTTTACCTAAACATAGGACTCCTACCACCTACCATCCTAACCCCCCTTTACTAAACATAGGACTCCTACCACCTACCGTCCTAAACCCTCCTTTACTAAACATAGGATTCCTACCTCCTACCATCCTAACCCCTCTTTACTAAACATAGGATTCCTACCATCCTAACCCCCCTTTACTAAACATAGGACTCCTACCTCCTACCGTCCTAACCCCTCCTTTACTAAACATAGGATTCCTACCACCTACCATCCTAACCCCCCTTTACTAAACATAGGATTCCTACCACCTACCATCCTAACCCCTCTTTACTAAACATAGGATTCCTACCATCCTAACCCCTCTTTACTAAACATAGGACTCCTACCATCCTAACCCCTCTTTACTAAACATAGGACTCCTACCACCTACCATCCTAACCCCCCTTTACTAAACATAGGACTCCTACCTCCTACCATCCTAACCCCCCTTTACTAAACATAGGACTCCTACCACCTACCATCCTAACCCCCCTTTACTAAACATAGGACTCCTACCTCCTACCATCCTAACCCCTCTTTACTAAACATAGGATTCCTACCTCCTACCATCCTAACCCCCCTTTACTAAACATAGGACTCCTACCACCTACCATCCTAACCCCCCTTTACTAAACATAGGACTCCTACCACCTACCATCCTAACCCCCCTTTACTAAACATAGGACTCCTACCACCTACCATCCTAACCCCCCTTTACTAAACATAGGACTCCTACCACCTACCATCCTAACCCCCCTTTACTAAACATAGGACTCCTACCACCTACCATCCTAACCCCCCTTTACTAAACATAGGACTCCTACCACCTACCATCCTAAACCCCCTTTACTAAACATAGGACTCCTACCTCCTACCATCCTAACCCCCCTTTACTAAACATAGGACTCCTACCACCTACCATCCTAACCCCCCTTTACTAAACATAGGACTCCTACCACCTACCATCCTAACCCCCCTTTACTAAACATAGGACTCCTACCACCTACCATCCTAACCCCCCTTTACTAAACATAGGACTCCTACCACCTACCATCCTAACCCCCCTTTACTAAACATAGGACTCCTACCACCTACCATCCAAACCCCCTTTACTAAACATAGGACTCCTACCTCCTACCATCCTAACCCCCCTTTACTAAACATAGGACTCCTACCTCCTACCATCCTAACCCCCCTTTACTAAACATAGGACTCCTACCACCTACCATCCTAAACCCCCTTTACTAAACATAGGACTCCTACCATCCTAACCCCCCTTTACTAAACATAGGATTCCTACCATCCTAACCCTCCTTTACTAAACATAGGACTCCTGCCCTCATTTATTTTTAAATATTTATTTTCATCTTCAATAATACAGGTAAGTCAATTAAGAACAGATTCTTAATTACAATGATGACCTGTCCTACCTAACCCTCTTTACTAAGCACAGAACTCCTACATTCTACCTAACACTCTTCATTAAAAATTAGAACTCCCACCATCCTAACACCCTTTACTAAACATAGAACTCCTACCATCCTACCTAACACCCTTTACTAAACATAGAACTCCTACCATCCTACCTAACACCCTTTACTAAACATAGAACTCCTACCATCCTACCTAACACCCTTTACTAAACATAGAACTCCTACCATCCTACCTAACACCCTTTACTAAACATAGAACTCCTACCATCCTACCTAACACCCTTTACTAAACATAGAACTCCTACCGTCCTACCTAACACCCTTTACTAAACATAGAACTCCTACCATCCTACCTAACACCCTTTACTAAACATAGAACTCCTACCGTCCCTAACATTCTTTATAAAAACCCTTTAGGCCTGCTAAAGATAAGTCTCCTACCATCCTTACCATCTTTCACTTAGAATAGGATTCGTTAGAAATGGTTGTGGTCCTTCATTCTGTTTAACCTGATGAAGATCCTCTGGATGGAAACAGTGGTAATTAGGACCAGACAGTGTGAAGGACATTATTTATTTTAGCATAGGACACCTTAACTATCCCTACCACCATCTACTGAACTATAGTAAATGCATGTACCCGCACCCCACTCCCCACCTATGCTTCTCCCTCTCTCAGCACAACACACACAGACATACACACACTCCCCACCTATGCTTCTCCCTCTCTCAGCACAACACACACAGACATACACACACACACACCCCACCTATGCTTCTCCCTCTCTCAGCACCACACACACACAGACATACACACACACCCCACCTATGCTCTGACTCTCTCAGCACAACACACACAGACATACACACACACCCCACCTATGCTCTGACTCTCTCAGCACAACACACACAGACATACACACACACCCCACCTATGCTCTGACTCTCTCAGCACCACACACACAGACATACACACACACCCCACCTATGCTCTGACTCTCTCAGCACCACACACACAGACATACACACACACCCCACCTATGCTTTTCCCTCTCTCAGCACCACACACACAGACATACACACACACCCCACCTACGCTCTGACTCTCAGCAGCATGTGCCACAGGGCATACGGAATCAGAGCTACCCATCTGTCATCTAGCCCCCACTCTCTGTCAGGGAGCAGTATTCATCTGTCATCTAGCCCCCACTCTCTGTCAGGGAGCAGTATTCATCTGTCATCTAGCCCCCACTCTCTGTCAGGGAGCAGTATTCATCTGTCATCTAACCCCACTCTCTGTCAGGGAGCAGTATTCATCTGTCATCTAACCCCACTCTCTGTCAGGGAGCAGTATTCATCTGTCATCTAGCCCCCACTCTCTGTCAGGGAGCAGTATTCATCTGTCATCTAGCCTCCACTCTCTCTCAGGGAGCAGTATTCATCTGTCATCTAACCCCACTCTCTGTCAGGGAGCAGTATTCATCTGTCATCTAACCCCACTCTCTGTCAGGGAGCAGTATTCATCTGTCATCTAGCCCCACTCTCTGTCAGGGAGCAGTATTCATCTGTCATCTAGCCCCCACTCTCTGTCAGGGAGCAGTATTCATCTGTCATCTAGCCCCCACTCTCTGTCAGGGAGCAGTATTCATCTGTCATCTAGCCTCCACTCTCTCTCAGGGAGCAGTATTCATCTGTCATCTAACCCCACTCTCTGTCAGGGAGCAGTATTCATCTGTCATCTAGCCCCCACTCTCTGTCAGGGAGCAGTATTCATCTGTCATCTAGCCCCCACTCTCTGTCAGGGAGCAGTATTCATCTGTCATCTAGCCTCCACTCTCTCTCAGGGAGCAGTATTCATCTGTCATCTAACCCCACTCTCTGTCAGGGAGCAGTATTCATCTGTCATCTAGCCCCCACTCTCTGTCAGGGAGCAGTATTCATCTGTCATCTAGCCCCACTCTCTGTCAGGGAGCAGTATTCATCTGTCATCAAGCCCCACTCTCTGTCAGGGAGCAGTATTCATCTGTCATCTAGCCTCCACTCTCTCTCAGGGAGCAGTATTCATCTGTCATCTAACCCCACTCTCTGTCAGGGAGCAGTATTCATCTGTCATCTAGCCCCCACTCTCTGTCAGGGAGCAGTATTCATCTGTCATCTAGCCCCCACTCTCTGTCAGGGAGCAGTATTCATCTGTCATCAAGCCCCACTCTCTGTCAGGGAGCAGTATTCATCTGTCATCTAGCCCCACTCTCTGTCAGGGAGCAGTATTCATCTGTCATCTAGCCCCCACTCTCTGTCAGGGAGCAGTATTCATCTGTCATCTAGCCCCACTCTCTGTCAGGGAGCAGTATTCATCTGTCATCTAGCCCCCACTCTCTGTCAGGGAGCAGTATTCATCTGTCATCTAGCCCCCACTCTCTGTCAGGGAGCAGTATTCATCTGTCATCTAGCCTCCACTCTCTGTCAGGGAGCAGTATTCATCTGTCATCTAACCCCACTCTCTGTCAGGGAGCAGTATTCATCTGTCATCTAGCCCCACTCTCTGTCAGGGAGCAGTATTCATCTGTCATCTAGCCTCCACTCTCTGTCAGGGAGCAGTATTCATCTGTCATCTAACCCCACTCTCTGTCAGGGAGCAGTATTCATCTGTCATCTAGCCCCACTCTCTGTCAGGGAGCAGTATTCATCTGTCATCTAGCCCCCACTCTCTGTCAGGGAGCAGTATTCATCTGTCATCTAGCCTCCACTCTCTGTCAGGGAGCAGTATTCATCTGTCATCTAACCCCACTCTCTGTCAGGGAGAAGTATTCATCTGTCATCTAGCCCCACTCTCTGTCAGGGAGAAGTATTCATGTGTCATCAAGCCCCACTCTCTGTCAGGGAGCAGTATTCATCTGTCATCTAGCCCCCACTCTCTGTCAGGGAGCAGTATTCATCTGTCATCTAGCCCCACTCTCTGTCAGGGAGAAGTATTCATCTGTCATTAAGCCCCACTCTCTGTCAGGGAGCAGTATTCATCTGTCATCTAGCCCCCACTCTCTGTCAGGGAGCAGTATTCATCTGTCATCTAGCCCCCACTCTCTGTCAGGGAGCAGTATTCATCCGTCATATAGCCTCCACTCTCTGTCAGGGAGCAGTATTCATCTGTCATCTAACCCCCACTCTCTGTCAGGGAGCAGTATTCATCCGTCATATAGCCTCCACTCTCTGTCAGGGAGCAGTATTCATCTGTCATCTAACCCCCACTCTCTGTCAGGGAGCAGTATTCATTTGTCATCTAACCCCACTCTCTGCCAGGGAGCAGTATTCATCTGTCATCTAGCCCCTGCGGAGTGCAGCATTCATCTGTCATCTAGCCCCCGCGTTCTGTCAGGGAGCAGTATTCATTTGTCATCTAGCCCCCGCGTTCTGTCAGGGAGCAGTATTCATCTGTCATCTAGCCCCCACGCTCACTTATTTTGGTCCCCAAGCTGAAGCTACAAAATGCTCCAGACAGGATTTCGTACAAACTCTGATGAGCTTCTCAAATGCTTACAAAACTCCCCAGCTGTGCTCTCTCTCTCTCTCTCTCTCTCTGAAGGAAAGGCTCTGTTAATGAGGCATCTGAACAGACAGAGTCTGCATCCAAATGGCACCATATTCCCTATTTAGTGTACTACATTTGAGCAAGTACTGTAGTGCGCTATAAAAGTAGTGCACTGTAAAGAGAAAAGGGTGCCATTCAGGACAAAGACATAGACATGTCTGACTGAAATGAAGGGCTTTATTTGGTTTGGCTGTAGCTCCTTGCTTTAGACGTTTGACAGGTGATTATTAGGCGAATTGATTGACAGGGATGTTGCATTATTCAGGAAAAACATACAATAGTAATCACAACCTGATACCACTATAAACTACCTTGTCATTCAGGCATTAGACAGCTATTCCTAATGATGTTGGAACACAATGGATCATGCAGGTTGATAAACTAAATGTTTTTTCCATTTTAGGCAGACCTCAGCACAAAAACACATTACTGGCTGACTGGCAGTGAAAGTGTTCCCAAAGCAATTAGCAAACTGAAAGCCAGGGCAATTACACAGATCAATGTGCTATCATATAATGTGAAATAACACATATTTCAGGCTCTACATATGATATAATAAGAAATAGCACATCTGTAATTTCATAGAATGTTAAATAAATAAATGCATAGTCACTTTAATAACTCTAACTACATGTACATATTACCACAATTACCTCGACTAACCGGTGCCCCCGGACATTGACTCTGTACCGGTACCCCCCTGCATATAGTCCAGCTATTGTTACTTTACTGCTGATCTTTAATTACATGTTACTTTCATTTCTTATTCATATTTTTACTGCATTGTTGGTTAGGGGTTCATAAGTAAGCATTTCACTGTAAGGTCTACACCTGTTGTATTCGGCGCATGTGACTAATAACATTTGATTTGATTTAATGTGATGACCTGTCATGCACATGGAGCAGCTAACTTTCATCACACATCTATCTCAGGGACCAGGCCTGAAACAGCTACCACTCTCCACTATACACACAGCATCAATACACAAAACACAAACAACACACACACACACACACACACACTTATGTTTGCAGAATAAGTGGCAATGTTACTGGTGAATTGTACGATCTATAGAGTAGACTTAAATGCATAGAGGAGCAGGCCAGTCAGAAAGTCTTTAGTCATTCTAAATGATGCTGTCTGCCCCTCTGTTCTCTTTTCAGTACACCCTGGAATACACAGACAGGCCCTATAGATGTTATATCCCAAATTACACCCTATTCCCTACAGACATGGTACTGACATGGTACTGCAGAGGCATCCAGTAATGGGGGGACTATGAGCCAGACACAACATGTGCTTCGCGTACTAAGCATGTACTTGGACTGACTATCAGAGAGTTGAGTTGGGAGGCTGGGTCCTGTGAGCTGACTGAGTGATGAAGAGACAGTCACACCCAGATAGATTAGATCTCCCCTCTAAAACACATTCAGAGGGTTGGGGATCTATCTGTCTCCACCAAACCTGCTCTAAAACACATTCAGAGGGTTGGGGATCTATCTGTCTCCACCAAACCTGCTCTAAAACACATTCAGAGGGTTGGGGATCTATCTGTCTCTACCAAACCTGCTCTAAAACACATTCAGAGGGTTGGGGATCTATCTGTCTCCACCAAACCTGCTCTAAAACACATTCAGAGGGTTGGGGATCTATCTGTCTCCACCAAACCTGCTCTAAAACACATTCAGAGGGTTGGGGATCTATCTGTCTCCACCAAACCTGCTCTAAAACACATTCAGAGGGTTGGGGATCTATCTGTCTCCACCAAACCTGCTCTAAAACACATTCAGAGGGTTGGGGATCTATCTGTCTCCACCAAACCTGCTCTAAAACACATTCAGAGGATTGGGGATCTATCTGTCTCCACCAAACCTGCTCTAAAACACATTCAGAGGGTTGGGGGATCTATCTGTCTCCACCAAACCTGCTCTAAAACACATTCAGAGGGTTGGGGGATCTATTTGTCTCCACCAAACCTGCTCTAAAACACATTCAGAGGGTTGGGGATCTATCTGTCTCCACCAAACCTGCTCTAAAACACATTCAGAGGGTTGGGGATCTATCTGTCTCCACCAAACCTTCTTGCCCTAAAACACCTTTATGCTGCCTCCCGAATGGCACCCTATTCTCTACAGAGTGCACTACTTTTGACCAGAGCCACTATATAGGGAATAGGGTGCCATTTGGGACACTTCCTTAAAGTGTCTGTTGCCCCCCTCCATGGCATGGCACACCCATATCCTCACCCCCATCCTATCCACCCATCCCTCCCTGTCTCATCCAGTCTGAACTCTGTCCCCCTCCATGGCACACCCATATCCTCACCCACATCCTATCCACCCATCCCTCCCTGTCTCATCCAGTCTGAACTCTGTCCCCCTCCATGGCACACCCATATCCTCACCCACATCCTACCCACCCATCCCTCCCTGTCTCATCCAGTCTGAACTCTGTCCCCCTCCATGGCACACCCATATCCTCACCCACATCCTATCCACCCATCCCTCCCTGTCTCATCCAGTCTGAACTCTGTCCCCCTCCATGGCACACCCATATCCTCACCCACATCCTATCCACCCATCCCTCCCTGTCTCATCCAGTCTGAACTCTGTCCCCTTCCATGGCACACCCATATCCTCACCCACATCCTATCCACCCATCCCTCCCTGTCTCATCCAGTCTGAACTCTGTCCCCCTCCATGGCACACCCATATCCTCACCCCCATCCTATCCACCCATCCCTCCCTGTCTCATCCAGTCTGAACTCTGTCCCCTTCCATGGCACACCCGTATCCTCACCCACATCCTATCCACCCATCCCTCCCTGTCTCATCCAGTCTGAACTCTGTCCCCCTCCATGGCACACCCATATCCTCACCCCCATCCTATCCACCCATCCCTCCCTGTCTCATCCAGTCTGAACTCTGTCCCCCTCCATGGCACACCCATATCCTCACCCACATCCTATCCACCCATCCCTCCCTGTCTCATCCAGTCTGAACTCTGTCCCCCTCCATGGCACACCCATATCCTCACCCACATCCTATCCACCCATCCCTCCCTGTCTCATCCAGTCTGAACTCTGTCCCCCTCCATGGCACACCCATACTCTCACCCCCATCCTATCCACCCATCCCTCCCTGTCTCATCCAGTCTGAACTCTGTCCCCCTCCATGGCACACCCATACTCTCACCCCCATCCTATCCACCCATCCCTCCCTGTCTCATCCAGTCTGAACTCTGTCCCCCTCCATGGCACACCCATATCCTCACCCACATCCTATCCACCCATCCCTCCCTGTCTCATCCAGTCTGAACTCTGTCCCCCTCCATGGCACACCCATATCCTCACCCACATCCTATCCACCCATCCCTCCCTGTCTCATCCAGTCTGAACTCTGTCCTCCTTCATGCCAGAGAGGCTGACATAGCCTGCATCTCAAATGGCACCCTATTCCCTTTATAGTGGACTACTTTTGATCGGAACCCTATGGTCCCTAGTCAAAATGAGTGCACTATATTGGGAATAGGGTGCCATTTGGGACACTGACATATTGATGTAGTGAAGTAATGATGCGTTGGCATAGGGCCATGTTGAGGGTTGAGAACTCAGAACCTGGTGTAAATCATTCATTGATGTCAATGAGAGACTCAACATGCAAAAATGTTTGAGTTATGAGATCAAGTCAGATGTCAAGTCAGAATTCCACCCGTAGTAATGTAGTGAAATAGCACCCTATACTATACAGTGCACTACTTTTGACCAGAGCCATATGGACCCTTGTCACTCTATTCTCTATATAGTGCAATACTTTTTAACTTTTGACCATGGATCGCGTAGGGCTATGGTCAAAAGTAGTTCACTATATAGAAAATAGGGTGCCATTTCAGATGCAGTTTTTGTGTGCAGAAAATAAGGCCCATAGTGATGAAGAGATGTGGAGATTACATTTACATTTACATTTAAGTCATTTAGCAGACGCTCTTATCCAGAGCGACTTACAAATTGGTGCATTCACCTTATGATATCCAGTGGAACAACCACTTTACAATAGTGCATCTAAATCTTTTAAGGGGGGGGGGGGGGGGGGGGGGGGTTAGAAGGATTACTTTATCCTATCCTAGGTATTCCTTAAAGAGGTGGGGTTTCAGGTGTCTCCGGAAGGTGGTGATTGACTCCGCTGTCCTGGCGTCGTGAGGGAGCTTGTTCCACCATTGGGGTGCCAGAGCAGCAAACAGTTTTGACTGGGCTGAGCGGGAACTGTGCTTCCTCAGAGGTAGGGGGGCCAGCAGGCCAGAGGTGGATGAACGCAGTGCCCTTGTTTGGGTGTAGGGCCTGATCAGAGCCTGAAGGTACGGAGGTGCCGTTCCCTTCACAGCTCCGTAGGCAATCACCATGGTCTTGTAGCGGATGCGAGCTTCAACTGGAAGCCAGTGGAGAGAGCGGAGGAGCGGGGTGACGTGAGAGAACTTGGGAAGGTTGAACACCAGACGGGCTGCGGCATTCTGGATGAGTTGTAGGGAGTTCGGAGGCCTCAGACCATCATTTGAACAGCTGCCTTGACTATTTTGAAGCCTCAACTACCGTGACTTGTATGGCTTAGCCTATAACTGGTCATACTTACACGTTAATGTTTACAATAACGTAGCTGGCAAATTGACTCAAATCTAGTTAGACCAAGACAAATGAGAATCACCTAGCTAACGTCAGCACCAAAATAGAGAAAGCAGTATGTTAGCACTCAAAAAGCTCTGACGGTCGGTCCCAAGTGAATTTCCCCTGCTTTGATAAATTAGCTCGCTTTGTCTAACCATCAGCTGTCAACGTACCAGTAACTAGACGATTGCTGTCAGAGATTGTCGCACATAGAACCTAAACGTTGTTTACATTTGAAAGGTTAGCTTTCGTAAGATTGCCTGTTTACCCCATTGTGTGCCTCGGTACAACGCCGGTGGGTGTCCTCAGTCATAGATACCAATCTAATCCTAACACAGCCAGGCCTTGGTTAAGGTGATGTGAGACGCCGCACAGACAAATGGGTTAGCTACTTTAGATGCGAATTTAGCAAGCTACTAACGTTAGCTGTCTACGCCAACGAGTAGCTAACCTTAGCCACAGCTAAAACGTGATTTACTCACCTAGTTAGTTAGTTTCTCTACATTTTGACTAGCAACAGTAGCTAGCTAGCTGCATTGGCTAGATGGTTAATGTTAGCTAACTAACCAGCCAACACAAATCACAACTCGAGACAAAACGCAACTTTGGTTAAACTAGTAACGGGGAAGGCGTAATGACATGAAACTAAAATTGTCCTCTACATAATGTGCAAATAACAATTGTAAGTCTAATGTTCACTTCGGTAACTTCCTAATTGTTATTTAAACAAAGGCGTAGCTACTAACTAGCCGTCTACCGATAACGTCCGTCATGTGTTGCCAATTTGCTCGTTACGTTAACGTACTACTAGTACACTTAGCTGGCTAACTTTATACCAGTAAAAACTAACGTTAGCGAGACTATAAATATTAAGACATCCACAAGAGACTAACCATTATTTACAATGTATTATAGTCGTTTGAGTATTCTCTTCTACGATCTGTAGCTAGTCAAGATCAGCAAGGATTAGTTTAGGTCTAGGAACAAGCCAAACAAAGCGCGGCCTTAAGGATTGCGGACAGAGCAAGAATGAGATGAGATGTATAGTGTTAGTGATATAATGGAGATGTATAGTGTTAGTGATATAATGGAGATGTATAGTGTTGGTGATATAATGGAGATGTATAGTGTCAGTGATATAATGGAGATGTATAGTGTTAGTGATATAATTGGAGATGTATAGTGTTAGTGATATAATGGAGATGTATAGTGTTAGTGATATAATGGAGATGTATAGTGTTGGTGATATAATGGAGATGTATAGTGGAGATGTATAGTGTTAGTGATATAGTGGAGATGTATAGTGTTAGTGATATAGTGGAGATGTATAGTGTTGGTGATATAATGGAGATGTATAGTGTTAGTGATATAATGGAGATGTATAGTGTTAGTGATATAATGGAGATGTATAGTGGAGATGTATAGTGTTAGTGATATAATGGAGATGTATAGTGGAGATGAATAGTGTTAGTGATATAATGGAGATGTATAGTGGAGATGAATAGTGTTAGTGATATAATGGAGATGTATAGTGGAGATGTATAGTGTTAGTGATATAATGGAGATGTATAGTGTTAGTGATATAATGGAGATGTATAGTGTTGGTGATATAATGGAGATGTATAGTGTTAGTGATATAATGGAAATGTATAGTAGAGATGTATAGTGTTAGTGATATAATGGAGATGTATAGTAGAGATGTATAGTGTTAGTGATATAATGGAGATGTATAGTAGAGATGAATAGTGTTAGTGATATAATGGAAATGTATAGTAGAGATGTATAGTGTTAGTGATATAATGGAGATGTATAGTAGAGATGTATAGTGTTAGTGATATAATGGAGATGTATAGTAGAGATGAATAGTGTTAGTGATATAATGGAGATGTATAGTGTTAGTGATATAATGGAGATGTATAGTAGAGATGAATAGTGTTAGTGATATAATGGAGATGTATAGTGTTAGTGATATAATGGAGATGTATAGTGTTAGTGATATAATGGAGATGTATAGTGGAGATGTATAGTGTTGGTGATATAGTGGAGATGTATAGTGTTGGTGATATAGTGGAGATGTATAGTGTTGGTGATATAGTGGAGATGTATAGTGTTAGTGATATAGTGGAGATGTATAGTGTTAGTGATATAGTGGAGATGTATAGTGTTAGTGATATAATGGAGATGTATAGTGTTGGTGATATAGTGGAGATGTATAGTGTTAGTGATATAATGGAGATGTATAGTGTTAGTGATATAATTGGAGATGTATAGTGTTGATTATATAATGGAGATGTATAGTGTTAGTGATATAATGGTATAGTGTTAGTGATATAATGGAGATGTATAGTGCTAGTGATATAGATATAATGGAGATGTATAGTGTTGGAGATGTATAGTGGAGATGTATAGTGTTAGTGATATAATTGGAGATGTATAGTGTTAGTGATATAATGGAGATGTATAGTGTTGGTGATATAATGGAGATGTATAGTGTTGGAGATGTATAGTGTTAGTGATATAATTGGAGATGTATAGTGTTAGTGATATAATGGAGATGTATAGTGTTAGTGATATAATGGAGATGTATAGTGTTAGTGATATAATGGAGATGTATAGTGTTAGTGATATAATGAAGATGTATAGTGTTAGTGATATAATGGAGATGTATAGTGTTAGTGATATAATGGAGATGTATAGTGTTAGTGATATAATGGAGATGTATAGTGTTAGTGATATAATGAAGATGTATAGTGTTAGTGATATAATGGAGATGTATAGTGTTAGTGATATAATGGAGATGTATAGTGTTAGTGATATAATGGAGATGTATAGTGTTAGTGATATAATGAAGATGTATAGTGTTAGTGATATAATGGAGATGTATAGTGTTAGTGATATAATGGAGATGTATAGTGTTAGTGATATAATGAAGATGTATAGTGTTAGTGATATAATGCTGTATTGATGTAGCAGCTAATGATGGACATCTCCCTGCCTGTTACTTTTGCAGCTGGATGCTGAGGCCAGTGAACTACTGAAGGACCTGCAGAATAAACTCAACACCGTGCTGGATGAGCTCAGTGCAGTCTTCGGCTCCAGGTGTGTGTGTGTGTGTGTGTGTGTGTGTGTGTGTGTGTGTGTGTGTGTGTGTGTGTGTGTGTGTGTGTGTGTGTGTGTGTGTGTGTGTGTGTGTGTGTGTGTGTGTGTGGGGGGGGGGGGGGGGGGGGGGGTAGGTGTTTGTGTGTATCTGTGGTCTGTGTGTGTCTGTGGTCTGTGTGTGTCTGTGGTCTGTGTGTATGTGTGTGTGTCTGTGTGTATGTGTGTATCTGTGGTATGTGTGTATCTTTGCTAACCCTGTGTTATTTCCCTGTCCAGTTTCAAACCGGTGATTGAGGACTGTGTAAAGCAGATGAACCAGGAGTTAGTCCAGATGAAGGGGAGTGCTGCAGGGAAGAGCAACGCTGCCATGGATGCTGAGACTGTCCTCAGACCACTCATGGACCTCCTGGATAAAAAGTAGGTCCCTATAGGCATATTATCAGTTGGCTTAGAGGTTAGTATCCAGTAGCGTATCCATTTATCTCCTGGATAAATAGTAGGTTTCTGTTTACACCCTTGAGTTAACATTGAGGTAACCAGTTAGCCAAGAAGTGAGAGGGTTGGGTTAGTAACCCGTTAGTTGAGAAGTTAGTAAACCCTCATGCAACTCCTGGATAAAAAGTTGGTGTTTGTTTTCACCATGGAGTTACTGAGGATTCATATTGTGAGACTCAGTAGGTGCCTGAATGCATGTGGCCATTATCCTAGAGGTTGGCGCTTTGAGTTAGTTAACCAGTTAACCTAGAGGTTGGAGCTTTGGGTTAGTTAATCAGTTAACCTTGAGGTTGGAGCTTTGAGTTAGTTAACCAGTTATCCTAGAGGTTGGAGCTTTGGGTTAGTTAACCAGTTATCCTAGAGGTTGGATCTTTGGGTTAGTTAACCAGTTATCCTAGAGGTTGGCACTTTGGTTAACTAGTTAGTCTAGAGGTTGGAGCTTTGGGTTAGTTAACTAGTTATCCTAGAGGTTGGAGCTTTCGTTTAGTTAACTAGTTATCCTAGAGGTTGGAGCTTTGGGTCAGTTAACCAGTTATCCTAGAGGTTGGAGCTTGGGTTAGTTAATCGGTTAACCTAGAGGTTGGAGCTTTGGGTTAGTTAACCAGTTAGCCAAGAGGTTGGAGCTAGAGGTCTGCATGGTACTGATGTATTCATCCTGCTCCCGCCCGAACCCACAGATTTTCATATTGCACCCGCCCACACCCGCTGGCTTTATGTCTGACTCTCACCTGCTAGAGCAGGAGCTGGTCCGGAACCCAACTGTAGTCCTGGAATGTTATTTTAGGCACAGGCCTATGTGACGACGCAGATCACATGCAGTAGCCATGATCGCAGCAATTTTGCAATCTATAAGCAATATCAAAATGCACAAAAATAACAAAGAAGTAGGTTCATTTCTTGGTCGCGGGAAGATGGGTGGGATGAGGAATTTTTGTGTGTGGGGGGTATTTTTCTCCCCGCTCTGCTGACAATAATTTTTTGGTGCACTAACAGTGATGGTAAAATATATATATATATATATATATATATATATATATATATATATATATATAATATAAATAGTTTTTTTAATCGTTTTTTAATTTTGATTGATCAGGGGTTGCTGCAGCACACTTGATCTTGCACACCCTACTGGAAGAGGAGAGGGAGGCTACTTAACTTGATGCAGCGAGTGTGTGAATAATGCAACGAAGATGTGCTTTTAATACAGTAGGTAGGTTAAAGCATACAAAGCAGAAAGACGAGCGTTTCCAAATAATCTGTGTGACAACAAAAACATTTGAATCCAAAAATTGTCTGATCTGGCCACTCGCTTCCAGCTGCAGCAACAAAAATGTCCACCGCCCAGCAATGATCTCTGTCGGGACCCGATCTCTGATCTCTGCAGCCCTCTAGTTAGAGCCTTGGGTTAGGTAACCAGCTAGCCTACTACAGGGTTCCCCAACTCTCGGCCTATTGGCCCCCCAATTTTTCTGAGCAAAATAATAATAATAACATTAATAATAATAATTGTGGAAATCTGTTCCAAAGTATTCCCTCACATAATAGAGATACAGGTAACTGCCAAAATAAAGGAAACACAAACATAAAGTGTCTTAATAGGGTGTTGGGCCACCACGAGCCAGGACAACTTCAATGCACCTTGCATAGATTCATAAAGTGTCTTAATAGGGTGTTGGGCCACCACTGTCACAATGGGTGGCTTGTGGATTCAGAAGAGTCAGGCGCAGGAGACAGAAAGATTCCGTGACTGACTTTAATAAAATATCCACACGGAAAATATGCAAAGGTATGGAGTGCAAGGTGTGCAAAAAGAAACGCACCACCCTTAAAAGAACGTAACCAGTGACGCAGCCCAAAAGGAATAGCGTAACTCCAAAAATACAGAACCTCATGACAAACACACCCTGACCAACGAACAATCCCGCACAAACAACAAACCTAACTAACTAGCCTAAATACCCCTCCCCACTAACAACTAACACAAAACAGGTGTGCAACTAATCTAGGCCTAACTAACAGAACGTGAACCATAAATCGATGGCAGCTAGAAGGCCGGCGACGACGACCGCCGAGCGCCGCCCGGGTGAGGAGGGGCGCCACCTTCCGTAGGTGTCATGACAACCACGAGCCAGAACAACTTCAATGCACCTGGCATAGATTCATAAAGTGTCCAGAACTCTATTGGAGGGATGTGACACCATTCTTCCACAAGAAATTCCATAATTTGGTGTTTTGTTGATGGTGGTGGATAACGCTGTCTCAGGTGCCGCTCCAGAATCTCTCATAAGTGGGTTGGGATCTGGTGACTGAGAAAGCCATGGCATACGGTTTACATCGTTTTCATGCTCATCAAACCATTCAGTGACCACTTTTGTCCTTTGGATGGGGTCATTGTCATATTTTGGGGGCAAAGCCATGGTAACTAAAATAATGGCCAGCCAATCATTTTTATACATGACCCTAAGCATGATGGGATGTTAATTACTTAATTAACTCAGGAACCACACCTGTGTGGAAGCACCTGCTTTCAATATACTTTGTATCTGTAACGGGCGTCATATGAAGGGGACCAAGGCGCAGCATGTTGAGTGCTCATCGTACATTTTAATGAAAATGAACACTGAATACAAATAAACAAAAATGACAGCCCCCCCCCATCACCCCCCACCCCCCCAAATATTCCATTACCGTACTTTGAAGCATGTCAAACGCTGTTTAAAATACATTTTTATGCGATTTTTCTCATAAAAATAGCAATAATATTCCAACCGGGAGACGTTGTATTCGTTCAAACAGTGAAAGAAAAAAATTGAGTCATCTCGTGCACGCGTGCGCCAGTGTCATTGTTCCCAGAAGGACCACTCACAAAAACCCCTACTGTTTTTCGCCCAGAGACTGCAGAGCTATCATTCCACTTTCTGCCGCCTTCCTAGAGCCAATGGAAGCCTTAGAAAATGTCACGTTACAGCAGAGATGCTGTATTTTTGCTAGAGATGCCCAAGTAGGAGAACAAATTGTCAGACAAGGCACTTCCTGTATAGAATCTTCTCAGGTTTTGGCCTGCCATATGAGTTCTGTTATACTCACAGACACCATTCAAACAGTTTTAGAAACTTTAGAGTGTTTTCTATCCAAATCTACTAATTATATGCATATTCTAGTTTCTGGGCAGGAGTAGTAACCAGATTAAATCGGGTACGTTTTTTATCCGGCCATGAAAATACTGCCCCCTATCCCTAACAGGTTTTAAGTACCTGGTATATTTCCAACTGGTTCTATTACCGAAATATGGTTCCTTTCCCCACACTTGTTTGATGTTCCCAGACTCTCTATATTTAACAAAGGCTATTCAAAAGTCCTTCAGTAGGGTCAGAGAGAGAGGGGAAGGGAGAAAGGTATTTATGGGTGGTCATAAACCTTACCCACAGGCCAACGTCATGACACCGTGGATCATCGCCGGAGGCTTTGGAACGCCAAATGCCGCTGAAGACTCTGGGCTGAAGGCCGCCGCTGAAGACTCTGGGCTGCAGACCGCCGCTGAAGACTCTGGGCTGCAGACCGCCGCTGAAGACTCTGGGCTGCAGACCGCCGCTGAAGACTCTGGGCTGCAGACCGCCGCTGAAGACTCTGGGCTGCAGACCGCCGCTGAAGACTCTGGGCTGCAGACCGCCGCTGAAGAATCTGGGCTGCAGACCGCCGCTGAAGACTCTGGGCTGCAGACCGCCGCTGAAGACTCTGGGCTGCAGACCGCCGCTGAAGACTCTGGGCTGCAGACCGCCGCTGAAGACTCTGGGCTGCAGACCGCCGCTGAAGACTCTGGGCTGCAGACCGCCGTTGAAGACTCTGGGCTGCAGACCGCCGTTGAAGACTCTGGGCTGCAGACCGCCGTTGAAGACTCTGGGCTGCAGACCGCCGTTGAAGACTCTGGGCTGCAGACCGCCGTTGAAGACTCTGGGCTGCAGACCGCCGTTGAAGACTCTGGGCTGCAGACCGCCGTTGAAGACTCTGGGCTGCAGACCGCCGTTGAAGACTCTGGGCTGCAGACCGCCACTGAAGACTCTGGGCTGCAGACCGCCGTTGAAGACTCTGGGCTGCAGACCACCGTTGAAGACTCCGGGCTGCAGACCGCCGTTGAAGACTCCGGGCTGAGGAGCATTGCCGGAGGCTCCGGACTGAGGAGCGTCGCCGGAGGCTCCGGACTGAGAAGCGTCGCCAGAGGCTCCGGACTGGAGAGCGTCATTGTAGGTTCCGGACTGAGGACCATTGCTGCAGGCTCCATGCCATGGATCATCAATACAGGTTCCGGGCCATGGATCATCACTGGAGGCTTCGTGCCATGGATCATCTCTACAGGCTCCGGGCCATGGATTATCCCTACAGGCTTCTTGCCATGGATTATCCCTACAGGCTCCGGACCATGGATAATCCCTACAGGTTTCTTGCCATGGATTATCCCTACAGGCTCCGGGCCATAGATTACCTCTGGAGGCTTCGTGCCATGGAACATCCCTACAGGCTCCGGGCCATGGATGATCACTAGAGGCTTCGTGCCATGAATTATCTCTACAGGCTTCGGACCATAGATTATCACTGGAGGCTTTACTCATGGAGCTAGAACAGGTCTCACCGGACTGGAGAGACCGGTTGCTCAGAGCAGGCACCGGCCGTACTGGGCTATGGAGGCACACTGGAGGGAGAGTGCGAGGAGCAGGCACAGAACGTACTGGACTATGGAGGCGCACTGGAGGAAGAGTGCGAGGAGCAGGCACAGGACGTACTGGGCTATGGAGGCGCACTGGAGGGAGAGTGTGAGAGGCAGGCACATGCTCACCACAATAAGCACGGGGAGTTGGCTCAGGTCTCACCCCTGGCCCCGCAAAACTACCCGTGTGCCCCCCCAAAAAATAATTGGGTGGCTGCCTCTCGTTCTTCCCCGGTAGGCTACGATACCTGTCTATTACCTGGCCCCAAGTCCAGTTTCTCCTTTCTATCCAATCCTCCGTCTACCAGGTATCCATCTCTGCCCGGGCACGCCGCTTGATCCAATCATGGTGGGTAGTTCTGTAACGGGCGTCATATGAAGGGGACCAAGGTGCAGCGTGTTGAGTGCTCATCGTACATTTGAATGAAAATGAACACTGAATACAAATAAACAAAAATGACAGCCGACAGTTCTGTCAGGTTAATCTAACAAAACAGAAAACAACTACCCACACAAACCAAGGGAAAAAGGCTGCCTAAGTATGGCTTCCAATCAGAGACAACGATAGACAGCTGCCTCTGATTGGAAACCATACCCGGCCAAAACATAGAAAACAAACACATAGAATGCCCACCCCCTATCACACCTTGACCCAACTAAACAGAGAAAAAACAGCTCTCTTAGGTCAGAGTATCCCTAATTTACTCAAGTGTTTCCATTATTTTGGCAGTTAGCTGTATTTGTGATTGTATACAAATGTAAGCAAGGTTTGATATTATTGTGTTTTAGTTACATATTGTATCTGTTTTGGCTTCTTGCGGCCAATTTGCAGTCTATAAATGATTTGTAATAATGTTCCGGCCCCCTGACCATCAGCTCAAGAGTCTAGTTGATGATCCCAGTCCTAGTAGGTCTAGAGTAGGTCCATGCTGTGGAAAGGCAGGATGATATGGCTCTATTCCACATCATAATGAGTCAGTCTGGAGGTGTTATGGATACACTGGATTCAATATCAATACTGATGTTACCACTCCCCCTGCAGTAGAGGTTCACATTCACAAAAATCACAAACACGCACACACGCAATTAAAAACATGTAGGTGTTTTTATGTGTGTGTACGTGCTTCTGTGTGTGTTATTTGTGTCTCTTTGTATTTAGTTAGGGTATGTGTTTCTCAGTGTATTTAGGTGTGTGTGAGTGCTTGCATGCCTTTGTGTGTTTGTTATTGTTGTAGGTGTTTCTCTACTTCAGAGTGGCAACATCCATATTGATAATCAATCCAGTACTCAACAGGGAGCTGTATGTATTCCAACATTATCTTGTAGGCTATCTTCTCTTCTCTGACATCCATCCCTGAATGTGTGTGTGTGTGTGTGTGTGTGTGTGTGTGTGTGTGTGTGTGTGTGTGTGTGTGTGTGTGTGTGTGTGTGTGTGTGTGTGTGTGTGTGTGTGTGTGTGTGTGTGTGTGTGTGTGTGTGTGTGCATAAGCGGTGTGATTCTCTCTCAGACACTCACGGCAACATCGAGGCCAATGGGGTATTACAGTAGAATCCTCTTAATAATATGCAAAGCCAAATCCTCAGCCAAGGCTTTCCATTCGCTGAGATTACCACGTGAAGCTGATGCATTTATTCCACATATAATGGCTTTTTGAACTTCACCCATGATTGTGTTTGATCCTGTTGTCTTCCTATAGTCCATGTGACGTATGTGGCTTGTAACATCTGTAACGTTGTTAAAGGGACATTTCATTCATAAAATAAAGTTTGTCAGATGTTTTCAGACCTCTAAAGTAGTCTAATTTCTAGATGAAAACACATCCCACGACATCAGTTGTGTATATCCAGCTACACGCCTTCATCACAAATAAATTGAAAAGATAAGCACTGTCTAATTCCCTGTTTTTCCTGGTTTACTCTATTCTTATCTTTGGGCTGGAGGCATATAGCTGGATCTACACAACAGATGTCGTGGGATGGGGTTTCATCTTGACATTAGACTACTATAGAGGTCTCAAAACATCTCAAAAACGTTGATTTGAAAGTCTAATGATTGTGTTTCTGCTGTGGTTTTACATCTGACAAACTTTTGGCTCTGCTCTGTCTTTGTCTCTGTCTCTATCTCTGTCTCTATCTCTGTCTCTATCTCTGTCTCTGTCTCTATCTCTGTCTCTATCTCTGTCTCTATCTCTATCTCTGTCTCTGTCTTTCTCTGCTCTGTCTCTCTCTGCTCTGTCTCTGTCTCTATCTCTGACTCTATCTCTGGCTCGGTCTCTCTCTGGCTCTGTCTCTCTCTGGCTCTGTCTCTCTCTGGCTCTGTCTCTCTCTGCTCTGTCTCTCTCTGGCTCTGTCTCTCTCTGCTCTGTCTCTCTCTGGCTCTGTCTCTCTCTGCTCTGTCTCTCTCTGCTCTGTCTCTCTCTGCTCTGTCTCTCTCTGGCTCGGTCTCTCTCTGGCTCTGTCTCTCTCTGCTCTGTCTCTCTCTGCTCTGTCTCTGTCTCTGCTCTGTCTCTCTCTGGCTCTGTCTCTCTCTGCTCTGTCTCTCTCTGCTCTGTCTCTCTCTGCTCTGTCTCTGTCTCTGCTCTGTCTCTCTCTGGCTCTGTCTCTCTCTGCTCTGTCTCTCTCTGCTCTGTCTCTCTCTGGCTCGGTCTCTCTCTGGCTCTGTCTCTCTCTGGCTCTGTCTCTCTCTGGCTCTGTCTCTCTCTGCTCTGTCTCTCTCTGGCTCTGTCTCTCTCTGCTCTGTCTCTCTCTGCTCTGTCTCTCTCTGCTCTGTCTCTCTCTGGCTCTGTCTCTCTCTGCTCTGTCTCTCTCTGCTCTGTCTCTCTCTGCTCTGTCTCTCTCTGCTCTGTCTCTGTCTCTGCTCTGTCTCTCTCTGGCTCTGTCTCTCTCTGCTCTGTCTCTCTCTGCTCTGTCTCTCTCTGGCTCTGTCTCTCTCTGCTCTGTCTCTCTCTGCTCTGTCTCTGTCTCTGCTCTGTCTCTCTCTGCTCTGTCTCTCTCTGGCTCTGTCTCTCTCTGGCTCTGTCTCTCTCTGCTCTGTCTCTCTCTGGCTCTGTCTCTCTCTGCTCTGTCTCTCTCTGCTCTGTCTCTGCTCTGTCTCTGCTCTGTTCCGCTCTGCTCTGTTCCCGCTCTGCTCTGCTCTGTCTCTGCTCTGTCTCTCTCTGCTCTGTTCCCGCTCTGCTCTGCTCTGTCTCTGCTCTGCTCTGTTTTGCAGTTTGATTTTATTTGCAAAGATCTGTGAGAAGACAGTGTTGAAACGAGTCCTGAAGGAACTGTGGAAGATCGTCCTCAACACTATTGAGAGAATGATAGTCTTACCTCCTCTCAATGACCAGAATGTAAGATGTTATGTTATACACACACACACACACACACACACACACACACACACACACACACACACACACACAAAACCATTGAGAGAATGGTATTCTTACCACCTCTCAATTGCCAGACTGTAAGATGATATATATAAACACACATGCACACACACACACAACACCACGGAGAGACAGATAGTCCTCACATCTCTCAATGACCACTGTAAGACATGAAACTATTCTAACCATGATGGGAGAACCTCTTACACTGGAGCAGAAGTAGGTAGCTGTGGTTCTGGAGTGCTACAGATACTGAAGTGTTTACTTGCCCCCAGCAGGCACCAAATGAGATAATTGGTCAATATCAGAGCTGGGCTAAATTCTACCTACTGTACCTGGTCTCCCAGGACTGAAACAAAAAACGATCTAATGGAAAAATCACTACAGTACAGTATCTGCAACATTCCATGACCAGGGTTGCCTACCTCTCTACCTCTGGCTGGAATATCCTCTAGTCTGTAAATGCGCACACACCGACACACTCCCACAAACAAATATGTACAAAACACAGACGCACCATAGAGGATATTTACAAAGTTCGGACAAGATGGTGTCTCCTCTCTTTATGTGTCAGTCATGTTAGTGAAGCCTGGATAGAGGAATGAAAATCCTAACCTGCTTTTCCAACAGGCAACACTGACAAGGCTGACAACACCCAGAAGGGATGTTCTCAAACACACACACACAGTCTTGTATAACTAACCTTGTGGGGGGACACAATTCTGTCCAGATCAAAATTATATTTTCCCTGACCCCTAACCACAACCCTAACCTTTATCTCAAAATCTAACCTTACGCCTAGCCCTAAACTTAATTCTAACCCTAACACTAATTCTAACCTTAACCCTAAACCCACTAGAAATAGCATTTGACCTTGTGGGGACTAACAAAATGTCCCCAGTTGGTCAAAAGAAAATGGTTTACTATTTATGTGGAGACTTCTGGTCTAAACACGCCCACAGACACTTCTGGTTTAAACAAGCCCACAGACACTTCTGGTCTAAACACGCCCATAGACACTTCTGGTCTAAACACGCCTACAGACGCTTCTGGTCTAAACACGCCCACAGACACTTCTGGTCTAAACACGCCCACAGACACTTCTGGTCTAAACACGCCCACAGACACTTCTGGTCTAAACATGCCCACAGACACTTCTGGTCTAAACACGCCTACAGACGCTTCTGGTCTAAACACGCCCACAGACGCTTCTGGTCTAAACACGCCCACAGACACTTCTGGTCTAAACACGCCCACAGACACTTCTGGTCTAAACACGCCCACAGACACTTCTGGTCTAAACACGCCCACAGACACTTCTGGTCTAAACATGCCCACAGACACTTCTGGTCTAAACACGCCCACAGACACTTCTGGTCTAAACACGCCCACAGACACAGACACAGACACAGACACACACACACACACACACACACACACACACACACACATACACATACACATACACACACACAAACAACATCCTTTACAGTACCACCTTCATGTTTGCTTTCACATTATATTCAGTATGTAAGTGCTTCAAAGGTGTATATATAAAGTATAACCCTGTCTGTCTTTTCTCCTCACAGCAAGGAGCCCAGATGATTTTCAGTGCTGCCAAGGACCTGGGACAGCTATCCAAACTCAAGGTAGGTCTGGGGCACACCATGAGTGTGCGTGTGCGTGTGCGTGCGTGCGTGCGTGCGTGTGTGTGAGAGAGAGAGAAATAGAGAAAGAGAGAATGAGTGTTAAAAACAGAGTTTAATAGGCAGTTCTGGGTTTTTGCAATTTCTAGTTCGTCGGAGCACAGCTACAGTAAACACACACACACAGACACACTGTTGTGATTATCAAAAGTCGGAGTCCCACACAGTACACAACATACGTCCTCCAGAGCAGTAGATCTGTGTTAGTTGGTTAGTTCTCATAGTTCTCGTAGCTTTTTCAAGCAGAAATTTGCTTCCTGCAACACAAACTCAAAAAAGTTCTGGGACACTGTAAAGTCCTTGAAGAATAAGAGCACCTCCTCCCAGCTGCCCACTGCACTGAGAATAGGAAACTCTGTCACCACCGATAAATCCACTATAATTGAGAATTTCAATAAGCATTTTTCTACGGCTGGCCATGCTTTCCACCTGGCTACCCCTACCCTGGTCAACAGCACTGCACTCCCCACAGCAACTCGCCCAAGCCTTCCCCATTTCTCCTTCTCCCAAATCTAGTCAGCTGATGTTCTGAAAGAGTTGCAAAATCTGGACCCCTACAAATCAGCCGGGCTAGACAATCTGGACCCTTTCTTTCTAACATTATCTTCTCAAATTGTTGCAACCCCTATTACTAGCCTGTTCAACCTCTCTTTTGTATCGTCTGAGATTCCCAAAGATTGGAAAGCAACTGTGGTCATCCCCCTCTTCAAAGGGGGCGACACTCTTGACCCAAACTGCTACAGACCTATATCTATCCTACCCTGCCTCTCTAAAGTCTTCAAAAGCCAAGTCAACAAACAGATTACCGACCGTTTCGAAACCCACCGCACCTTCTCTGCTATGCAATCTGGTTTCAGAGCTGGTCATGGGTGCACCTCAGCCACGCTCAAGGTCCTAAACGATGTCTTAACCGCCATCGATAAGAAACAATACTGTGCAACCGTTTTCATTGACCTGGCCAAGGCTTTCGACTCTGTCAATCACCACGTCCTCATCGGCAGACTCAACAGCCTTGGTTTCTCAAATGACTGCCTCGCCTGGTTCACCAACTACTTCTCTGATAGAGTTCAGTGTGTCAAATCAGAGGGCCTGTTGTCCGGGCCTCTGGCAGTCTCTATGGGGGTGCCACAGGGTTCAATTCTCAGGCCGACTCTCTTCTCTGTATACATCAATGATGTCGCTCTTGCTGCTGGTGAGTCTCTGATCCACCTCTACGCAGACGACACCATTCTGTATACTTCTGGCCCTTCTTTGGACACTGTGTTAACTACCCTCCAGACGAGCTTCAATGCCATACAACTCTCCTTCCGTGGCCTCCAACTGCTCTTAAATACAAGTAAAACTAAATGCATGCTCTTCAACCGATCGCTGCCTGCACCTGCCCGCCCGTCCAGCATCACTACTCTGGACGGTTCTGACTTAGAATATGTGGACAACTACAAATACCTAGGTGTCTGGTTAGACTGTAAACTCTCCTTCCAGACTCACATCAAACATCTCCAATCCAAAGTTAAATCTAGAATTGGCTTCCTATTTCGCAACAAAGCATCTTTCACTCATGCTGCCAAACATACCCTCGTAAAACTGACCATCCTACCGATCCTCGACTTCGGCGATGTCATTTACAAAATAGCCTCCAATACCCTACTCAATAAATTGTTTGCAGTCTATCACAGTGCCATCCGTTTTTGTCACCAAAGCCCCATATACTACCCACCACTGCGACCTGTACGCACTTGTTGGCTGGCCCTCGCTTCATACTCGTCGCCAAACCCACTGGCTCCAGGTCATCTACAAGACCCTGCTAGGTAAAGTCCCCCCTTATCTTAGCTCGCTGGTCACCATAGCAGCACCCACCTGTAGCACGCGCTCCAGCAGGTATAGCTCTCTGGTCACCCCCAAAGCCAATTCCTCCTTCGGCCGCCTCTCCTTCCAGTTCTCTGCTGCCAATGACTGGAACGAACTACAAAAATCTCTAAAACTCGAAACACTTATCTCCCTCACTAGCTTTAAGCACCAGCTGTCAGAGCAGCTCACAGATTACTGCACCTGTACATAGCCCATCTATAATTTAGCCCAAACAACTACCTCTTCCCCTACTGTATTTATTTATTTATTTATTTTGCTCCTTTGCACCCCATTATTTATATTTCTACTTTGCCCTTTCTTCCACTGCAATCTACCATTCCAGTGTTTTACTTGCTATATTGTATTTACTTCGCCACCATGGCCTTTTTTGCCTTTACCTCCCTTATCTCACCTCATTTGCTCACATTGTATATAGACTTATTTTTCTACTATATTATTGACTGTATGTTTGTTTTACTCCATGTGTAACTCTGTTGTTGTATGTGTCGAACTGCTTTGCTTTATCTTGGCCAGGTCGCAGTTGTAAATGAGAACTTGTTCTCAACTTGCCTACCTGGTTAAATAAAAATAAATAAAATAGTGATTAGATCCAGATTGAGGTAATCTCTGCTAAGACAGCCAACTCCTCTCCTACCCTAGTCATGCAACTCCACTTCATGCTATAAACCCATGACTAAACTGGCCAAGTCTTCATCATATTACGTAATCGTGGTTGCTTTCCAATCTGTCTGTAACACAGATGAACTGTTTTTAATGAAGTCCCTGTATCTCTACTCCTACATTAAAAGATCTTCCCACAGTTACACTCTTTGATCACAGTCACTAGTTTCATTTCATGTTCCAAGATGCACAGCAGAAAGATAGGGAGACAGTATTGTGTCTGTGATGCGCCATGGTTGAGCAGCAATTTGCAAGCAACTGTACTGTCGCTGTCTGTACTGTTTTTCTGTGTTCTCCTGCTGAATCAAATGATCAGATCTCACAATGTGTTTACCATCTCAGGAACAACATTAATAATACACTGTAAAGGGGTTGCCATGAATTTGACAGTAGTTTACAGGCAGCTCGGTGGCGAGTAAAATTATGTATTTTATATATTACAGTACGCCTCAAAATATGTTAATGAGCAAGGAACAACTATACCATGCACCCACCAGTGGTCAAAATGTTTTTGGCGCTCCAAAGATATGGTACTGTATGCTGGGTGGAATTACAGTACCATTTGAAATACAGCAATTTTGAAATACAGCAATTTTTCCACAATGCTCTATCATTTTTACTGTTGATAATACCTAAAATTAACATATAAATTACAGTTTTCTATTACAAGTTTTCTATTAGCAATCTTATCATCTTGCAAACATCTGAAATCTAATCTGTGTGTGTGTGTGTGTGTGTGTGTGTGTGTGTGTGTGTGTGTGTGTGTGTGTGTGTGTGTGTGTGTGTGTGTGTGTGTGTGTGTGTGTGTGTGTGTGTGTGTGTGTGTGTCCTCTCTAAGAAGAATGTTATGGAAACATTTATTGATGAATCTATCTCTTTCTATTCTCTCCTCTCTAGGACCATGTGATCAGAGAGGAAGCCCGTAGCCTGACACCAAGACAGTGTGCAGCCATGGACCTTGTCCTTCCCACCATCAAGGTAATGGAGAGCTCTCGCTCTATCTATCCATCCCTCTCTCCCCCCTCCATCTATCTCTCCCTCCATCCGTCTAACCCACCATCCCTCTCTCTTTCCATCCATCCCTCCGTTCCTCCATCACTTTCGGCCTCCATCCATCCATCCATCCCATCCCTCGGTCAATTCCTCTCTCAATCCATCCATGCCTCCTCCATCCCTTCCTCCCTTTCACCTTCCATCCCTACCCCCATTCCTTTCTCCCTTTCCATCCATCCCTCCCTTCCTCCATCCCTTTCGGCCTCCATCCATCCATCAATCCCATCCCTCCATCAATTCCTCTCTCAATCCATCCATGCCTACTCCATCCCTTCCTCCCTTTCACCTACCATCCCTACCCCCATTCCTTTCTCCCTTTCCATCCATCCCTCCCTTCCTCCATCCCTTTCGGCCTCCATCCATCAATCCCATCCCTCCATCAATTCCTCTCTCAATCCATCCATGCCTCCTCCATCCCTTCCTCCCTTTCACCTACCATCCCTACCCCCATTCCTTTCTCCCTCTAACGATCCATGCCTATCCTTTCTCTGTCCCTGTATAGAAATGTTGTGCAAAGAGAGATGGACGGGGTTTTAACAGGGTAGTATGGTTGTAATGAGTTGACCTAAAGGATAGTTGTAGAGTGGTGACTGTTTTAACAGAGTAGTAGGGTTGTAATGAGTTTACCTAAAGGATAGTTGTAGAGTGGTGACTGTTTTAACAGGGTAGTAGGGTTGTAATGAGTTTACCTTAAGGATAGTTGTAGAGTGGTGACTGTTTTAACAGGGTAGTAGGGTTGTAATGAGTTTACCTTAAGGATAGTTGTAGAGTGGTGACTGTTTTAACAGAGTAGTAGGGTTGTAATGAGTTTACCTAAAGGATAGTTGTAGAGTGGTGACTGTTTTAACAGGGTAGTAGGGTTGTAATGAGTTTACCTAAAGGATAGTTGTAGAGTGGTGACTGTTTTAACAGGGTAGTAGGGTTGTAATGAGTTTACCTAAAGGATAGTTGTAGAGTGGTGACTGTTTTAACAGGGTAGCGTGGTTGTTAGGTCTTTAAGAGGAGTAGTGGTGCTGAGAGGTGTCGATGCAGTCAGTTTTGTGCGTCCCAAATGGCACCCTATTCCCTACATAGTGCACTACTTTTGACCAGAGCCCTGTGGGTGCTATTTGGGACACAGCCAAGAGTGCAGACCGGGGTCTGTGTGAACACAGCGCAGCGCCGTGAAACAGAATCTAATTGATTCCTGCATCTCCATGGACACCAGCTCCCTGTTTAGATTGGTCATGCTGTGGAATTCTCTCCATAAGTGTTCCGAGGAGAACGTCCAATTAGAGGAGTTGAGTAATGCTTCCAGGAGACTCTGGCCAATCACAGTTAAGTAATACCTTTAGGTGGAAGAGATACATAGGCTGAATGCAGGACTGGTTAAAGACTTAAAGGAAGAGAGAGAGGAGTGAGGGAGGGAGTGAGAGAGAGATGGGGGAGAGAGAGTAGCAGAGATACACAGGCTGAATGCAGGACTGGTTAAAGACTTTATGCCTTCAGTAATGAGGCAAGGAGAGATGGAGAGAGGGGCAGGAGGGTGGTGGAGAGAGGGGCAGGAGGGTGGTAGAGAGAGGGGCAGGAGGGGGGTGGAGATAGGGGCAGGAGGGAAGTAGAGAGAGGGGAGGGGAAGGTAGAGAGAGGAGGGGGAGGTAGAGAGAGGGGAAGAGAGAGGGAGGAAGAGAAATGGATAGGGAGGGAGAGAGGGATAGAGAGAGAAGGAAAGAGACAGAGAGAAAGAAATGGAACAAAAAGGATTGGAATTCTGAAGAGGGAACATTTGTATGGTGTTAAATGGTTTGAGATAAATGTAGTGCCGAAAAGCAAAACCAGCATAGATTCTCCATGAAATGACTGTGATTTTTCAGGTGGTGGTGAGATGATAATATGATACACATATCCGTGTATGTGAGAAAAAATGTTTTGTTGTTGATGTTATTGTTGGTGTTGTATGGACTAGCTCTTGGAGTTGGTGTTGTGTGGACTAGCTCTTGGAGTTGTGTGGACTAGCTCTTGGAGTTGGTGTTGTGTGGACTAGCTCTTGGAGTTGGTGTTGTGTGGACTAGCTCTTGGAGTTGGTGTTGTGTGGACTAGCTCTTGGAGTTGGTGTTGTATGGACTAGCTCTTGGTGTTGTGTGGACTAGCTCTTGGTGTTGTGTGGACTAGCTCTTGGAGTTGGTGTTGTGTGGACTAGCTCTTGGTGTTGTGTGGACTAGCTCTTGGTGTTGGTGTTGTGTGGACTAGCTCTTGGAGTTGGTGTTGTGTGGACTAGCTCTTGGAGTTGGTGTTGTGTGGACTAGCTCTTGGAGTTGGTGTTGTGTGGACTAGCTCTTGGAGTTGGTGTTGTATGAACTAGCTCTTGGAGTTGGTGTTGTATGGACTAGCTCTTGGAGTTGGTGTTGTATGGACTAGCTGTTGGAGTTGGTGTTGTATGGACTAGCTCTTGGAGTTGGTGTTGTGTGGACTAGCTCTTGGAGTTGGTGTTGTGTGGACTAGCTCTTGGAGTTGGTGTTGTATGGACTAGCTCTTGGAGTTGGTGTTGTGTGGACTAGCTCTTGGAGTTGGTGTTGTGTGGACTAGCTCTTGGAGTTGGTGTTGTATGGACTAGCCCTTGGAGGTGGTCTTGTGTGGACTAGCTCTTGGAGTTGGTGTTGTGTTGGATATGTCTTTGATGGTTTCTCTGCCGTTCTTCCCTCATCAACATCTACGGTATCTTCAGAGTGAATCTGGGCTGTGCCTATTCTGCCGAGGCAACAGAGTTACAGAGCTTAGTCTCAAATGACACTGTATGCCCTATGTAGGACACTACTTTTGATCAGAAGTAGTTTGCTATAGGTAATAGGATGCCATTTGGAACACAGAGCTACAGCGCTTAGGATCATTTACTCTGAGCAGCTTTGGCTCATTAACTCACCCACTGTTTTCGGTCTGTATCTGATATTCCATAATGCATCAGTGACTGGATTATATCTGAACATGACTTTCTTGTTCCAGAGCCAATGGAGGATGACCTGTGAACTCATGAACTCCAGTGAGGTGGAGAGTGTGTGTGGGGGTGGAGTGTGTGTATGTGGCAGATGTGGCAGGGCTTTAAGCAATTATCCTGTCTTAATGCAACAGTACAGAGTACATTTTTATTAGGCCTACTGCTGCCAGCGTGGATAAGCATACATAGTTATTACCTCTCCCACACAGTCTTCCACATAGTCTGGTCTGAAGATGTGAAAAGTACATTAACTCTGTATGTGTTCTATCTGGTCTGAAGATGTGAAAAGTACATTAACTCTGTATGTGTTCTATCTGGTCTGAAGATGTGAAAAGTACATTAACTCTGTATGTGTTCTATCTGGTCTGAGTGTACCCGAGTTGGATTGGTAACCTCACTCCTCAGATTGAAATGCCTTGAATTGCTAGCTTTTCGGTGGTGTAGCTGGCTAAGGCGTTGTCGAGTGTTTGCAAGACAGAGGACCCGAGATCAAGTAGCAGATTTTAGGAGGGAGGAAGATGTATTGTTAAACAAGCAGTTTGACAACTGTTACATAAGCAAACATGCTTATTATCTCTCCCACACAGTCTCCTATACAGTCAGTCTGGCCGGAAGACTTAAAGGTACATGAACATGTACGTTTTCAATCTGGTCTGAGGAACCAACATTAAAATGAATGTGGTTAATGAAAGCTTACCCAAGTAAACTTCAGCCCAGCTTTAACCAAAAGGGTAATCAGGTGCTCAACTGGGGGGACAACTCTAAAAAAGTAGTCCTACCTCCAGGACACTTCAACAGGTGACTATCCCAGAAAAGAAAAAGGAACAGTCTGTCTGCATATTTTTCATTTTTTTATTTTACCTTTATTTAACTAGGCAAGTGAGTTAAAAACAAATTCTTGTTTTACAATGACGGTCTACCCAGACAAAACCCTCCCCTAATAACCCGGACGACGCTGGGACAATTGTGTGCCACCCAATGGGACTCCGAACACGGCCGGCTGTGATACAGCCCGGGATCGAACCAGGGTCTGTAGTGATGCCTCTAGCACTGAGATGCAGTGCCTTAGACCGCTGCGCCACTCTGGAGTCTTTTAACATACATATACAGCAACTTTGTTTTACGGGACAGACAAGCAGGCTAAATGTACTGACTATGTCTGTTCTCTTTCTGGTCTGAAGACTGAAGACAGAGAATAAAGTGACTCTGACTCAGTACGCTTTCCTTCTTTCTTTTTCCCTTTCTCTCTCTCTCTCTCTCTTTTCCGAAGCAATATTTCCACGCCGGAGGAAACGGTCTGAAGAAGACGTTCCTTGAGAAGAGCCCTGACCTCAAGTCCCTCAAATACGCTCTGAGCCTTTACACACAGCCTACTGATGCCTTGATCAAGAAGTATATATGCACCCAAACCTCTCAAGGTAAGGACACTGAACTAGTAGATATGCAGCCAAACCTCTCAATGTAAACACTGAGCTAGTAGATATGCACCCAAAGCTCTCAAGTTAAGGACACTGAACTAGTAGATATGCAGCCAAACCTCTCAATGTAAACACTGAGCTAGTAGATATGCACCCAAAGCTCTCAAGTTAAGGACACTGAACTAGTAGATATGCAGCCAAACCTCTCAATGTAAACACTGAGTTAGTAGATATGCAGCCAAACCTCTCAAGATAAGGACACTGAGCTAGTAGATATGCACCCAAACCTCTCAATGTAAACACTGAGCTAGTAGATATGCACCCAAAGCTCTCAAGTTAAGGACACTGAACTAGTAGATATGCAGCCAAACCTCTCAATGTAAACACTGAGTTAGTAGATATGCAGCCAAACCTCTCAAGATAAGGACACTGAGCTAATAGTTATTCACCCAAAGCTCTCAAGATAAGGACACTGAGCTAGTAGTTATGCAACCAAACCTGTCAAGGTAAGGATACTGAATTAGTAGATATGCAACCAAAGCTCTCAAGTTAAGGACACCTCCGCTAGTATATGCTCCCTAACCACTCAAGGGAAGAATACACTTCATCTTTTTCCCCAAATGTCCTCTCTGGAGGTTAGGGTTAGAGTTTAGGGTTTAGGTCAATTCCATTTCATTCAATTCAGGAACAAATTCCAATTCTATTTTTTCTCATAGAGAAGCATTGATGAAATTGGAATTAGAATTTCAGTTAACTTCCTAACCCTCTTCACAGGAGGCTGGTTAGGGGAGGACGGCTCAAATTAATGACTGGAATGGGATGAAGGGAATTGTATCATGTGTTTGATGAGCTGGATACCATTCCATTTATTCCATTACAGCCATTACTATGAGCCTGTCCTCCCCAATTAAGGTGCCACCAACCTCCTGTGACCCTGTGATAGTTATCCTTGCTTCTCTTACAGTGGGCTGCAGTGTTTTTCCATGTCAGCTTGGTTTCTCTCCAGTTTACCGTGTGAGATGGTTACTGCAGTAATTGCATTTTTTCATTTACTGCCTCCTTCGATTCCTTTCTCTTTCTATTTTACTCGTGCTTCTCTCTCTCTCTTTCTCACTCTCTCTTTCGCTCTCTTTCTCTTTCTGTCGCTCTCTCTCTTTCTCACTCACTCTCTCTCTGTCGCTCTCTCTCTGTCGCTCTCTCTCTCTCTCTCTCTCTGTCGCTCTCTCTCTCTGTCTCTCTCTCTCTCTCTCTCTGTCTCTCTGTCGCTCTCTCTCTCTGTCGCTCTCTCTTTGTCGCTCTCTCTTTGTCGCTGTCTCTCTGTCGCTCTCTCTCTCTGTCGCTCCCTCTCTCTCTCTCTGTCGCTCCCTCTCCCTCTCTCTCTCTCGCTCTCTCTCTGTAGCTCTATCTGTCCCATACTGTGTCTCTGTGGAAGTGTAGGTTTTCTGTTTTCTTAACAGAGTAGAGCTACATGATGGCCTATCTAGGGCAGTGGTTCCCAAAGTTTTTATAGTCCCGTACCTTTTCAAACATTCAATCTCCAGCTGCGTACCCCCTCTAGCACCAGGGTCAGCACACTCTCAAATGTTGTTTTTTGCCATCATTGTAAGCCTGCCACACACATACATTACGATACATTTATTAAAAATAAATGTTTACGTTTACATACACTTAGATTGGAGTCATTAAAACTAGTTTTTCAACCACTCCACAAATTTCTTGTTAACAAACCATAGTTTTGGCAAGTCGGTTAGGACATCTACTTTGTGCATGACACAAGTAATTTTTCCAACAATTGTTTTACAGACAGATTATTTCTCTTATAATTCACTGTATCACAATTCCAGTTGGTCAGACGTTTATATACACTAAGTCGACTGTGCCTTTAAACAGTTTGGAAAATTCCAGAAAATGGCTTTAGAAGCTTCTGATAGGCTAATTGACATCATTTGAGTCAATTGGAGGTGTACCTGTGGATGTATTTCAAGGTCTACCTTCAAACTCAGTGCCTCTTTGCTTGACATCATGGGAAAATCTAAAGAAATCAGCCAAGACCTCAGAAAGAAAAAAATTGTAGACCTCCACAAGACTGGTTCATCCTTGGGAGCAATTTTCAAACGCCTGAAGGCATCTGTACAAACAATAATATGCAAGTATAAACACCATGGGACCACGCAGCTGTCATACCGCTCAGGAAGGAGACACTTTCTGTCTCCTAGAGATGAACGTACTTTGGTGTGAGAAGTGCAAATCAATCCCAGAACAACAGCAAAGGACCTTGTGAAGAAGCTGGAGGAAACAGGTACAAAAGTATCTATATCTGTAACGGCTGTCTACGGAAGAAGTGGACCAAAATGCGGCGGAGTTAGGGTTCATCATTTTTAATGTTACGAACACTATGCAATTCACAAAACAACAAAACTGACAGCCAACACAGTCCTGTCAGGTGCAACAACAGTGACAAGCACAATTACCCACACCACACAACGGAAACGTAGGCAACTTATGTGTGACTCCCAATCAACCACAACCCTCTACAGCTGTGCTTGATTGGAAGTCACACGGCCAAAATTAAATGAAACAATAAAACACTCACTCCCTTCTGCCACGTCCTGACCCAACTACACCCTCTACTGGTCAGGACGTGACAATATCCAAAGTAAAACGAGTCCTATATCGACATAACCTGAAAGACCGCTCAGCAAGGAAGAAGCCACTGCTCCAAAACCGCCATAAAAAAGCCAGACTACAGTTTGCAACTGCACATGGGGACAAAGATCATACTTTTTGTACAAAATCGTACAAAACTAGAACTGTTTGGTCATAATGACCATTTCGCAAAATAGATGGCATCATGAGGATGGGAAATTATATGGATATATTGAAGCAACATCTCAAGACATCAGTCAGGAAGTCAAAGCTTGGTCACAAATGGGTCTTCCAAATGGACAATGACCCCAAGCATACTTCCAAAGTTGTGGCAAAATGGCTTAATGGACAACAAAGTCAAGGTGTTGGAGTGGCCATCACAAAGCCCTGACCTCAATCCTATAGAACATTTGTGGACAGAACTGCAAAAGCGTATGCGAGCAAGGAGGCCTACAAACCTGACTCAGTTACACCAGCTCGGTCAGGAGGAATGGGCCAAAATTCACCCAACTTATTGTGGGAAGCTTGTGGAAGGCTACTCGAAACATTTGACCCGAGTTAAACAATTCAATTTAAAGGCAATGCAACCAAATACTAATTGATTACATGTACACTTCTGACCCATTGGGAATGTGATGAAAGAAATAAAAGCTGAAATAAATCATTATCTCTACTATTATTCTGACATTTCACGTTCTTAAAATAAAGTGGTGATCCTAACTGACCTAAGACAGGGAATTTTTAATAGGATTAAATGTCAGGAATTGTGAAATACTAAGTTTAAATGTTTTTGGCCAAGGTGTATGTAAACTTCTGACTTCAAATGTATATACAGTACAAAATCCATGTGTACATGTGTGCATATTGCGTATGCTATCGTGTGTGTGTATCCATTTATCCATTGGATGTGCTCGTGGAAGCAGAACAACTTGTGTCGTCGACAGGTGCAGGTGTAGTACTGCTGGTAGTAGCAGTACTACCAGTAGAGCTGGTATGTGTCTCTATGGACACAGGCCTTACTTTTTTTTAACCATTTATCAATTTTCTATCCAACGGAATGAGCAGCTACGTTTGGCTACATACGGACCGTTACTGGAATTCCCGCAAGAGAGTAACGGTTAATGTGATTGGATGTTAATTATTTGACTAGGCTACCTGTATTTGACATTATGTTGTTTTTTCGCTGAACACTAGATCATTTTTATATACTTCCCATCCTACCATCCCTAACCTGATTGGAGTAAACTAACGATCCTACCATCCCTAACCTGATTGGAGTAAACTAACCTGATTGGAGGTAACTAAGGATCCTACCATCCCTAACCTGATTGGAGTAAACTAACGATCCTACTATCCTAACCTGATTGGAGGTAACTAATGATCCTACCATTCCTAACCTGATTGGAGTAAACGTATGATCCTACCATCCCTAACCTGATTGGAGTAAACTAACGATACTATCATTCCTAACCTGATTGGAGTAAACAAACGATCCTGCCATCCTAACCTGATTGGAGGTAACTAACGATCCTACCATCCTAACCTGATTGGAGTAAACTAACGGTCCTACCATCCTAACCTGATTGGAGTAAACTAACGATCCTACCATCCCTAACCTGATTGGAGTAGACTAGAGATCCTACCAGCCTAAACTGATTGGAGTAAACTAACGATCCTACCATCCTAACCTGATTGGAGTAGACTAGCGATCCTACCAGCCTAAACTGATTGGAGTAAACTAACGATCCTACCATCCTAACCTGATTGGAGTAAACTAGTGATCCTACCATCCCTAAGCCTGATTGGAGTAGACTAGCGATCCTACCATCCTAACCTGATTGGAGTAAACTAACCTGATTGAAGTAAACTAGCGATCCTACCATCCTAACCTGATTGGAGTAAACTAACGATCCTACCATCCTAACCTGATTGGTGTAAACTAACGATCCTACCATCCTAACCTGATTGGAGTAAACTAGTGATCCTACCATCCTAACCTGATTGGAGTAAACTAGTGATCCTACCATCCCTAACCTGATTGGAGTAAACTAGCTATCCTACCATCCTAACCTGATTGGAGTAAACTAGTGATCCTACCATCCCTAACCTGATTGGAGTAAACTAGCTATCCTACCATCCTAACCTGATTGGAGTAAACTTACGGACACAAATATTCTACTGCTACAGCTATTTTAACTCACATCTACGGTACCTGTAGTTAAATAATTATACATATAATTCCTAATTTCCTCTTTCTTCAAGTGCTGGATTTTCACCCACAGCGGCCAATCCACCATTAATTCTGATCTTAACTCCAACCCTCCGATGTCCACAGACCAACCCATCTTTCCCAGTATAACGCCATTTTAATGTTTCCTTTTGCAGTAAATCCCTCCATTTTACGGTGATGTGTTCCGAGGGCCCTCAACCTCTCTATATAGAACATTTCTACTGATATTGTACTAAAAAGACTATAATGATATTTCTCATTGACTGATGGTGGTTTTTCAGATCCCCTAACAATACAGTTTGCATGTCCATCCGAACCCTGATATTATGACATAACAATCATTCCTGGACCTCACTCCAAAAGCAAGCCACAGATAGACAGTACCAGAAAATATATTCTATTGATTATGTTTCCTCGTGACAGAGTCTGCACAAGGATGACTGTTCAATGCCCCACATATTGAGAATTTTTTTGTAGCAGTATTTTATATAGTAGCTTAAATTGAAACTAATGACTTGATGAGTCAATTGTTGTTTTATATGTCAGTTCATAGACCCAATGCCAAGGTATTGGGACATAAAAAAACCTGTTTCCAACTGACTTGAATTTTATTGGTTGTTAGAGTGTTGATTTCCCCTGTTCCAGGTCTTAATTGTATTGTCGTGATATGCTCCTCCCTAATCAGGATCCATTCATCAGCTCTCTCTCTTCTTCTCTCTCTCCCTCTCTCTCTCTCCTTCTCTCCCTCTCTCCCTTCATCAGCTCCTGCTCTAGTAGCCTCTGCTTGTTTGGCAACATATTGATTAGACATCAACTAGGCTGTTAATGACACAACAGACACACAAACAACAGTACACATCTGTCTACAGTATGTTATTACCCCCTCATCTTGCCCTCTGTCTATGTTACTACCCCCACGTCTGGCTGTTTTGTCTGTGTTACTACCCCCACATCTGGCTGTTCTGTCTGTGTTACTACCCCCACGTCTTGCTGTTCTGTCTATGTTACTACCTGTCTCTTTGTCGCTCTGTCTCTCTGTCTGGCTGTCTCTCTGTCTGTCTCTCTCTCACCCCCATCTTTCTCCTCCTCCTCTCTCTTGTTCAACTCTATCACTCTCTTTCCCTCTTTCTCTCTCTTACCCTGCTCTAATAGCCTGTCTCTCTCTTACTCTCTTTCACCCCCGCTCTCTCCCTTTCTCCCTCCTGGGTCTGTCATTGAGTGCACCTCCATATTTAATGTGTGTTTGTTCTCTGCTCCAGAGAGGGTAGTGGTCCTAAATGGTTGGAGTCTCGGTGTAGGGCAGCACTTTGCGTTACCATTTTGTGTGTGTGTGTGTGTGTGTGTGTGTGTGTGTGTGTGTGTGTGTGTGTGTGTGTGTCTGTGTGTCTGTGTCTGTGTGTGTGTCTGTGTGTAATTCTGTTCCATTCTGTTCTGTTCTTTTACTCAGAGCTTAATACATTTATCTACAGCTCCATGTGTTGTTTTGTTTTCTCTGTAGCTTGTTTTTCTTTTGTCATTGGTTTCCAGAGAACCCAACTTCTCAGAGTGACACAGGAGGAAGTGGAGTGAGTCATTCACTTCATGTTGCAGTTTATGTTTCAGTCACTACACACAGGGGTTTCTTGTCTACCTTTCTGGATCAGTGTGTGTGTAACCTTATTTGAGATGCAGTGTTTCTGTCTTTTTGACTCTGTCTCACCTTTTCTCGCTCCCTGTCTCTCCTTTTCTCTCTCTCTGTCTCTCTTTTTCTCTCTCTCTCTCTCCTTTTCTGTCTCTGTCTGTCCTTTTCTCTCTCTCGCTTTTCTCTCTCTGTCTCTCTCTCTCTCTCGCTTTTCTCTCTCTGTCTCTCCTTTTCTTTCTCTCTCCTTTTCTCTCTCTGTCTCTCCTTTTCTTTCTCTCTCCTTTTCTCTCTCTGTCTCTCCTTTTCTTTCTCTCTCCTTTTCTCTCTGTCTCTCCTTTTCTTTCTCTCTCCTTTTCTCTCTCTCTGTCTCTCCCCTCTGACTCTCTTACAACATGTGGTTGTGATGACTAGCAGGTCATTGCAGGTGATGATTCTCTCTCTATCTATCTTTTTCTCTCCCTTTCTCTCACTCCTCCTCTCTCCTATTCCTCCTCTCTCCTCTCTCTCTCTTTCACTCTCCTCATCTCTTCCCCTCTTTCTCTCCTCCTCTCTCCTATTCCTCCTCTCTCATCTCTCTCTCACTCTCCTCATCTCTTCCCCTCTTTCTCTCCCCCTCTCTCCTATTCCTCCTCTCTCCTCCTCTCTCCTCCTCTCTCCTCTCTCTCTCTCTGACAGTAGTTTTGTATGGTGATCTTCAGGTGAAGACTCAATGTACTCTCTCTCCTCCTCCTCATCTCTCTCTCTCTGACGGTAGTGTTGTGTTGTTGGTCTGCAGGTCAGTCTACCGACAGCTCCGTGGGGGAGGTGTCCATGCAGGTGGATCTCATCTCTCACCCTGGCACTGGAGAGCACAAAGTCAACGTGAAGGGTGAGACACACACACGCAAGAACTCGCACATGCCATTCCTGTACACAAACACACAGAGGAGGAAAGCAGAAACTGTGAAACAATTCAACCTCACTTTACCACTTAGATAAGAACATTACAACAACGATGTATCATTCTTAGTCAAATCTATTCATACCTGTAATGTCCAAAGAGGAACCACTGGGAAGAACATGGATAGTTGGGTTGTAGTTGTAGGCTAATGTTAAGCTGTGGTCATTATCAGATAGACTGCAGCTACAATACATCCTACTTGAAGATTTCTATAGAGAATAATAACCACCGTAGCATAACAACACATCTCTGACGGTATCATTAAAACCTTATACTACAGAACACTAGTCAGACAGAGACCAGTGGTTAAAACCCTATACTACAGAACACTAGTCAGACAGAGACCAGTGGTTAAAACCCTATACTACAGAACACTAGTCAGACAGAGACCAGTGGTTAAAACCCTATACTACAGAACACTAGTCAGACAGAGACCAGTGGTTAAAACCCTATACTACAGAACACTAGTCAGACAGAGACCAGTGGTTAAAACCCTATACTACAGAACACTAGCCAGACAGAGACAGAGACCAGTGGTTAAAACCCTATACTACAGAACACTAGTCAGACAGAGACCAGTGGTTAAAACCCTATACTACAGAACACTAGTCAGACAGAGACCAGTGGTTAAAACCCTATACTACAGAACACTAGTCAGACAGAGACCAGTGGTTAAAACCCTATACTACAGAACACTAGTCAGACAGAGACCAGTGGTTAAAACCCTATACTACAGAACACTAGTCAGACAGAGACCAGTGGTTAAAACCCTATACTACAGAACACTAGTCAGACAGAGACCAGTGGTTAAAACCCTATACTACAGAACACTAGTCAGACAGAGACCAGTGGTTAAAACCCTATACTACAGAACACTAGTCAGACAGAGACCAGTGGTTAAAACCTTATACTACAGAACACTAGTCAGACAGAGACCAGTGGTTAAAACCCTATACTACAGAACACTAGTCAGACAGAGACCAGTGGTTAAAACCCTATACTACAGAACACTAGCCAGACAGAGACAGAGACCAGTGGTTAAAACCCTATACTACAGAACACTAGTCAGACAGAGACCAGTGGTTAAAACCCTATACTACAGAACACTAGTCAGACAGAGACCAGTGGTTAAAACCCTATACTACAGAACACTAGTCAGACAGAGACCAGTGGTTAAAACCCTATACTACAGAACACTAGTCAGACAGAGACCAGTGGTTAAAACCCTATACTACAGAACACTAGTCAGACAGAGACCAGTGGTTAAAACCCTATACCACAGAACACTAGTCAGACAGAGACCAGTGGTTAAAACCCTATACTACAGAACACTAGTCAGACAGAGACCAGTGGTTAAAACCCTATACTACAGAACACTAGTCAGACAGAGACCAGTGGTTAAAACCCTATACTACAGAACACTAGTCAGACAGAGACCAATGGTTAAAACCCTATACTACAGAACACTAGTCAGACAGAGACCAGTGGTTAAAACCCTATACTACAGAACACTAGTCAGACAGAGACCAGTGGTTAAAACCCTATACTACAGAACACTAGTCAGACAGAGACCAGTGGTTAAAACCCTATACTACAGAACACTAGTCAGACAGAGACCAGTGGTTAAAACCCTATACTACAGAACACTAGTCAGACAGAGACCAGTGGTTAAAACCCTATACTACAGAACACTAGTCAGACAGAGACCAGTGGTTAAAACCCTATACTACAGAACACTAGTCAGACAGAGACCAGTGGTTAAAACCTTATACTACAGAACACTAGTCAGACAGAGACCAGTGGTTAAAACCCTATACTACAGAACACTAGTCAGACAGAGACAGAGACCAGTGGTTAAAACCCTATACTACAGAACACTAGTCAGACAGAGACCAGTGGTTAAAACCCTATACTACAGAACACTAGTCAGACAGAGACCAGTGGTTAAAACCCTATACTACAGAACACTAGTCAGACAGAGACCAGTGGTTAAAACCCTATACTACAGAACACTAGTCAGACAGAGACCAGTGGTTAAAACCCTATACTACAGAACACTAGCCAGACAGAGACCAGTGGTTAAAACCCTATACTACAGAACACTAGTCAGACAGAGACCAGTGGTTAAAACCCTATACTACAGAACACTAGTCAGACAGAGACCAGTGGTTAAAACCCTATACTACAGAACACTAGTCAGACAGAGACCAGTGGTTAAAACCCTATACTACAGAACACTAGTCAGACAGAGACCAGTGGTTAAAACCCTATACTACAGAACACTAGTCAGACAGAGACCAGTGGTTAAAACCCTATACTACAGAACACTAGTCAGACAGAGACCAGTGGTTAAAACCCTATACTACAGAACACTAGTCAGACAGAGACCAGTGGTTAAAACCCTATACTACAGAACACTAGTCAGACAGAGACCAGTGGTTAAAACCCTATACTACAGAACACTAGTCAGACAGAGACCAGTGGTTAAAACCCTATACTACAGAACACTAGCCAGACAGAGACAGAGACCAGTGGTTAAAACCCTATACTACAGAACACTAGTCAGACAGAGACCAGTGGTTAAAACCCTATACTACAGAACACTAGTCAGACAGAGACCAGTGGTTAAAACCCTATACTACAGAACACTAGTCAGACAGAGACCAGTGGTTAAAACCCTATACTACAGAACACTAGTCAGACAGAGACCAGTGGTTAAAACCCTATACTACAGAACACTAGTCAGACAGAGACCAGTGGTTAAAACCCTATACTACAGAACACTAGTCAGACAGAGACCAGTGGTTAAAACCCTATACTACAGAACACTAGTCAGACAGAGACAGAGGCTTCGTTTACACAGGCAGCCCAAATCTGATATTTTTTTCACTAATTGGTCTTTTGACCAATCACCTCAGATCATTTCACATCAGATCTTTTTCAGAGCTGATATAATTGGTCAAAATATAAATGATTGAAAACAATAAAAAAATTGGGCTGCCTGTGTAAATGCAGCCTGAGTAACTCACACTCAATGACCAGTGGTTTAAGAACAAGTGTTTTATTTAAAAGTACATGGACCAGTGATTTTAGAACAACTATCCTATTTCAGTTTGCATAGTGGATGGATGGGTGGGTGGGTGAGTGGGTGGATCGATGTGTGCATGGATGGATGATTTGATTGACTGATTGATTGATTAATTGATCGACTGATTGACTGATTGCTTGATTGATTGATTGATTGGCTGATTGATTGAGTGACTGAATGATTGATTGATGGACTGATCGATTGATTGATTGATCGACTGGTTGACTGATTGCTTGATTGATTGACTGATCGACTGATTGATTGACTGATTTCTTTATTTACTGATTGATTGATGTGTCTCTGCCGTATCTTTCCAGTGGTGGGGGTCAACAACCTAAGCTGGCAGACCAATGCCATGTTCCGACCGTTCGTGGAGGTAAATGCGGTCGGGCCGCACCTCGCCGACAAGAAACGCAAGTTCACCACCAAGACCAAGAACAACAATTGGTCACCAAAGTACAACGAAACATTCCAATAGTAAGTCTGCTTTACTGTCTAAAGTAAGTCCGGTTTATTGTCTAAAGTAAGTCTGCTTTACTGTCTAAAGTAAGTCCGGTTTATTGTCTAAAGTAAGTCTGCTTTATTGTCTAAAGTAAGTCCGGTTTATTGTCTAAAGTAAGTCTGCTTTATTGTCTAAAGTAAGTCCGGTTTATTGTCTAAAGTAAGTCTGCTTTATTGTCTAAAGTAAGTCTGCTTTATTGTCTAAAATAAGTCTGCTTTATTGTCTAAAGTAAGTCCGGTTTATTGTCTAAAGTAAGTCTGCTTTATTGTCTAAAGTAAGTCCGGTTTATTGTCTAAAGTAAGTCTGCTTTATTGTCTAAAGTAAGTCTGCTTTATTGTCTAAAGTAAGTCTGGTTTATTGTCTAAAGTAAGTCTGCTTTATTGTCTAAAGTAAGTCTGCTTTATTGTCTAAAGTAAGTCTGCTTTATTGTCTAAAGTAAGTCTGCTTTATTGTCTAAAGTAAGTCCGCTTTATTGTCTAAAGTAAGTCCGCTTTATTGTCTAAAGTAAGTCTGCTTTATTGTCTAAAGTAAGTCTGCTTTATTGTCTAAAGTAAGTCTGCTTTATTGTCTAAAGTAAGTCTGCTTTATTGTCTAAAGTAAGTCTGCTTTATTGTCTAAAGTAAGTCCGGTTTATTGTCCAAAGTAAGTCCGGTTTATTGTCCAAAGTAAGTCTGGTTAATTGTCTAAAGTAAGTCTGGTTAATTGTCTAAAGTAAGTCTGGTTAATTGTCCAAAGTAAGTCTGGTTAATTGTCCAAAGTAAGTCTGGTTTATTGTCCAAAGTAAGTCTGGTTTATTGTCCAAAGTAAGTCTGGTTTATTGTCCAAAGTAAGTCTGGTTTATTGTCCAAAGTAAGTCTGGTTTATTGTCCAAAGTAAGTCTGGTTTATTGTCCAAAGTAAGTCTGGTTAATTGTCCAAAGTAAGTCTTGTTTATTGTCTAAAGTAAGTCTGGTTAATTGTCTGATGTACAATAAACATTCTGGTAGTAAGTCTGGTTTATTGTCTAAAGGTCTGGTTTATTGTGTAGAGTAAGTCTGGTTAGTTGTCTGACGTACAATTAAACATTCTGATAGTAAGTCTGGTTTATTGTCTAAAGCAAACAACCTAATCCTGTGTTTTGGCTTCAGTAATGTGTGTCTTGGTTGTGCCAGGAGTGTTGCTCCTCCAGTAGTATAGTATTTGCTGCATAGTGGGAATGTAGACACATGCAGTGTCAAAACGTTTGGAAAAGGTTACAAATGAAACTAGAAACGCTTTTATCGCAGCATGATAGCAGAAAGTAATGAGATGATGAAGTGCTTTTAAAAATGAAAAAAAGAGACATTTCAGTTATTTGAATAGTGAGAATAGAGAGGGAGTGAGATAGATCATTCACCCTATCTATGCAGCTGTACCACTGTCTGTCTGATACTGAGCCAGCTGCATTTAAAGCACAATGTAGAGCCTGTGTCCCAAAAGCATCCTATTTCCTTTACATTGAGTGTATTAAACATTAGGAACACCTTCCTAATATTGAGTTGCATCCCCTTTTGCCCTCAGAACAGCCTCAATTCATCAGGGCATGGACTCTACAAGGTGTCGTAAGCGTTCCACAGTGATGCTGGCCCATGTTGACTCCAATCTTTCCCACAGTTGTGTGAAGTTGGCTTGATGTCTTATGGGTGATGGACCATTCTTGATACACACCAGAAACTGTTGAAAAACCCAGCAGCGTTGCAGTTCTTGGCACACTCAAACCAGTGCTACCTACTACCATACCCAATTCAAAGGCACTTAATTATGTTGTTTTGCCCATTGGCACGTACACAATCCATGTCTCAATTGGCTCAAGGCTTAAAAATCCTTCCTTAACCTGTCTCCTCCCCTTCATCTACACTGATCGATGTGGATTTAACAGGTGACATCAATAAGGGATCATAGCTTTCACCTGGTCAGTCTGTCATGGAAAGAGCAGGTGTTTTCTGTTTTGTACACTCAGGGTATAGTGCCCTGGTCAAAAGTAGTGCACTACAAGACCATGGTGCTTGCCTATGGAGCTGTGAGGGGAACGGCACCTCCGTACCTTCAGGCTCTGATCAGGCCCTACACCCAAACAAGGGCACTGCGTTCATCCACCTCTGGCCTGCTCGCCTCCCTACCTCTGAGGAAGCACAGTTCCCGCTCAGCCCAGTCAAAACTGTTCGCTGCTCTGGCACCCCAATGGTGGAACAAGCTCCCTCACGACGCCAGGACAGCGGAGTCAATCACCACCTTCCGGAGACACCTGAAACCACACCTCTTCAAGGAATACCTGGGATAGGATAAAGTTCCTTCTAAACACCCCCCCCCTTAAAAGATTTAGATGCACTATTGTAAGTGGTTGTTCCACTGGATATTATAAGGTGAATGCACCAATTTGTAAGTCGCTCTGGATAAGAGCGTCTGCTAAATGACTTAAATGTAATGTAAATGTACAGAAGGAATAGGGTGCCATTTGGGATGCCGACAGTGTTTGACTATCAGCTGCATCCAATCCTCTCACTGTGTTTCTGATAGCGAGCCAGATGTCTGTGAAGTGCAGTCAGAGAGAGAGGGATCATCTGTAGTGCCTACGTGGTCTCTGGTGCTCTTTTAATGCCAGCGTCCACTGACCGAGATCAATGTCAACAGGAACACTGTCTGCAAATACATGCAAAGAAAACAACTGATAGACAACAATACAGATAAAAACACATTTAAAACAACTGATAGACAACAATACAGATAAAAACACATTTAAAGCAACTGATAGACAACAATACAGATAAAAACACATTTAAAACAACTGATACAACAATACAGATAAAAACACATTTAAAACAACTGATAGACAACAATACAGATAAAAACACATTTAAAACAACTGATAGACAACAATACAGATAAAAACACATTTAAAACAACTGATAGACAACAATACAGATAAAAACACATTTAAAACAACTGATAGACAACAATACAGATAAAAACACATTTAAAGCAACTGATAGACAACAATACAGATAAAAACACATTTAAAACAACTGATAGACAACAATACAGATAAAAACACATTTAAAGCAACTGATAGACAACAATACAGATAAAAACACATTTAAAGCAACTGATAGACAACAATACAGATAAAAACACATTTAAAACAACTGATACAACAATACAGATAAAAACACATTTAAAACAACTGATAGACAACAATATAAATAAAAACACATTTAAAACAACTGATACAACAATACAGATAAAAACACATTTAAAACAACTGATAGACAACAATACAGATAAAAACACATTTAAAACAACTGATAGACAACAATACAGATAAAAACACATTTAAAACAACTGATAGACAACAATACAGATAAAAACACATTTAAAACAACTGATAGACAACAATACAGATAAAAACACATTTAAAACAACTGATAGACAACAATACAGATAAAAACACATTTAAAACAACAAATACAACAATACAGATAAAAACACATTTAAAACAACAAATACAACAATACAGATAAAAACACATTTAAAACAACTGATAGACAACAATACAGATAAAAACACATTTAAAGCAACTGATAGACAACAATACAGATAAAAACACATTTAAAACAACTGATAGACAACAATACAGATAAAAACACATTTAAAACAACTGATACAACAATACAGATAAAAACACATTTAAAACAACTGATACAACAATACAGATAAAAACACATTTAAAACAACTGATACAACAATACAGATAAAAACACATTTAAAACAACTGATAGACAACAATACAGATAAAAACACATTTAAAACAACTGATAGACAACGATACAGATAAAAACACACTTAAAACAACTGATATACAACAATACAGATAAAAACACATTTAAAACAACTGATAGACAACAATACAGATAAAAACACATTTAAAGCAACTGATAGACAACAATACAGATAAAAACACATTTAAAGCAACTGATAGACAACAATACAGATAAAAACACATTTAAAACAACTGATAGACAACAATACAGATAAAAACACATTTAAAACAACATATACAACAATACAGATAAAAACACATTTAAAACAACTGATAGACAACAATATAGATAAAAACACATTTAAAACAACTGATACAACAATACAGATAAAAACACATTTAAAACAACTGATACAACAATACAGATAAAAACACATTTAAAACAACTGATACAACAATACAGATAAAAACACATTTAAAACAACTGATAGACAACAATACAGATAAAAACACATTTAAAACAACTGATAGACAACGATACAGATAAAAACACACTTAAAACAACTGATATACAACAATACAGATAAAAACACATTTTTGTTGAAACAAACACAGGTTTGTTAAAACAGATAACAAAACCTGCTAATTATAAATGTAGAAATTATTTGATCAGTAATCACAACCAAAAATAGAATGTTTAAATGTGTGTGTGTGTGTGTGTGTGTGTGTGCATGTGAGTGTGTGAGAGTTAGGCTATATGGAGGAGATTACTGAGTAGTTTGGTTCATCAGGCTGACAGTCTTCGCTTGGAGTTATTGAGGGATGATGATGTTTTGGCAATGTAAGAATTCCAGAGTATGGTACCTCTGTATTTGATAGAGAATTGACTATGTGAGGTGCGGCAGTGAGGAGGGTGAAGGTTATCACAGTGTCTTGTGTTATATAGATGGATTTCAGAATGAACCTGGAAGAATCCATTGAAGGGTTTAGTTAAACTGTCTGGGAAGTATTTGTAGATGAAAGTGCATAATTGGCGAACATTAATGTTGTAAATAGACAAGATATTGAGTGTCTTAAAGAAAGGTGCAGATGGTTCCAGATAATTAGAGGAAGTGGCTAGTATATGTCTTGTGTATGATGAGTCATTTGTGTAGGTAGGAGGCATATGTACTGGCCCAGACAATATTACAGTAAATGAGATATGAGTAAATGAAACTATAGTATAGAGTTAGGAAGCAAGCCTGACCACTAATCTTTCTGATGATACCAACAGATTTCATCACTTTGCTGCAGACAAATTGAATATGATCTTTCCAGGATAACTTTCCATCAATTAGAGCTCCAAGGAATCTAGTGGATGTGACTTGTTCCATTTCATTCCCACCAATTAAGATTCTGGCTTTTTTTTATGTGTATATATACATATATATATTTTACATTTACATTTAAGTCATTTAGCAGACGCTCTTATCCAGAGCGACTTACAAATTGGTGCATTCATCTTATATATAATTAGGTAGGTTCCTAAAGAAAAGGTTGGCTTGGAAATAATGGTTGCTCTGAACACAGACGTTTAACTCTGTTGCAAAACAATGAAACCTCTCCTTTCATAGAGATGTCACCGAGCCAGCCTCTCTCACAGACAAATTCTACATATTATTATACACATTATTATGCACCCTGCTACGGGACAAAGCCATCTGACCTCTTGTGAAATGTTCTGTCCTCATTGATATTAGCCTTTGTACATAGGGAGTGTGGCGTGTGTGTTTGTGTGTGGTTTCTGTGCGTGTGTGTATGTTTGTGTGTGGTTTCTGTGTGTGTGTGTGTTTGTGTGTGGTTTCTGTGCGTGTGTGTTTGTGTGTGGTTTCTGTGCGTGTATGTTTGTGTATGTTTGTGTGTGGTTTCTGTGCGTCTGTGTTTGTGTGTGGTTTCTGTGCGTGTGTGTTTGTGTGTGGTTTCTGTGTGCGTGTGTGTTTGTGTATGTTTGTGTGTGGTTTCTGTGTGTGTGTGTGTTTATGTGTGGTTTCTGTGTGTGTGTGTGTTTGTGTGTGTTTGTGTGTGGTTTCTGTGTGTGTGTGTGTGTTTGTGTATGTTTGTGTGTGGTTTCTGTGCGTGTGTGTTTGTGTATGTTTGTGTGTGGTTTCTGTGCGTCTGTGTTTGTGTATGTTTGTGTGTGGTTTCTGTGCATGTATGTTTGTGTGTGTTTGTGTGTGGTTTCTGTGTGTGTGTGTGTTTGTGTGTGGTTTCTGTGTGTGTGTGTGTTTGTGTATGTTTGTGTGTGGTTTCTGTGTGTGTGTGTGTTTGTGTGTGTGTGTGTGTTTGTGTGTGTTTGTGTGTGGTTTCTGTGTGTGTGTGTGTTTGTGTGTGTTTGTGTGTGGTTTCTGTGCGTGTGTGTTTGTGTGTGGTTTCTGTGTGTTTGTGTATGTTTGTGTGTGGTTTCTGTGCGTCTGTGTTTGTGTGTGTTTGTGTGTGGTTTCTGTTTGTGTATGTTTGTGTGTGTTTGTGTGTGGTTTCTGTGCGTCTGTGTGTGTGTGTGTTTGTGTGTGTTTGTGTGTGGTTTCTGTGCGTCTGTGTTTGTGTGTGTTTGTGTGTGGTTTCTGTGTGTGTGTGTGTTTGTGTGTGGTTTCTGTGCGTGTATGTTTGTGTGTGTGTTTGTGTGTGTTTGTGTGTGGTTTCTGTGCGTCTGTGTTTGTGTGTGTTTGTGTGTGGTTTCTGTGTGTGTGTGTGTGTTTGTGTATGTTTGTGTGTGGTTTCTGTGTGTGTGTGTGTTTGTGTGTGTTTGTGTGTGGTTTCTGTGTGTTTGTGTGTGTTTGTGTGTGGTTTCTGTGTGTGTGTGTGTTTGTGTGTGTTTGTGTGTGGTTTCTGTGCGTCTGTGTTTGTGTGTGTTTGTGTGTGGTTTCTGTGTGTGTGTGTGTTTGTGTATGTTTGTGTGTGGTTTCTGTGTGTGTGTGTGTGTGTGTTTGTGTGTGGTTTCTGTGCGTGTGTGTGTGTTTGTGTGTGGTTTCTGTGCGTGTGTGTTTGTGTATGTTTGTGTGTGGTTTCTGTGTGTGTGTGTGTGTTTGTGTGTGGTTTCTGTGCGTGTGTGTTTGTGTGTGTTTGTGTGTGGTTTCTGTGTGTGTGTGTGTTTGTGTGTGTTTGTGTGTGGTTTCTGTGTGTGTGTGTGTGTGTGTTTGTGTATGTTTGTGTGTGGTTTCTGTGTGTGTGTGTTTGTGTGTGGTTTCTGTGTGTGTGTGTGTTTGTGTATGTTTGTGTGTGGTTTCTGTGTATCTGTGTTTTTGTGTGTTTGTGTGTGGTTTCTGTTTGTGTATGTTTGTGTGTGTTTGTGTGTGGTTTCTGTGCATCTGTGTTTGTGTATGTTTGTGTGTGGTTTCTGTTTGTGTGTGTTTGTGTGTGGTTTCTGTGCGTGTGTGTGTTTGTGTGTGGTTTCTGTGCGTGTGTTTGTTTGTGTATGGTTTCTGTGCGTGTGTGTGTGTGTGTTTGTGTATGGTTTCTGTGTGTGTGTGTGTTTGTGTGTGGTTTCTGTGCGTGTGTGTGTTTGTGTGGTTTCTGTGCGTGTGTGTGTTTGTGTGGGGTTTCTGTGTGTGTGTGTTTGTGTGTGGTTTCTGTGCGTGTGTGTTTGTGTGTGGTTTCTGTGCGTGTTTGTGTGTAGTTTCTGTGTGTGTTTGTGTGTGGTTTCTGTGCGTGTGTGTTTGTGTGTGGTTTCTGTTTGTGTTTGTGTGGGGTTTCTGTGTGTGTGTTTGTGTGTGGTTTCTGTGTGTGTGTGTTTGTGTGTGGTTTCTGTGCGTGTGTGTTTGTGTGTGGTTTCTGTGCGTGTGTGTTTGTGTGTGGTTTCTGTGTGTGTTTGTGTGTAGTTTCCGTGTGTGTTTGTGTGTGGTTTCTGTGCGTGTGTGTTTGTGTGTGGTTTCTGTGCGTGTGTGTTTGTGTGTGGTTTCTGTGTGTGTTTGTGTGTAGTTTCCGTGTGTGTTTGTGTGTGGTTTCTGTGCGTGTGTGTTTGTGTGTGGTGTTTGTGTGTGGTTTCTGTGTGTGTTTGTGTGTGGTTTCTGTGCGTGTGTGTTTGTGTGTGTGTTTGTGTGTGGTTTCTGTTTGTGTGTGTTTCTGTGTGTGTTTGTGTGTGGTTTCTGTTTGTGTTTGTGTGTGGTGTTTGTGTGTGGTTTCTGTGCGTGTGTGTTTGTGTGTGTGTTTGTGTGTGGTTTCTGTGCGTGTGTGTTTGTGTGTGGTGTTTGTGTGTGGTTTCTGTTTGTGTTTGTGTGTGGTGTTTGTGTGTGGTTTCTGTGCTTGTGTTCGTTTTATCCAACTAACTTTTAGCTCTCTGGTGTCTGGTCTCTGACTGATTGAGTTCCGTTGTCTAATCAATCAATCAATGAATCAATCAGTCATACAACATGACATGTCCTCTCTTCTCTGACTGCGTGTTGTTGTTGTTAATGAAGATGTTCTATCTATCCTGTTCAATAAACTACAAATGTAAGAGGAATGGGACTGATGTTGATCATGTTGTTGTCTCTCTTCCTCCCCAGTGTTCTGAGCAATGAGTACGGTCCAGAGTGCTACGAGCTCCACGTCTCAGTGAAGGACTACTGCTTCGCCAGAGAGGACCGTATCATTGGCATGGCGGTCCTCCAGCTCAGAGACCTGGCCGACCAGGGGAGCTGCTGTGCCTGCTACCCCCTGGTGAAGAGCATCTCCATGGACGACACTGGACTCACCATCATGAGGATACTCTCTCAAAGGACCAACGACGAAGTGGCCAAAGAGTTTTGTCGTCTCAAGACCGACATACGCTCTTCAGAGGAGGTTGCCTCCTAGTATGGAGATGTGATGGAGGGATGGATGGAATGAATGGATGATTGCATGGAAGGGAAGAGAGGAGGCGAAGAGAGGGAGGGAGGCGAAGGAAGGAAGGAAGGAAGGAAGGAAGGAAGGAAGGAAGGAAGGAAGGAAGGAAGGAAGGAGGAAGGAAGGAAGGAAGGAAGGAAGGAAGGAAGGAAGGAAGGAAGGAAGGAAGGAAGGAAGGAAGGAAGGAAGGAAGGAAGGAAGGAAGGAAGGAAGGAAGGAAGGACGACAGTTGAGGAGTTGTGTTGTCTGTTTTTGTGCATGTGTGTAAAACATCTGTTGGAATGTTCATTTTAAACTACAGTATGTACCAGTGTTTACTTACCGTATGCTCAATATTAAGTACTATATTCTACGAGTTATGTTAACGAGACATGAAATACCTTTTTGTACAACATTTAGATTTGTTCCGATAAAGTGCCAAACCAGAGGAAAAAAAGTACAACAACAAAACAACAACAAAAGAAAATAGTGATGAATTATGGTGATACTTAATATGTTTGATGAAAAATTTGCTTGATTATTTGGTTCAGTGTAAAATCATTCTCTCAAAAAAACGGTGGCGTTTTAATCGTTAAAAATCGTTCACTTGCACCCTGTTTTGTTACTCGTCCCCTCACACAGCACTTGTTGTGCATGTCCCGTTTACAACCATGTCTCTTCTATCATCTCACAGTGACCACAGGGTCGGGGTCCATGTACCCTGGCCCTAAAACTCTTTGTATTTAAGCCGAAACCTGAAAAGAGACCATTTTTTAACGGCGATGACTGCTATGTAAACCTTCATAGGTGTTTGTAATTTTATAACCATGACAACAACGAAAAGCCTCCAGTGCTGTCAGTCAACACAGAAAGGGTGGATCCTATTTTCTCTTTTTCTTTTTGCCTGTAATCTTTCCGTTCGGCCACTTTCTGTACGACCACTGTGAACACGAGCTTTGGAAGGCAAGCCGACATAACATTGCTGACGGTTTGATATTGTTGTTTCATATTTATTAAGATAACTTTGTTCCTGAGAAACTGCCAAAGTTATATAAAGATGTTTGTACAAAAGCAATCCATTACATGTATGAAAAATATATATGTACATGTGAACTATTTACTTTTACAATGCTAAATATCTGATTGTTGATGGGGCGGTTCTAGAACAATTTTTTTGAGTTTGTGTGAAGCTATTTACAAGATTTGAGAGTCGCAAAATGTTACTTTGCACATGAGTTGAATTCAGCTTCTGCTATTTGGTTTATTTTTCTTCATAAAGGAAAGAGTCTAACATTGGGTAAATATGCAACATTCCTATGTATTGCACTGATGGCGAATTGTATGTCATGTAAATATATTTAGTGAGAAATTGTACAAAACAACCGCCTCCTTTATTTCCAACACATTGTTCAAAGTGTTTTTTGTTGTTGTTTAATAATCTGATACATTCATTCAGTTATATAATCCTATTTGTTGTAGCCTCTATATACAGTTGCCAGAAGACATTTCACATCTCAAATGGAATGACAGAGTAATGTACTGTATGGCCCACAGAGATCCTATAAATCACTAGAGTTCTATGTCATTCTTGTGTATGAACCTTCCCACATAAAGAAGCAATCTGTAACTTCATTGTCCCCTGTGGCCCTGGGCTCAAATGAAACCCAGCAAGTAATCAACTCTAACCTTTCCTACCCCTCTCCTGGGGGACCACCAGATAGTGCTCATTTTTGCGCTAGCCCTGACGTTCCAAGGCTGAGAATACTTTAACACTAATCAGTAGAGAACATTTTCAATGCCCATTTTGAAGCTCAGAGTCAGAATGAAATTACTCACAGGTCCTGTTCAGACTGGGTGTGTCAAAAAAGGAAGTCATTTAATTGGTTCTACCCACCGGATCAAGGTGCGTGTCCGTGGACTATGGGCCCTGGTCAAAAGTAGTGCACTATATTGTAAATATGGTGCCATTTGAGAAGCTAACCAATAGAGAACACCCACCATGGGCTATTCTTCTGTGTAGTCCAGAGGCAGCTAGCTAGCTAATCTTAGCTGTTTGCTCATTCTCCAGAACAATTGTTTTATTGTGGAGAGCTGAAAGGCTTCAATAGACAGACCAGTCTTTAATTAGTCTATACAAAAAGCATTTTGGGAATTTGGGACTGTAAGGTTCTATCTGCAAAAAGATGATTCTGAGATAACTGGCTTTAAAGTTTCAAACCCTCATTGGTTTGAATGGTGTCAGAAATGTCTATATTGTATTAATTTGAACTTAACAACATTAATTGGGGTAATTTGATACTACTCTATAGGTAGGGAACATTGAACAGAACAACGCTATGTCAATAACTACAATTTGTCAAACATGTCAGATAGACCCTTATAGCCTCAAGGTCTCAATTTATCAATGTCATCTTATTGTCTACATCCCAAACAGCACCCTATATTGTGCACTTATTTTGACCATAGCCAATAGGGCTATATATTCCCTATAAGGAATAGGGTGTCGTTTGGGATGCAAATTTGTCTTTGTTTTACAGTGAAGGGGGCCTGGCTGACTGCTGGGAGGAGAGCTATTTATAATTCTGCTATTGGATCCTTGGTGTCATCAGAGATCAATTCATTCATCTCTCTCTCTCCCTCTCTCTCTCAGCACACAAGCTGTGATGTCTGAGCTAGTCTCATAGAGGCTCAGCCTGAAGCATTTGAAGCTAGCTAATGCTTCCTGTTGGGCAAGGTATGTCTCAAATTGCACCCTATTCCCTACATAGTGCCATGACCCCTGGTCAAAGTAGTGCACCAAATCAGGAATAGTGTGCCATTTGGGACAAGACCCTTAGTCTCCATCAGCGCAGACGCACGTCACAAACAGTATGGGTGCCTTTTGTAGATATTCTCACCCCAACGCTGTAACTCTGTAATGTAGAATAATGTCAACAGAAGCAGACAGAAGACAAATGTTAACCCTATCAGTCCCAAAACACCAGCAAAAATCTTTCATTTATCTGCATGTCGAGCCCTTTTATTTAGCCTCACAATGAAGTGTTTTAACGTTTTCTTTTCAGGACAACCAGGGCTACAGACATACAACACAAAACAATTTGACAATAACAGTTGTATTCATGACTTTTTTGACAAATAGCAATTTAAAAAAGGTCATCCACAGCAGAAAACTGATAGAAATGTATTTATATGAATGTTGTACTGGAAGTACAGAAATGATTTGCTCAGTTGGAAATGAATATCCAACTAGTCAGTGACAACTGTGTGGAGTATGGTGTTTGTGACAGCAACTATGTGAGCTTATTACAGTATTATAATCAAATCAAATTGTATTAGTCACATCGCCGAATACAACAGGTGGAATGCTTACTTATGAACCCCTAACCAACAATGCCGTTTCAAAAAATACAGATAAGAATAGGAGATAAAAGTAACAAGTAATTAAAGAGCAGCAGTGAAATAACAATAGTGAGACTATATACAGGGGGGGTACCGATACAGAGTCAATGTGCGGGGGCACCGGTTAGTCGAGGTAGTATGTACAGGTAGGTAGAGTTATTAAAGTGACTATGCATAGATCACAACAGAGAGCAGCAGTGGTGTAAAGAGGGGGTGAGGTGCACTGCAAATAGTCTGGGTAGCCATTTGACTAGATGTTCAGGAGTCTTATGGCCTGTGGTAGAAGCTGTTTAGAAGCCTCTTGGACCTAGACTGGGCGCTCTGGTACCGCTTGCTATGCGGTAGCAGGGTGGCTGGAGTCTTTGACAATTTTTAAGGCCTTCCTCTGACACCGCCTGGTATAGAGGTCCTGGATGACAGGAAGCTTGGCCCTAGTGATGTCCTGGGCCGTTTGCACTACTCTCTGTAGTGCTTGCGGTCAGAGGCCGAGCAGTTGCCATGCCATTCAGTGATGCAACCAGTCAGGGTGCTCTTGATGGTGCAGCTGTAGAACCTTTTGAGGACCTGAGGACCCATGCCAAATCTTTTCAGTCTCCTGAGGGTGAATAGGTTTTGTCGTGCATTCTTCACGACTGTCTTGGTGTGCTTGGACCATGTTAGTTTGTTGGTGATGTGGACACCAAGGAACTTGAAGCTCTCAACCTGCTCTACTGCAGCCCCGTCGATGAGAATGGGGGCGTGCTCGGTCCTCTTTTTCCCTGTAGTCCACATTCATCCTTGTAGTCCACAATCATCTATAGACACTAGGTTCTTGAATTTCCTATGAAGTTCTATGTAAAAGAACCCCTTACGTTCTAACTACTCTTGTGTAGCTTGTGAGTATCATAAAGCAAAATGTGCGTGTTTGTGTCAACTGGACTGGGCAGGCGCACTAGAGGCCTGATGCGTGGGGCTGGCTTTGGAGGCGCCAGACTAGTAACACGCACCTCAGGGCTAGTGCAGGGAGCAGGAACAGGACGTAATGGACTGGGCAGGTGCACTAGAGGCCTGATGCGTAGGGCTGGCTTTGGAGGTGCCAGACTAGTAATACGCACCTCAGGGCTAGTGCGGGGAACAGGAACAGGGTAAGCTGGACCGAGGAGATGCACTGGTGGCCAGATGCGCTGCGCCGGCACACTTCTCCCTGGCTGCCAGCCAACTCTCGCCCGGCAACGCTGCGGAGCCCGTACTAACTGCACCGGACTGTGCGTGCGTATGGGCAACACAGTGTGTATCTCTGCATAACAAGGTGCTTGCTTGATCCGTCGCTCCCCATAATAAGCACGGGGAGTGACTCTGCCCAACTCCCCGTGTGCCCCCCCAAAAATGTTTTGGGGGGATGCCTCTCGGCCTCATGAAGCTCCCTTAATTTCCTCTCCCAGAAACATCGTTCTGCCTCCCACGTCCATCCTTCTCCTCGGTGCTCCAATCCCCGCTGGTTGGTCCTTGTTTGGTGGGTGGTTCTGTCATGGGCGTCGTAAGGATAGGACCAAGGTGCAGCGGGTATAGTGCTCATCTTCTTAATTTATTTAAAGATAACACTTAAATAAAATGGCAAAAACAGTTCCAGCCCTGAACGTCAGGGCCAGCCCTGAACGTCAGGGCTGGATTTTTGTTCGTAAGGTGTTGCCTTACGAACAAAAACAGTTCGTAAGGCAACACAGGCTATACAGGAAAACAACCACCCACAAAACACAAGTGAAACAAACCCCAACTAAATATGGCCTCCAATTAGAGGCAACGACAACCAGCTACGTCTAATTGAAGGTCCTACCAAAACCCCAACATAGAAATAGAAAACTAGATTTAAACATAGAAATAGAAAACATAGAACCTAAACCAAAAACACCAAAACACACAAAACAAACACCCCCTGCCACGCCCTGACCAAACTACAATGACAAATAACCCCTTTTACTGGTCAGGACGTGACAGTTTGTGAGCTTTTCATAGATAGCTTTTAATCGGTTGTAGCTCAAACCATTCACACTCTACAGACATTTTTGTAATCGTAGGGGCACCTTCAGGATCCGCCCTTGTCTCACAAACACCACTGTAGCTTATCCGCCGTTAATCACACAGACTTGGTACCAACGGATGCAGAAGAAATAGACTAATCCAATGGTACAACCCAGAAGTCTGGAGCTCAAAGACAATGTTTAAAAGGGGTTAGAAGTCCAAATTGTGCCGCCGTTGCGTTGGGAATCATTGGGTTAATGCTATACTGGGTTGAACTGTATGTAGCTGACAAGCAATGATCCAAAGACTAAGGGCTAGATTCAGTCAGTTCTGCCTTAACCCGCGATAACCCAAAACTGCATTGCAGTTCCATTTTTTTTATTAAGGGGGTGTCGGAAGTGTAACTGCATTGGAGCTGTGAAATCATCAAATGGCTCACGGCGTTATACCTATTTTACCTTTATACCGAATTCGGACATAGCATAATTGATGGTGTAACAGTGTAGTGTATTGATGGTGAAGGTGGTAATATAATTGATGGTGTAACAGTGTAGTGTCTTGATGGTGAAGGTGGTAGCATAATTGATGGTGTAACAGTGCATTGTATTGATGGTGATGTGGGTAGTATAATTGATGGTGTGACAGTGTAGTGTATTGATGGTGATGGTGGTAGTATAATTGATGGTGTGACAGTGTAGTGTCTTGATGGTGAAGGTGGAAGTATAATTGATGGTGTAACAGTGTAGTGTCTTGATGGTGAAGGTGGTAGTATAATTGATGGTGTAACAGTGTAGTGTCTTGATGGTGATGTGGGTAGTATAATTGATGGTGTAACAGTGTAGTGTCTTGATGGTGAAGGTGGTAGTATAATTGATGGTGTAACAGTGTAGTGTATTGATGGTGATGTGGGTAGTATAATTGATGGTGTAACAGTGTAGTGTCTTGATGGTGAAGGTGGTAGTATAATTGATGGTGTAACAGTGTAGTGTATTGTTGGTGAAGGTGGTAGTATAATTGATGGTGTAACAGTGTAGTGTCTTGATGGTGATGGTGGTAGTATAATTGATGGTGTAACAGTGTAGTGTCTTGATGGTGAAGGTGGTAGTATAATTGATGGTGTAACAATTTAGTGTCTTGATGGTGATGTGGGTAGTATAATTGATGGTGTAACAGTGTAGTGTCTTGATGGTAAAGGTGGTATTATAATTGATGGTGTAACAGTGTAGTGTCTTGATGGTGAAGGTGGTAGTATAATTGATGGTGTAACAGTGTAGTGTCTTGATGGTGAAGGTGGTAGTATAATTGATGGTGAAACAGTATAGTGTCTTGATGGTGATGGTGGTAGTATAATTGATGGTGTAACAGTGTAGTGTCTTGATGGTGATGTGGGTAGTATAATTGATGGTGTAACAGTGTAGTGTATTGTTGGTGAAGGTGGTAGTATAATTGATGGTGTAACAGTGTAGTGTCTTGATGGTGATGGTGGTAGTATAATTGATGGTGTAACAGTGTAGTGTCTTGATGGTGAAGGTGGTAGTATAATTGATGGTGTAACAATTTAGTGTCTTGATGGTGATGTGGGTAGTATAATTGATGGTGTAACAGTGTAGTGTATTGTTGGTGAAGGTGGTATTATAATTGATGGTGTAACAGTGTAGTGTCTTGATGGTGAAGGTGGTAGTATAATTGATGGTGTAACAGTGTAGTGTATTGTTGGTGAAGGTGGTATTATAATTGATGGTGTAACAGTGTAGTGTCTTGATGGTGAAGGTGGTAGTATAATTGATGGTGTAACAGTGTAGTGTCTTGATGGTGAAGGTGGTAGTATAATTGATGGTGAAACAGTATAGTGTCTTGATGGTGATGGTGGTAGTATAATTGATGGTGTAACAGTGTAGTGTCTTGATGGTGATGGTGGAAGTATAATTGATGGTGTAACAGTGCATTGTATTGATGGTGATGTGGGTAGTATAATTGATGGTGTAACAGTGTAGTGTATTGATGGTGAAGGTGGTAGTATAATTGATGGTGTAACAGTGTAGTGTATTGATGGTGAAGGTGGTAGTATAATTGATGGTGTAACAGTGTAGTGTATTGATGGTGAAGGTGGTAGTATAATTGATGGTGAAACAGTGTAGTGTCTTGATGGTGAAGGTAGTAGTATAATTGATGGTGTAACAGTGTAGTGTCTTGATGGTGATGTGGGTAGTATAATTGATGGTGTAACAGTGTAGTGTATTGATGGTGAAGGTGGTAGTATAATTGATGGTGAAACAGTGTAGTGTCTTGATGGTGAAGGTGGAAGTATAATTGATGGTGTAACAGTGTATTGTATTGATGGTGATGGTGGTAGTATAATTGATGGTGTGACAGTGTAGTGTCTTCATGGTGAAGGTGGTAGTATAATTGATGGTGTAACAGTGTAGTGTCTTGATGGTGATGGTGGTAGTATAATTGATGGTGTAACAGTGTAGTGTCTTCATGGTGAAGGTGGTAGTATAATTGATGGTGTAACAGTGTAGTGTCTTGATGGTGATGGTGGAAGTATAATTGATGGTGTAACAGTGTAGCGTCTTCATGGTGAAGGTGGTAGTATAATTGATGGTGTAACAGTGTAGTGTCTTGATGGTGATGGTGGTAGTATAATTGATGGTGTAACAGTGTAGTGTCTTCATGGTGAAGGTGGTAGTATAATTGATGGTGTAACAGTGTAGTGTCTTGATGGTGATGTGGGTAGTATAATTGATGGTGTAACAGTGTAGTGTCTTGATGGTGAAGGTGGTAGTATAATTGATGGTGTAACAGTGTAGTGTCTTGATGGTGATGTGGTTAGTATAATTGATGGTGTGACAGTGTAGTGTCTTGATGGTGAAGGTGGAAGTATAATTGATGGTGTAACAGTGTAGTGTATTGATGGTGAAGGTGGTAGTATAATTGATGGTGTAACAGTGTAGTGTCTTGATGGTGATGTGGGTAGTATAATTGATGGTGTAACAGTGCATTGTATTGATGGTGATGTGGGTAGTATAATTGATGGTGTAACAGTGTAGTGTATTGATGGTGATGTGGGTAGTATAATTGATGGTGTAACAGTGTAGTGTCTTGATGGTGAAGGTGGTAGTATAATTGATGGTGTAACAGTGTAGTGTCTTGATGGTGATGTGGGTAGTATAATTGATGGTGTAACAGTGTAGTGTCTTGATGGTGATGTGGGTAGTATAATTGATGGTGAAACAGTGTAGTGTCTTGATGGTGATGGTGGTAGTATAATTGATGGTGTAACAGTGTAGTGTCTTGATGGTGATGTGGGTAGTATAATTGATGGTGTAACAGTGTAGTGTATTGATGGTGATGGTGGTAGTATAATTGATGGTGTGACAGTGTAGTGTCTTGATGGTGAAGGTGGTAGTATAATTGATGGTGTGACAGTGTAGTGTCTTCATGGTGAAGGTGGTAGTATAATTGATGGTGTAACAGTGTATTGTATTGATGGTGATGGTGGTAGTATAATTGATGGTGTGACAGTGTAGTGTCTTCATGGTGAAGGTGGTAGTATAATTGATGGTGTAACAGTGTATTGTATTGATGGTGATGGTGGTAGTATAATTGATGGTGTGACAGTGTAGTGTCTTGATGGTGATGTGGGTAGTATAATTGATGGTGTAACAGTGTAGTGTCTTGATGGTGAAGGTGGTAGTATAATTGATGGTGTAACACTGTAGTGTCTTGATGGTGAAGGTGGTAGTATAATTGATGGTGTAACACTGTAGTGTCTTGATGGTGAAGGTGGTAGTATAATTGATGGTGTAACAGTGTAGTGTATTGATGGTGAAGGTGGTAGTATAATTGATGGTGTAACAGTGTAGTGTCTTCATGGTGAAGGTGGTAGTATAATTGATGGTGTAACAGTGTATTGTATTGATGGTGATGGTGGTAGTATAATTGATGGTGTGAACGTGTAGTGTCTTCATGGTGAAGGTGGTAGTATAATTGATGGTGTAACAGTGTAGTGTCTTGATGGTGATGGTGGTAGTATAATTGATGGTGTGACAGTGTATTGTATTGATGGTGATGTGGGTAGTATAATTGATGGTGTAACAGTGTACTGTCTTCATGGTGAAGGTGGTAGTATAATTGATGGTGTAACAGTGTAGTGTCTTGATGGTGAAGGTGGTAGTATAAATGATGGTGTAACAGTGTAGTGTATTGATGGTGAAGGTGGTAGTATAATTGATGGTGTAACAGTGTAGTGTATTGATGGTGAAGGTGGTAGTATAATTGATGGTGAAACAGTGTAGTGTCTTGATGGTGAAGGTGGAAGTATAATTGATGGTGTAACAGTGTATTGTATTGATGGTGATGGTGGTAGTATAATTGATGGTGTGACAGTGTAGTGTCTTCATGGTGAAGGTGGTAATATAATTGATGGTGTAACAGTGTAGTGTCTTGATGGTGATGGTGGTAGTATAATTGATGGTGTAACAGTGTAGTGTCTTCATGGTGAAGGTGGTAGTATAATTGATGGTGTAACAGTGTAGTGTCTTGATGGTGATGGTGGAAGTATAATTGATGGTGTAACAGTGTAGCGTCTTCATGGTGAAGGTGGTAGTATAATTGATGGTGTAACAGTGTAGTGTCTTGATGGTGATGGTGGTAGTATAATTGATGGTGTAACAGTGTAGTGTCTTCATGGTGAAGGTGGTAGTATAATTGATGGTGTAACAGTGTAGTGTCTTGATGGTGATGTGGGTAGTATAATTGATGGTGTAACAGTGTAGTGTCTTGATGGTGAAGGTGGTAGTATAATTGATGGTGTAACAGTGTAGTGTCTTGATGGTGATGTGGTTAGTATAATTGATGGTGTGACAGTGTAGTGTCTTGATGGTGAAGGTGGAAGTATAATTGATGGTGTAACAGTGTAGTGTATTGATGGTGAAGGTGGTAGTATAATTGATGGTGTAACAGTGTAGTGTCTTGATGGTGATGTGGGTAGTATAATTGATGGTGTAACAGTGCATTGTATTGATGGTGATGTGGGTAGTATAATTGATGGTGTAACAGTGTAGTGTATTGATGGTGATGTGGGTAGTATAATTGATGGTGTAACAGTGTAGTGTCTTGATGGTGAAGGTGGTAGTATAATTGATGGTGTAACAGTGTAGTGTCTTGATGGTGATGTGGGTAGTATAATTGATGGTGTAACAGTGTAGTGTCTTGATGGTGATGTGGGTAGTATAATTGATGGTGAAACAGTGTAGTGTCTTGATGGTGATGGTGGTAGTATAATTGATGGTGTAACAGTGTAGTGTCTTGATGGTGATGTGGGTAGTATAATTGATGGTGTAACAGTGTAGTGTATTGATGGTGATGGTGGTAGTATAATTGATGGTGTGACAGTGTAGTGTCTTGATGGTGAAGGTGGTAGTATAATTGATGGTGTGACAGTGTAGTGTCTTCATGGTGAAGGTGGTAGTATAATTGATGGTGTAACAGTGTATTGTATTGATGGTGATGGTGGTAGTATAATTGATGGTGTGACAGTGTAGTGTCTTCATGGTGAAGGTGGTAGTATAATTGATGGTGTAACAGTGTATTGTATTGATGGTGATGGTGGTAGTATAATTGATGGTGTGACAGTGTAGTGTCTTGATGGTGATGTGGGTAGTATAATTGATGGTGTAACAGTGTAGTGTCTTGATGGTGAAGGTGGTAGTATAATTGATGGTGTAACACTGTAGTGTCTTGATGGTGAAGGTGGTAGTATAATTGATGGTGTAACACTGTAGTGTCTTGATGGTGAAGGTGGTAGTATAATTGATGGTGTAACAGTGTAGTGTATTGATGGTGAAGGTGGTAGTATAATTGATGGTGTAACAGTGTAGTGTCTTCATGGTGAAGGTGGTAGTATAATTGATGGTGTAACAGTGTATTGTATTGATGGTGATGGTGGTAGTATAATTGATGGTGTGACAGTGTAGTGTCTTCATGGTGAAGGTGGTAGTATAATTGATGGTGTAACAGTGTAGTGTCTTGATGGTGATGGTGGTAGTATAATTGATGGTGTGACAGTGTATTGTATTGATGGTGATGTGGGTAGTATAATTGATGGTGTAACAGTGTAGTGTCTTCATGGTGAAGGTGGTAGTATAATTGATGGTGTAACAGTGTAGTGTCTTGATGGTGAAGGTGGTAGTATAATTGATGGTGTAACAGTGTAGTGTATTGATGGTGAAGGTGGTAGTATAATTGATGGTGTAACATTGTAGTGTATTGATGGTGAAGGTGGTAGTATAATTGATGGTGTAACAGTGTAGTGTCTTTATGGTGAAGGTGGTAGTATAATTGATGGTGTAACAGTGTATTGTATTGATGGTGAAGGTGGTAGTATAATTGATGGTGTAACAGTGTAGTGTCTTGATGGTGAAGGTGGTAGTATAATTGATGGTGTAACAGTGCATTGTATTGATGGTGATGGTGGAAGTATAATTGATGGTGTAACAGTGTAGTGTCTTGATGGTGAAGGTGGTAGTATAATTGATGGTGTAACAGTGCATTGTATTGATGGTGATGGTGGAAGTATAATTGATGGTGTAACAGTGTAGTGTCTTCATGGTGAAGGTGGTAGTATAATTGATGGTGTAACAGTGTAGTGTATTGATGGTGAAGGTGGTAGTATAATTGATGGTGTAACAGTGTAGTGTCTTCATGGTGAAGGTGGTAGTATAATTGATGGTGTAACAGTGTATTGTATTGATGGTGAAGGTGGTAGTATAATTGATGGTGTAACAGTGTAGTGTCTTCATGGTGAAGGTGGTAGTATAATTGATGGTGTAACAGTGTATTGTATTGATGGTGAAGGTGGTAGTATAATTGATGGTGTAACAGTGTAGTGTCTTGATGGTGAAGGTGGTAGTATAATTGATGGTGTAACAGTGCATTGTATTGATGGTGATGGTGGAAGTATAATTGATGGTGTGACAGTGTAGTGTCTTGATGGTGATGGTGGTAGTATAATTGATGGTGTAACAGTGTATTGTATTGATGGTGATGGTGGTAGTATAATTGATGGTGTAACAGTGTATTGTATTGATGGTGATGGTGGTAGTATAATTGATGGTGTAACACTGTAGTGTCTTGATGGTGAAGGTGGTAGTATAATTGATGGTGTAACAGTGTAGTGTATTGATGGTGAAGGTGGTAGTATAATTGATGGTGTAACAGTGTAGTGTCTTCATGGTGAAGGTGGTAGTATAATTGATGGTGTAACAGTGTATTGTATTGATGGTGATGGTGGTAGTATAATTGATGGTGTAACAGTGTATTGTATTGATGGTGATGGTGGTAGTATAATTGATGGTGTGACAGTGTAGTGTCTTCATGGTGAAGGTGGTAGTATAATTGATGGTGTAACAGTGTATTGTATTGATGGTGATGGTGGTAGTATAATTGATGGTGTAACAGTGTAGTGTCTTGATGGTGAAGGTGGTAGTATAATTGATGGTGTAACAGTGCATTGTATTGATGGTGATGTGGGTAGTATAATTGATGGTGTAACAGTGTAGTGTCTTGATGGTGATGTGGAAGTATAATTGATGGTGTAACAGTGTATTGTATTGATGGTGATGGTGGTAGTATAATTGATGGTGTGACAGTGTAGTGTCTTCATGGTGAAGGTGGTAGTATAATTGATGGTGTAACAGTGTAGTGTCTTGATGGTGATGGTGGTAGTATAATTGATGGTGTAACAGTGTAGTGTCTTCATGGTGAAGGTGGTAGTATAATTGATGGTGTAACAGTGTAGTGTCTTGATGGTGATGGTGGAAGTATAATTGATGGTGTAACAGTGTAGCGTCTTCATGGTGAAGGTGGTAGTATAATTGATGGTGTAACAGTGTAGTGTCTTGATGGTGATGGTGGTAGTATAATTGATGGTGTAACAGTGTAGTGTCTTCATGGTGAAGGTGGTAGTATAATTGATGGTGTAACAGTGTAGTGTCTTGATGGTGATGTGGGTAGTATAATTGATGGTGTAACAGTGTAGTGTCTTGATGGTGAAGGTGGTAGTATAATTGATGGTGTAACAGTGTAGTGTCTTGATGGTGATGTGGTTAGTATAATTGATGGTGTGACAGTGTAGTGTCTTGATGGTGAAGGTGGAAGTATAATTGATGGTGTAACAGTGTAGTGTATTGATGGTGAAGGTGGTAGTATAATTGATGGTGTAACAGTGTAGTGTCTTGATGGTGATGTGGGTAGTATAATTGATGGTGTAACAGTGCATTGTATTGATGGTGATGTGGGTAGTATAATTGATGGTGTAACAGTGTAGTGTATTGATGGTGATGTGGGTAGTATAATTGATGGTGTAACAGTGTAGTGTCTTGATGGTGAAGGTGGTAGTATAATTGATGGTGTAACAGTGTAGTGTCTTGATGGTGATGTGGGTAGTATAATTGATGGTGTAACAGTGTAGTGTCTTGATGGTGATGTGGGTAGTATAATTGATGGTGAAACAGTGTAGTGTCTTGATGGTGATGGTGGTAGTATAATTGATGGTGTAACAGTGTAGTGTCTTGATGGTGATGTGGGTAGTATAATTGATGGTGTAACAGTGTAGTGTATTGATGGTGATGGTGGTAGTATAATTGATGGTGTGACAGTGTAGTGTCTTGATGGTGAAGGTGGTAGTATAATTGATGGTGTGACAGTGTAGTGTCTTCATGGTGAAGGTGGTAGTATAATTGATGGTGTAACAGTGTATTGTATTGATGGTGATGGTGGTAGTATAATTGATGGTGTGACAGTGTAGTGTCTTCATGGTGAAGGTGGTAGTATAATTGATGGTGTAACAGTGTATTGTATTGATGGTGATGGTGGTAGTATAATTGATGGTGTGACAGTGTAGTGTCTTGATGGTGATGTGGGTAGTATAATTGATGGTGTAACAGTGTAGTGTCTTGATGGTGAAGGTGGTAGTATAATTGATGGTGTAACACTGTAGTGTCTTGATGGTGAAGGTGGTAGTATAATTGATGGTGTAACACTGTAGTGTCTTGATGGTGAAGGTGGTAGTATAATTGATGGTGTAACAGTGTAGTGTATTGATGGTGAAGGTGGTAGTATAATTGATGGTGTAACAGTGTAGTGTCTTCATGGTGAAGGTGGTAGTATAATTGATGGTGTAACAGTGTATTGTATTGATGGTGATGGTGGTAGTATAATTGATGGTGTGACAGTGTAGTGTCTTCATGGTGAAGGTGGTAGTATAATTGATGGTGTAACAGTGTAGTGTCTTGATGGTGATGGTGGTAGTATAATTGATGGTGTGACAGTGTATTGTATTGATGGTGATGTGGGTAGTATAATTGATGGTGTAACAGTGTAGTGTCTTGATGGTGAAGGTGGTAGTATAATTGATGGTGTAACAGTGTAGTGTCTTGATGGTGAAGGTGGTAGTATAATTGATGGTGTAACAGTGTAGTGTATTGATGGTGAAGGTGGTAGTATAATTGATGGTGTAACAGTGTAGTGTATTGATGGTGAAGGTGGTAGTATAATTGATGGTGTAACAGTGTAGTGTCTTCATGGTGAAGGTGGTAGTATAATTGATGGTGTAACAGTGTATTGTATTGATGGTGAAGGTGGTAGTATAATTGATGGTGTAACAGTGTAGTGTCTTGATGGTGAAGGTGGTAGTATAATTGATGGTGTAACAGTGCATTGTATTGATGGTGATGGTGGAAGTATAATTGATGGTGTGACAGTGTAGTGTCTTGATGGTGATGGTGGTAGTATAATTGATGGTGTAACAGTGTATTGTATTGATGGTGATGGTGGTAGTATAATTGATGGTGTAACAGTGTATTGTATTGATGGTGATGGTGGTAGTATAATTGATGGTGTAACACTGTAGTGTCTTGATGGTGAAGGTGGTAGTATAATTGATGGTGTAACAGTGTAGTGTATTGATGGTGAAGGTGGTAGTATAATTGATGGTGTAACAGTGTAGTGTCTTCATGGTGAAGGTGGTAGTATAATTGATGGTGTAACAGTGTATTGTATTGATGGTGATGGTGGTAGTATAATTGATGGTGTAACAGTGTATTGTATTGATGGTGATGGTGGTAGTATAATTGATGGTGTGACAGTGTAGTGTCTTCATGGTGAAGGTGGTAGTATAATTGATGGTGTAACAGTGTATTGTATTGATGGTGATGGTGGTAGTATAATTGATGGTGTAACAGTGTAGTGTCTTGATGGTGAAGGTGGTAGTATAATTGATGGTGTAACAGTGCATTGTATTGATGGTGATGTGGGTAGTATAATTGATGGTGTGACAGTGTAGTGTCTTGATGGTGATGTGGGTAGTATAATTGATGGTGTAACAGTGTAGTGTCTTGATGGTGAAGGTGGTAGTATAATTGATGGTGTAACAGTGTAGTGTCTTGATGGTGAAGGTGGTAGTATAATTGATGGTGTAACAGTGCATTGTATTGATGGTGATGTGGGTAGTATAATTGATGGTGTAACAGTGTAGTGTCTTGATGGTGAAGGTGGTGGTATAATTGATGGTGTAACAGTGTAGTGTCTTGATGGTGAAGGTGGTAGTATAATTGATGGTGTAACAGTGTAGTGTCTTGATGGTGATGTGGGTAGTATAATTGATGGTGTAACAGTGTAGTGTATTGATGGTGAAGGTGGTAGTATAATTGATGGTGTAACAGTGTAGTGTCTTGATGGTGATGGTGGAAGTATAATTGATGGTGTAACAGTGTAGTGTCTTGATGGTGATGTGGTTAGTATAATTGATGGTGTAACAGTGTAGTGTCTTGATGGTGAAGGTGGTAGTATAATTGATGGTGTAACAGTGTAGTGTCTTGATGGTGATGTGGGTAGTATAATTGATGGTGTAACAGTGTAGTGTCTTGATGGTGATGTGGGTAGTATAATTGATGGTGTAACAGTGTAGTGTCTTGATGGTGATGTGGGTAGTATAATTGATGGTGTAACAGTGTAGCGTCTTGATGGTGATGTGGGTAGTATAATTGATGGTGTAACAGTGTAGTGTCTTGATGGTGAAGGTGGTAGTATAATTGATGGTGTAACAGTGTATTGTATTGATGGTGATGTGGGTAGTATAATTGATGGGGTGATGCAGTGTGAATATAGAGTTATATTATTTATTCATGCTCTGACTGCAGGTGCTCGTAAAAATTATGTTTTAGAGGTTAAACCAAGGACATGTCTGATATTCATTTTATCCTCTACTATCACATTCAAATAACAGCACTCTATGATGTGCGTTCCAAATGTCACCGTATTCCCTATAGGACCCGGTCAAAAAAGTACACTATATATGGAAGAGTGTGTCATATGGGATGCAACCTCCGTCTCCTCTATGACTGGAATTGATTACCAAAAATCGAATGAAAACAACAATTGGCACGTTAGCTACCTATTGATGAGATTTAGTTGATCTATTCAATGATTCTCAAACTCCAGATATCAAATTAGACCCTATTCCCCATACGTACATATAAAGTTGCCTCATAGTGTCATTTAAGACACAGTCTGTATGAGTCCCAGATGGCACCCTATTCTTTATACACTAAGTGTACAAAACATTAGGATGCCCTGCTCTTTCTATGACAGACTGATCAGGTGAAAGCTATGATCCCTTATTGATGTCACTTGTTAAATCCTCTTCAATCAGTGTAGATGAAGGGGAGGAGACAAGTTAAAGAAGGATTTTAAAGTCTTGAGATAATTGAGACATGGATTGTGTGTGTGCCATTCAGAGGGTGAATGGGCAAGACAAAAGATTTAAGTGCCTTAGAACGGGGTATGGTAGTAGGTGCCGGGCGCACCGGTTTGTGTCAAGAACTGCAACGCTGCTGGGTTTTTCATGCTCAAAAGTTTTCCGTGTGTATCAAGAATGGTCCACCACCCAAAGGACATCTAGCCAACTTGACACAACTGTGGGAAGCATTGGAGTCAACATGGGCCAGCATCCCTGTAGAACCCTTTCGACACCTTGTAGAGTCCATGTCCGATGAATTGAGGCTGTTCTCAGGACAAAAGGAGGTTCAACTCAATATTAGGATGGTGTTCCTACTGTTTGGCATACTCGGTGTGTAGTGCCCTACTTTTGACCAGAGTAGTGTACTGTACAGGGAATAGGGTGTCATTTGAGATGCAATCTCAGTCAATATGGGTTTGACTGCATGCAGCCCTCAAACGGAATCCAAGGAGTGTTGCCATGGAAACCGAGTTCCGAGCACCGCACCACTAGGAGATTATATGCCTTGCAGATTCCTCATCAGTATCATCAGTATCATCAGTATCCTCATCATATGCATTAAATATATACAGTGTGCATCATAGGAGGCTGGTGAGGGGAGGACAGTTCATAATGACTGTAATGGAGTGAATGGATTGATATCAAACTATGTGTTTGATATCACCAGCCACCTGTGGTATGCATTCTATATAATTACATATCCAGATACAGTAAGTATGATTATTAAACCTTCATCAGTATTTATAAGATTAGCCGTTTAGTTCTAATAGATCGATATCCATAGTCAGGGAAAGCCGGGGGCTAGAAATTCAACCTGGCGTTTATAATACCGGCCCATTATTGTCCTTGAGCCAAATAATGATAATTCTGTGCAGAAACCCTCCCCTCTGACCTTCTCCAATGGGTTTGAGAAGGAGGTGAGGAGAGAGGTGAGAGGACATGAGGAGTATGCTATTGAGATTCTCCCAAGGAGAGAGAGGAAGGGAAGGAGGAGAGGATGGGTGTAAATAACATATATGACAACATAAAATCATTCAGAGGCATTCACACACACATTACTGTGCACAATTCATATAGCTAGTGTCTACACATGGTAGAGCTATAATGAGCATGACATTCGGTTTTCCCTCTGTCTTTTAAAATCATACTTTTGCAAATGTATTAATCAGCTTTTTATGAATCATGGTGTCCAACCCAAATGGTACCCTATCCCCTATATAATGTTGACATTTGGGACTCAGAAATGCACTGCAGAGTTTCACTAATTAACATGTTAACAAGGATCTGACTGCACGACATAACCCCTGACCCTGCTAAGACCGGAGAGGAGAGGGAGAGGAGAGGGAGAGGGAGAGGAGAGGACTAACTTGACTCATCAGTAGCACTTATAAGAAGCAAAAAATTCACCAATGACATCATAGCTACAGTGGCGTGATGCCTGGGATGCTCCGGATGCTTCTCATTTACATGGGATGTGTCCCAAATGGCACCCTATTAAAAACATATTTCACTACTTTTGACCAGTGCCAATTGGAGCACAGACATATTGTTTATTACAGTATACAGTATCCACAACTCACGCCTTCTCACAGGACCCTTCCTAGTGGGCCAAAACTGGTTGTAATGATGGCGTTATAACGTATTTTATAACATTATGATCAGGTTGTATACTGGTTGCATAAGGACATTATGTATATTTACAAACCAGAAAAAGACGTCTTGCAATTAGTTGTTGGATAATTTTGCTATTTGATTTAGAATTTTAAAACCCCTTGAAGTAAAAAAAAATATACACTACCATTCAAAAGTTTGGGGTCACTTAGAAATGTCCTTGTTTTTGAAAGAAAAACACATTTTTTGTCCATTAAAATAACATCAAATTGATCAGAAATACAGTGTAGACATTGTTAATGTTGTAAATTATTATTGTAGCTGGAAATGGCAGATATTTTATGGAATATCTACATAGGTGTACAGAGGCCCATTATCAGCAACCATCACTCCTGTGTTCCAATGGAACGTTGTGTTAGCTAATACAAGTGTGTCATTTTAAAAAGCTAATTGATCATTAGAAAACCCTTTTGCAATTATGTTAGCACATCTGAAAACTGTTGTTCTGATTAAAGAAGCAATAAAACTGGCCTTTAGACTAGTTGAGTATCTGGAGCATCAGCATTTGTGGGTTGTTGTAAAGAGGTAACTCCGGGATGCTGGCCTTCTAGGCTGAGTTCCTCTATCCAGTGGCTGCGTTCTTTTGCCCATCATAATCTTTTATTTTTATTGGCCAAACTTATATATGGCTTTTTCTTTGCAACTCTGCCTAGAAGGCCAGTATCCCGGAGTCGCCTCTTCACTGTTGACGTTGAGACTGGTGTAACGAGTTTCAGAAGAAAGTTCTTTGTTTCTGGCCATTTTGAGCCTGTAATCGAACCCACAAAGGCTGATGCTCCAGATACTCAACTAGTCTAAAGAAGGCCAGTTGTATTGCTTCTTTAATCAGAACAACAGTTTCCAGCTCCAATAGTAATTTACAACATTAACAATGTCTACACTGTATTTCTGATCAATTTGATGTTATTTTAAATGGACAAAAAATGTGATTTTCTTTCAAAAACAAGAACATTTCTAAGTGACCCCAAACTTTTGAACGGTAGTGTATATAAAAAAAATATTTGATTAAAGAATGTACTTACCCTTACTGCTATTAGCCCACACAAACGCATTGAATGACAGATTCACTACATGGAACAACACCTAGTCCCCCAAAAAAATCTAAAGGAAGTTTGTTCTGAAGTGACTGTCCTATATCTGAGAAATATAAGAAATATCAGGAAATATTTGTTATTTTTTAACATGTAAATAAGCTCTTATTTTTGGCACTTAACAGTCTCTGTATAATTCCATTCATTTTTTTCAACTGGTACCTGGGGACCTTCAGACGAGTCTTGTGAGGCCTTTGCACGTCCCAGAGCAAAACAACCGACATCCGTGAGAGTCTCATACAAGTCTCATACTAGTTTGTAGGCCGTTCGGACGCTACAGAAGATTTTGTGAGAAGACTGATTTTCGGGATGGCTCATGATCTGACAAACATCACTCTAGCCCTCTCACCTTTCACCGCAGATGCTGAAGTGCAAACCAGATATCTATAGCTTAAACTGATAGATGTGTATGTGGATTTTTGTATTATACTAATTCGATTTCCGCCGGGGTCATGGACATCGACTATAGGGGGTTAATGTCTGTACAGTGTGTTGAAATGTTGAGGTACAGTTAGATATACTGGCAAAGGGCATCAATTATCAGAAATTAATGTTTATGAATACCTCACACACTGTCACACACACACAAGCCCAGAGATGCTAAACATGTTTATGTTAATTAACGGCAATTACCATGAGACCAGCAGTCATTTACATGACAATTACCTGACAACATTTGGTGACTGCCACAGCCCTACACATATACGCATACACACACACACACACGCACGCACGCACGCACGCACGCACGCACACACACACACACACACACACACACACACACACACACACACACACACACACACACACACACACACACACACACACACACACACACACACACACACACACACGTTCTCTCTCTCTCACACACACGTTCTCTCTTTCACACACACACAAACACAAATAAACGCCCACAGATAGGCAGACAGAGAGTAGATTTACAGCTGCCACTTTACTTGTAGATAAATCACGTAAAGTGCCTGGAGGAATGTTCCGGGGGCAAATGACTGAGCAGAGGACAGGAGACATTATCATCAAGATGAGAATCAACAAGGAGAAGATGAATCACAGCAGTCCTTAAGCGAGAGAAAGAGGGAGAGAGAGAGAGAGAGAGAGGGGAGAGAGGGAGAGAGAGGGAGAGAGAGGGAGAGAGAGAGGGAGAGAGAGAGATTGAAGGAGGGAGCGAGAGAAAGGTAAAGAGAGAGCGAGAAAGAGAGAGATTGAGGGAGGGGGGGGGGGGGGGGGGCACACACAATCTGTGGGATAATTGGACATGCCCAGCTTTTGTCTAGGACACACACACAATGTATACTCACTCATGCACACATGCAAGTACACACACACACACAGATGCTGCATATGCACGCATGCATGCACACACAATAAACCCCATAGCTTCAGAAGGCCTTGACCCCACGCCTTTAGCATCCTGAGGCATTCTCTCTTCAACCCAGCTGAGGCATTCTCTCTTCAACCCAGCGTTATGATGACATCATGATTACAAGAGGGTTTACAAGGTGAAGGTTGGTGAGTTTCTGCTACTGATGAGTCAGTTTAGCCCTCTGCTCTCCTTCCCCCCTCCTCTCATCCCTTCTTCTCCTCTCCTCCTCTCCTCTCTATCTTTCATCTCCCTTCTCCTCTCCTCTCCTCAGCCTCTCCTTCCCCCTGTAATAATTACTGTTCCTCAAGACCATCTGCAGGGGAAGAAAGGCTACTCTCTACCACAGATAGTGTGTGTGTGGGTGTGTTCCTGCCTCTGTAATTACAGTAGGCTGCGTCTCAGTGGGCAGGGAAACCTGCTACCTCCATTAAACACACCTTCTATCCTGTTCCACTGCTTCACTGGGGGTAGAGGTCTGTGTGTGTGTGCGTGCGTGCGTGGATGGATGGACCCAATAACATTGTTTTCTAGCTCTGTGATAGATGAGATGTTGGGGTGAACTATAGCTCTATGTAACGAACCATTGTGTTGCCTTGGGATCAAAAATCACTGTTACTACTTCCAATGGTTGACAGTTTCATAAATCCTGTTACGGCTAGACGTGCCACTAGCGGGACACCTCGACAACATCCAGTGAAATTGCAGAGCGCGAAATTCAAACTACAGAAATATAAATATTTAACATTCATGAAAATACATGTGTAATACATCAAAATAAAGCTTAACCTCTTGTTAATCCAGCTGCTGTGTCAGATTTCAAAAAGGCCTTACGGTGAAAGCACACCATGCGATTATCTGAGGACAGCGCCCCGCATACAAAACCATGAAAAACATTTTTCAACCAGGCAGGTCACGAAAGTCAGAAATAGCGATATAATAAATGCCTTACCTTAGAAGATCTTCTTCTGTTGACACTCCAAAAGGTCCCAGTTACATCACAAATGGTCCATTTTGTTCGATAAAGTCCTTCTTTATATCCATAAAAACTCAGTTTAGCTGGCGCGCTTCAGTCAATAATCCACCGGTTTCCCTCCATCAAAATACATACAAAGTGAATCACAAACGTTACTAATAACCTTTTCCAAACAAGTCAAACAACATTTATAATCAAACCTCAGGTACCCTAATACGTAAATAAACAATCAAATTTGAGACGGAGAATAGTATATTCATTACCGGAGATAAATAACAAAGAACGCGCTTCCATCCACACGCATGGAAACACTACAGCCAAAATGGGAGCCACTTAGAAAAACTTCAACTTCTAACTCATTTTTCCAAAAACCAGCCTGAAACTCTTTCTAAAGACTGTTGACATCTAGTGGAAGCCCTAGGAACTGCAATCTGGGAGGATTTCGCCTTATAAAAAAAGTGACAGCCATTGAAAACAGTGGTAGGCTGAAATGTTTTCTTTTTGGGATGGTTTGTCCTTGGGGTTTCGCCTGCCATATCAGTTCTGTTATACTCACAGACATTATTTTAACAGTTTTAGAAACTGTAGAGTGTTTTCTATTCAAATATACCAATTATATGCATATCCTAGCCCCCTATATGCCCCCTAGCCCAGAGAGGTTTCATAAGAAACACACACACACACACACACACACACACACACACACACACACACACACACACACACACACACACACACACACACACACACACACACACACACACACACACACGACAGCAACAAAACAAACACACATTTACACACACACACACATACGATAGCAAATAAAACTTTCACACTGTTGAAATAAGTGTCATTTATTTTCAGCTGTAATACAGTCATCTTGGGAATACTTCAGTAATGAAGTATTGGATTTAATTTATTACATTTTTAAAATATGCATTTTTTTTAAATCAATTCAATTAAGCATGTGAAATTACTAACAAATATAATCCAAGCAAATTCCTCATGATGGAATAAAAAGCCATTCATAAAAAATAAAAAAAGTAGCTGAGTGCAATATACACGGAAAATAGTGTGATTTGGGACGTAGCCACACAATGTGCTGAGTAATTCAGGTTTTTTAAGTATTTCAGGTATTTCAAGTATTTCAGGTATTTTAAGTATTTCAGGTATTTTAAGTATTTCAGGTGTTTTTAAGAGCTGAGTATACAGTATAAAGGACTTTATTACAGAAGGTATACAGAGTTTGTTCTCTATGATTACACCTTACAGCAGTAGCCTGATAAGCACTGTTCTAGGAGGAACACAAAACTCTGCATCTCAGCATTTTCTACTAGGGACTCAACTACCCTCCAAATCCCCAGAGAATCTCCCAATGGGTTGACTCAAAGCTTTTCTTTTCTCTCAGTCTGTGATCTGTAGCTGATGCATTGAGACTTATAATAGTTGTGCTCGAAATCAGTTGTGTGAAAACACGACAGTTACAAAAGACATGTTGAACACACCAAGCATCAGCAAAGGGTTAGGGTTAGGTCCCAAATAGCACCCTATTCCCTATATACAGTAGTGTGCTACTTTTGGCCAGAGCTCTATGGTCCCTGGTCAAAAGTATGCCGCTATATAGGAAATAGGTTACCATTTGGGATGCACACAGAACGTGAAAAGGACACTAAATACCAGCTGAGCCCAGCTCTCTATCTCCCTATCTCTCTCTAGCTCTCTCTTTTTTTCTGTCTCTCTCACTTTCACTCTCTCTACTCTCTCTCTCTCTAGCTCTCTCTCTTTCTTTCTGTCTCTATCTCTCTCTACTCTCTCTCTCTCTAGCTCTCTCTTTTTTTCTGTCTCTCTCACTTTCACTCTCTCTACTCTCTATCTCTCTCTAGCTCTCTCTCTTTCTTTCTGTCTCTATCTCTCTCTAGCTCTCTCTTTTTTTCTGTCTCTCACTTTCACTCTCTCTACTCTCTCTCTCTCTAGCTCTCTCTCTTTCTTTCTGTCTCTATCTCTCTCTACTCTCTCTCTCTCTAGCTCTCTCTCTTTCTTTCTGTCTCTATCTCTCTCTACTCTCTCTCTCTCTAGCTCTCTCTCTTTCTTTCTGTCTCTATCTCTCTCTAGCTCTCTCTCTTTCTTTCTGTCTCTCTCTCTTTCTTTCTGTCTCCCTCACTTTCACTCTCTACTCTATCTCTCTCTAGCTCTCTTTCTTTCTGTCTCTCTCACTTTCACTCTCTCTCTACCTCTCTCTGGCTCTTTCTCTTTCTTTCTGTCTCTCTCACTTTCATTCTTTCTACTCTCTATCTATCTCTCTCTCTTTCTGTCTCTCTAGCTCTCTCTCTTTCTTTCTGTCTCTCTCACTTTCACTCTCTCTACTCTTTATTGCTCTCTAGCTCTCTCTCTCTTTCTTTCTGTCTCTCTCTCTTTCTGTGTCTATCTCTCTCTAGCTCTCTCTCTTTCTTTCTGTCTCTCTTACTTTCACTCTTTCTACTCTGTATCTCTCTCTTTCTTTCTGTCTCTCTCTATCTCTCTCTCTTTCTGTCTCTCTCACTTTCACTCTCTACCCTCTATCAGGGGACTATATGGAGCAGGTGAAAACAGAGTATTACTGTCATATGAGACATTATAGAGTCTATGGCACAATTGAGAATAACGGCGTAAAGACAATTCATCACAGTTGTAAAAGATCAGAAGGAAAGTAAACAAACAAGGTAATAACAGCGATGGTAGATTCAGCACCACTGAAGCGGACAGCGATGGTAGATTCAGCACCTCTGAAGCGGACAGCGATGAGAGATTCAGCACCACTGAAGAGAACAGCGGTGGTATATTCAGCGAGAGTAGCAACTACCTGGGAGAAAAGGAGAAAGGAGACGAGGGCCTAGACTCAATAAGTTCAGCATTAACCCACGATTACCTACAAACTGCATAGCATTTAATTGGTTTTATTTAGGCGAAGTAGGAGATGTGATCATTGTCACAAAACCAGACCCTTCCCATCTGTGTTAGAGGCTGAGAAGGAGAAAGTGCAGGCTTTATAGAAATAATGACAATCAAATCATTAAACCAAATAATAAGGATTATATGCTATGCAGTTGTCGGTTATTGTGGGTTAAGGTGGATCAGATTGAAGCCCTAAAACTGTAACAAAGGATTAGGTGAGCTTGGTGTTATAACAGAGAGACAGGACGCTACCTGAGACAGTATATAACTAAGGGAGGAGAGACTAGATACTTGAGACAGTATATAACTAAGGGAGGGGAGACTAGATACCTGAGACAGTATATGACTAAGGGAGGAGAGACTAGATACCTGAGACAGTATATAGCTAAGGGAGGGGAGACTAGATACCTGAGACAGTATATGACTAAGGGGGGGGGGAGACTAGATACCTGAGACAGTACATGACTAAGGGAGGAGAGACTAGATACCTGAGACAGTATATGACTAAGGGGGGGAAGACTAGATACCTGAGACAGTATATAACTAAGGGAGAGGTAACTAGATACCTGAGACAGTATATAACTAAGGGAGGGAGACAAGATACCTGAGACAGTATATAACTAAGGGAGGGAGACTAGATACCTGAGACAGTATATAACTAAGGGAGGGGAGACTAGATACCTGAGACAGTATATAACTAAGGGAGGAGAGACTAGATACCTGAGACAGTATATGACTAAGGGGGGGAAGACTAGATACCTGAGACAGTATGTGACTAAGGGAGGGGAGACTAGATACCTGAGACAGTATGTGACTAAGGGAGGGGAGACTAGATACCTGAGACAGTATATAACTAAGGGAGAGGTAACTAGATACCTGAGACAGTATGTGACTAAGGGAGGGAGACTAGATACCTGAGACAGTATATAACTAAGGGAGGGGAGACTAGATACCTGAGACAGTATATAACTAAGGGAGAGGTAACTAGATACCTGAGACAGTATGTGACTAAGGGAGGGGAGACTAGATACCTGAGACAGTATGTGACTAAGGGAGGGGAGACTAGATACCTGAGACAGTATATAACTAAGGGAGAGGTAACTAGATACCTGAGACAGTATATGACTAAGGGGGGGAAGACTAGATACCTGAGACAGTATGTGACTAAGGGAGGGGAGACTAGATACCTGAGACAGTATGTGACTAAGGGGGGGAAGACTAGATACCTGAGACAGTATATAACTAAGGGAGGGGAGACTAGATACCTGAGACAGTATATAACTAAGGGGGGGGGGGGAGACTAGATACCTGAGACAGTATGTGACTAAGGGAGGGGAGACTAGATACCTGAGACAGTATGTGACTAAGGGAGGGGAGACTAGATACCTGAGACAGTATATGACTAAGGGAGGGGAGACTAGATACCTGAGACAGTATGTGACTAAGGGGGGGAAGACTAGATACCTGAGACAGTATATAACTAAGGGAGGGGAGACTAGATACCTGAGACAGTATATAACTAAGGGGGGGGGGGGAGACTAGATACCTGAGACAGTATGTGACTAAGGGAGGGGAGACTAGATACCTGAGACAGTATGTGACTAAGGGAGGGGAGACTAGATACCTGAGACAGTATGTGACTAAGGGGGGGAAGACTAGATACCTGAGACAGTATATAACTAAGGGAGGGGAGACTAGATACCTGAGACAGTATATAACTAAGGGGGGGGGGGAGACTAGATACCTGAGACAGTATGTGACTAAGGGAGGGGAGACTAGATACCTGAGACAGTATGTGACTAAGGGAGGGGAGACTAGATACCTGAGACAGTATATGACTAAGGGAGGGGAGACTAGATACCTGAGACAGTATGTGACTAAGGGAGGGGAGACTAGATACCTGAGACAGTATATAACTAAGGGAGGGGAGACTAGATACCTGAGACAGTATATAACTAAGGGGGGGGGGAGACTAGATACCTGAGACAGTATGTGACTAAGGGAGGGGAGACTAGATACCTGAGACAGTATATGACTAAGGGGGGGAGACTAGATACCTGAGACAGTATGTGACTAAGGGAGGGGAGACTAGATACCTGAGACAGTATATAACTAAGGGGGGGGGGAGACTAGATACCTGAGACAGTATGTGACTAAGGGAGGGGAGACTAGATACCTGAGACAGTATGTGACTAAGGGAGGGGAGACTAGATACCTGAGACAGTATATGACTAAGGGGGGGAGACTAGATACCTGAGACAGTATGTGACTAAGGGAGGGGAGACTAGATACCAGAGACAGTATGTGACTAAGGGAGGGAAGACTAGATACCTGAGACAGTATATAACTAAGGGAGAGGTAACTAGATACCTGAGACAGTATGTGACTAAGGGAGGAGAGACTAGATACCTGAGACAGTATATAGCTAAGGGAGGGGAGACTAGATACCTGAGACAGTATATAACTAAGGGAGGAGAGACTAGATACTTGAGACAGTATATGACTAAGGGAGGGAAGACTAGATACCTGAGACAGTATATAACTAAGGGAGAGGTAACTAGATACCTGAGACAGTATATAACTAAGGGAGGGGAGACTAGATACCTGAGACAGTATATAACTAAGGGAGGGGAGACTAGATACCTGAGACAGTATATAACTAAGGGAGAGGTAACTAGATACCTGAGACAGTATATAACTAAGGGAGGGGAGACTAGATACCTGAGACAGTATATAACTAAGGGAGGGGAGACTAGATACCTGAGACAGTATATAACTAAGGGAGAGGTAACTAGATACCTGAGACAGTATATAACTAAGGGAGGGGAGACTAGATACCTGAGACAGTATATAACTAAGGGAGGAGGGACTAGATACCTGAGACAGTATATAACTAAGGGAGGGGAGACTAGATACCTGAGACAGTATATAACTAAGGGAGGGGAGACTAGATACCTGAGACAGTATATAACTAAGGGAGGGGAGACTAGATACCTGAGACAGTATATAACTAAGGGAGGGGAGACTAGATACCTGAGACAGTATGTGACTAAGGGAGGGGAGACTAGATACCTGAGACAGTATATAACTAAGGGAGAGGTAACTAGATACCTGAGACAGTATGTGACTAAGGGAGGGGAGACTAGATACCTGAGACAGTATATAACTAAGGGAGGGGAGACTAGATACCTGAGACAGTATATAACTAAGGGAGGGGAGACTAGATACCTGAGACAGTATGTGACTAAGGGAGGGGAGACTAGATACCTGAGACAGTATATAGCTAAGGGAGGGGAGACTAGATACCTGAGACAGTATGTGACTAAGGGAGGGGAGACTAGATACCTGAGACAGTATATTACTAAGGGAGGGGAGACTAGATACCTGAGACAGTATATAACTAAGGGAGGGAAGACTAGATACCTGAGACAGTATGTGACTAAGGGAGGGGAGACTAGATACCTGAGACAGTATATAACTAAGGGAGGGAAGACTAGATACCTGAGACAGTATGTGACTAAGGGAGGGGAGACTAGATACCTGAGACAGTATATTACTAAGGGAGGGAAGACTAGATACCTGAGACAGTATGTGACTAAGGGAGGGGAGACTAGATACCTGAGACAGTATATGACTAAGGGAGGGGAGACTAGATACCTGAGACAGTATGTGACTAAGGGAGGGGAGACTAGATACCTGAGACAGTATGTGACTAAGGGAGGGAGACTAGATACCTGAGACAGTATATAACTAAGGGAGGGAAGACTAGATACCTGAGACAGTATATGACTAAGGGGGGGAAGACTAGATACCTGAGACAGTATGTGACTAAGGGAGGGGAGACTAGATACCTGAGACAGTATATAACTAAGGGAGGGAAGACTAGATACCTGAGACAGTATATGACTAAGGGGGGGGAGACTAGATACCTGAGACAGTATGTGACTAAGGGAGGGGAGACTAGATACCTGAGACAGTATATAACTAAGGGAGGGAGACTAGATACCTGAGACAGTATATAACTAAGGGAGGGGAGACTAGTTACCTGAGACAGTATATAACTAAGGGAGGGGAGACTAGATACCTGAGACAGTATATAACTAAGGGAGGGGAGACTAGATACCTGAGACAGTATATAACTAAGGGAGGGAAGACTAGATACCTGAGACAGTATATAACTAAGGGAGGGAGACTAGATACCTGAGACAGTATATAGCTAAGGGAGGGGAGACTAGATACCTGAGACAGTATATAACTAAGGGAGAGGTAACTAGATACCTGAGACAGTATATTACTAAGGGAGGGGAGACTAGATACCTGAGACAGTATATAACTAAGGGAGGGAAGACTAGATACCTGAGACAGTATATGACTAAGGGGGGGGGGGAGACTAGATACCTGAGACAGTATGTGACTAAGGGGGGGGGGGAGACTAGATACCTGAGACAGTATGTGACTAAGGGGGGGGGGGGAGACTAGATACCTGAGACAGTATGTGACTAAGGGAGGGGAGACTAGATACCTGAGACAGTATATGACTAAGGGAGGGGAGACTAGATACCTGAGACAGTATATAACTAAGGGAGGGGAGACTAGATACCTGAGACAGTATGTGACTAAGGGAGGGGAGACTAGATACCTGAGACAGTATGTGACTAAGGGAGGAGAGACTAGATACCTGAGACAGTATATAACTAAGGGAGGGAGACTAGATACCTGAGACAGTATATGACTAAGGGAGGGAAGACTAGATACCTGAGACAGTATATGACTAAGGGAGGGGAGACTAGATACCTGAGACAGTATATTACTAAGGGAGGGAAGACTAGATACCTGAGACAGTATATGACTAAGGGGGGGAAGACTAGATACCTGAGACAGTATATAACTAAGGGAGGGGAGACTAGATACCTGAGACAGTATATTACTAAGGGAGGGGAGACTAGATACCTGAGACAGTATATAACTAAGGGAGGGAAGACTAGATACCTGAGACAGTATATAGCTAAGGGAGGGGAGACTAGATACCTGAGACAGTATGTGACTAAGGGGGGGGGGAGACTAGATACCTGAGACAGTATATGACTAAGGGAGGGGAGACTAGATACCTGAGACAGTACATGACTAAGGGACGGGAGACTAGATACCTGAGACAGTATATGACTAAGGGGGGGGGGAGACTAGATACCTGAGACAGTATATAACTAAGGGACGGGAGACTAGATACCTGAGACAGTATATGACTAAGGGGGGGGGGAGACTAGATACCTGAGACAGTATATAACTAAGGGAGGGGAGACTAGATACCTGAGACAGTATATAACTAAGGGAGGGAAGACTAGATACCTGAGACAGTATATAACTAAGGGAGGGGAGACTAGATACCTGAGACAGTATATAACTAAGGGAGGGGAGACTAGATACCTGAGACAGTATATAACTAAGGGAGGGGAGACTAGATACCTGAGACAGTATATAGCTAAGGGAGGGGAGACTAGATACCTGAGACAGTATATGACTAAGGGGGGGGGGAGACTAGATACCTGAGACAGTATATGACTAAGGGGGGGGGGGAGACTAGATACCTGAGACAGTATGTGACTAAGGGAGGGGAGACTAGATACCTGAGACAGTATATGACTAAGGGGGGGAGACTAGATACCTGAGACAGTATATGACTAAGGGGGGGAAGACTAGATACCTGAGACAGTATATGACTAAGGGAGGGGAGACTAGATACCTGAGACAGTATATGACTAAAGGGGGGGGGAGACTAGATACCTGAGACAGTATATGACTAAGGGGGGGGGGAGACTAGATACCTGAGACAGTATGTGACTAAGGGAGGGGAGACTAGATACCTGAGACAGTATATGACTAAGGGAGGGGAGACTAGATACCTGAGACAGTATATAACTAAGGGAGAGGTAACTAGATACCTGAGACAGTATATAACTAAGGGAGGGGAGACTAGATACCTGAGACAGTATATGACTAAGGGAGGGGGAGACTAGATACCTGAGACAGTATATAACTAAGGGAGAGGAGACTAGATACCTGAGACAGTATATAACTAAGGGGGGGGGGAGACTAGATACCTGAGACAGTATATGACTAAGGGAGGGGAGACTAGATACTTGAGACAGTATATGACTAAGGGGGGGAGACTAGATACCTGAGACAGTATGTGACTAAGGGAGGGGACTCTGCTGGGGCATTGCAGGTTCACTCTGCTCTGCTCACACACACACACACACACACTCTCTCTCTCGCTCTCTCCAAACACCCACACACATACACGACAGTAGGTATTATCTGAGATTTTCATGCTAACTAACTCCTGCCAGTTTTTCCCATCATCCCTGGGATTCGAACCGGTTTAGTGACCTGCCTCATAGTGTTCTACTTCCTGTCCACATTGGTGCCAAGGCTGCTTCCAGGTGTGTGTGTGTGTGTGTGTGTGTGTGTGTGTGTGTGTGTGTGTGTGTGTGTGTGTGTGTGTGTGTGTGTGTGTGTGTGTGTGTGTGTGTGTGTGTGTGTGTGTGTGTGTGTGCGAGCGTGTTTGACCTGGCCAGACCTTGGTTGGACAGTACCATCTGTTTCTCTGGACAAAGAGGAATAATTTTTAAATCCAATACACTCCATACCCTGTAACAGCCCTACAGTCAATATTATAGGAGATACTCTGTATAATGAGATATACTGCTGAACAGAGATATACTGCTGAACAGAGATATACTGCTGAACAGAGATATACTGCTGAACAGAGATATATGAAGCTCATTTTACTGCTTGTAAATATAATCTTAAAATGCTGATGGATACCAGATGTCCCTGTTTCTTTCTGTGAGCTTTATCTTCAGTTGTTATATCAAGGCCAAAGAATGAACAGCACGAGCCTGTTAAACAGTAACATGCTATGATATATTGGTTCTTTTACCAAGCACTCCTTCACAGTCAGTAACAGATATAATAATCTGTTTCTAGGGTTTCAGTTCTCCTGCACAACACCTCTAATTAAATACAAATAAACAGTGAAGAGATACTTGTCCATATGCAGCCTCTCACTCCTACACTCAGACATATTCACCCAGACAGACCCTAACCCATCCAGGCAGGCAGACCTGATCTAACAGACAGACCCTAACCCATCCAGGCAGGCAGACCTGATCTAACAGACAGACCCTAACCCATCCAGGCAGGCAGACCTGATCTAACAGACAGACCCTAACCCATCCAGGCAGGCAGACCTGATCTAACAGACAGACCCTAACCCATCCAGGCAGGCAGACCTGATCTAACAGACAGACCCTAACCCATCCAGGCAGGCAGACCTGATCTAACAGACAGACCCTAACCCATCCAGGCAGGCAGACCTGATCTAACAGACAGACCCTAACCCATCCAGGCAGGCAGACATTTCTGTTCACACACTGACACAGGGACTATAATCATTAACACGGATACACCAGCACCTCTTACACGTGATATGCAATATCCCACTGTCTGATCTGGCCATATTGTGTATTTAGATAGATTATGGTGTGTGTGTGTGTGTGTGTGTGTGTGTGTGTGTGTGTGTGTGTGTGTGTGTGTGTGTGTGTGTGTGTGTGTGTGTGTGTGTGTGTGTGTGTGTGTGTGTGTGTGTGTGATCTGGTGTTGTCTCCTCTGTGGACCAGTATCCGACTCCAGGTCATTAATCTCCATGAAGGGAGAAGGGTGGAGAACAGGGAGGGTATGCTGGAGAGAAACTACCTCCCCACACCACCACATGTATTAAATCATCACTATCTAATAGTGTACCACCACCACCACATGTATTATATTATCACTACCTACAGATGAAGTCAGAAGTTTACTTACACCTTAGCCAAATACATTTAAACTCAGTTTTTCAAAATTCCTGACATTTAATCCTAGTAAAATGTCCCTGTTTTAGGTCAGTTAGGAGAGAATGATTTATTTCAGCTTTTATTTCTTTCATCACATTCCAAGGGGGTCAGAAGTTTACATACACTCAATTAGTATTTGGTAGCATTGCCTTTCAAATGTTTCACTTGGGTCAAACATTTCGGGTAGCCTTCCACAAGCTTCCCACAATAAGTTGTGTGAATTTTGGCCCATTCCATCTGACAGAGCTGGTGTAACTAAGTCAGGTTTGTTGTCCTCCTTGCTCGCACACACTTTTTCAGTTCAGCCCACAAATTGTCTATAGGATTGAGGTCAGGGCTTTGAGATGGCCACTCCAACACCTTGACTTTGTTGTCCTTAAAGCCATTTTGCCACAACTTTGGAAGTATGCTTGGGGTCATTGTCCATTTGGAAGTGTCACGTCCTGACCAAAGTAAGTTGTTATTTTCTATGGTAGAGTAGGTCAGGGTGTGACAGGGGGTGTTTGTCTATGTTTTGTATTTCTATGTTAAGTTTCTAGTTTGGTATTTCTATGTTGGTTTTGTTTGGTATGATCTCCAATTAGAGGCTGCCGGTTGTCGTTGTCTCTAATTGGAGGTCATATTTAAGTTGATGTTTGTCCCACCTGTTTTTGTGGGTGATTAACTTTTGAGTAGTGTGTTTTCTCTCTGCGACACGGTTTGTTGTTTTTGTGTACTCAAGTATTTAGTGTATTGCATTTAGTTTCACGGTAAATCAAATATGTGGAACTACGAACACGCTGCGCTTTGGTCCGATCATTTGAACAGCCATGACAGGAAGACCCATTTGCGACCAAGCTTTAATTAACTTCCTGACTGATGTCTTGAGATGTTGCTTCAATATATCCACATAATTTCCCATCCTCATGATGCCATCTATTTTGTGAAGTGCACCAGTCCCTCCTGTAGCAAAGCAACCCCACAACATGATGCTGCCACCCCCATACTTCACGGTTGGGATGGTGTTCTTCGGCTTGCAAGCGTCCCTCTTTATCCTCCAAACATAACGATGGTCATTATGGCCAAACAGCTCTATTTTTGTTTCATCAGACCAGAGGACATTTCTCCAAGAAGTACGATCTTTGTCCCCATGTGCAGTTGCAAACCGTAGTCTGGCTTTTTTATGGCGGTTTTGGAGCAGTGGCTTGTTCCTTGCTGAGCAGCCTTTCAGGTTATGTTGATATAGGACTTGTTTTACTGTGGATATACAGTGAGGGAAAAAAGTATTTGATCCCCTGCTGATTTTGTATGTTTGCCCACTGACAAAGAAATGATCAGTCTATAATTTTAATGGTAGGTTTATTTGAACAGTGAGAGACAGAATAACAACAAAAAAATCCAGAAAAACGCATGTCAAAAATGTTAATTGATTTGCATTTTAATGAGGGAAATAAGTATTTGACCCCCTCTCAATCAGAAAGATTTCTGGCTCCCAGGTGTCTTTTATACAGGTAGCGAGCTGAGATTAGGAGCACACTCTTAAAGGGAGTGTTCCTAATCTCAGCTTGTTACCTGTATAAAAGACACCTGTCCACAGAAGCAATCAATCAATCAGATTCCAAACTCTCCACCATGGCCAAGACCAAAGAGCTCTCCAAGGATGTCAGGGACAAGATTGTAGACCTACACAAGGCTGGAATGGCTACAAGACCATCGCCAAGCAGCTTGGTGAGAAGGTGACAACAGTTGGTGTGATTATTCACAAATGGAAGAAATACAAAATAACTGTCAATCTCCCTCGGCCTGGGGCTCCATGCAAGATCTCACCTCGTGGAGTTGCAATGATCATGAGAACGGTGAGGAATCAGCCCAGAACTACACGGGAGGATCTTGTCAATGATCTCAAGGCAGCTGGGACCATAGTCACCAAGAAAACAATTGGTAACACACTACGCCGTGAAGGACTGAAATCCTGCAGCGCCCCCAAGGTCCCCCTGCTGAAGAAAGCACATATACATGCCCGTCTGAAGTTTGAATCATTCAGATGTTCATTGGCAGAGGACAACTGGGTGAAAGTGTTGTGGTCAGATGAGACCAAAATGGAGCTCTTTGGCATCAACTCAACTCGCCGTGTTTGGAGGAGGAAGAATGCTGCCTATGACCCCAAGAACACCATTCCCACCGTCAAACATGGAGGTGGAAACTATGCTTTGGGGGTGTTTTTCTGCTAAGAGGACAGGACAACTTCACCGCATCAAAGGGACGATTGACGGGGCCATGTACCGTCAAATCTTGGGTGAGAACCTCCTTCCTTCAGCCAGGGCATTGAAAATGGGTCGTGGGTGGGTATTCCAGCAGGACAATGACCCAAAACACAAGGCCAATGCAACAAAGGAGTGGCTCAAGAAGAAGCACATTAAGGTCCTGGAGTGGCCTAGCCAGTCTCCAGACCTTAATCCCATAGAAAATCTGTGGAGGGAGCTGAAGGTTCGAGTTGCCAAACGTCAACCTCAAAACCTTAATGACTTGGAGAAGATCTGCAAAGAGGAGTGGGACAAAATCCCTCCTGAGATGTGTGCAAACCTGGTGGCCAACTACAAGAAACGTCTGACCTCTGTGATTGCCAACAAGGGTTTTGCCACCAAGTACTAAGTCATGTTTTGCAGAGGGGTCAAATACTTATTTCCCTGCAAATCATTTTATAACATTTTTGACATGCGTTTTTCTGGATTTTTTTGTTGTTATTCTGTCTCTCACTGTTCAAATAAACCTACCATTAAAATTATAGGCTGATCATTTCTTTGTCAGTGGGCAAACGTACAAAATCAGCAGGTGATCAAATACTTTTTTTTACCTCTGTAGATACTTTCAGTTTCCTCCAGCATCTTCACAAGGTCCTTTGCTGTTGTTCTGTGGGTGATTTGCACTTTTCGCACCAAAGTACGTTCATCTCTTGGAGACAGAAGGCGTCTCCTTCCTGAGCGGTATGACAGCTGCGTGGTCCCATGGTGTTTATACTTGCGTACTATTGTTTGTACAGATGAACATAGTACCTTCAGGGGTTTGGAAATTGCTCCCAAGGATGAACCAGACTTGTGGAGGTCTACAATTTTTTTCTGAGGTCTTGGCTCATTTCTTTTGATTTTCCCATGATGTCAAGCAAAAGAGGCACTGAGTTTGAAGGTAGAAATACATCCACAGCTACAACTCAATTGACTCAAATTATGTCAATTAGCCTATCAGAAGCTTCTAAAGCCATGACATCATTTTCGGTAATTTTCCAAGCTGTTTAAAGGTGCCGTCAACTTACTGTATGTTAACTTCTGACACACTGGAATTGTTATACAGTGAATTATTGTCACGGGCAGATAGAACACTTGGAGGATGAGTCAGGCACAGGAGACTGAGGTCCGTTTGAACAAACGTAATTTAATACTGCCAAGGGGCAAATCCACATATAAGGCAGGGTGCACAAAAGTCAAATGACGAGAGGGAAGCTCCACTCTAAAAGACAGACGGGGCGCAGCCCGGCAACCCTAATGCCTAAACGATACGTAGCAAAAACAACTACGTTAAATAATTACAACCCCTACCATACGTAACATAGAACAGTGCCCAAAAACCCCCGGAATACATAAATCAAATACCCTACTAAACAAACCACCACCCCGAACCACACAAAACAAATACCCTCTGCCACGTCCTGACCAAACTACAATAACAAATAACCCCTATTACTGGTCAGGACGTGACAATTATAAGTGAAATAATCTGTCTGTAAACAATTCTTGGAACAATTACTTGTGTCATGCACAAAGAAGATGTCCAAATCGACTTGCCAAAACTATAGTTTGTTAACAAGAAATGTGTGGAATGGTTGAAAACGAGTTTTAATGACTCCAACCTTAGTGTATGTAAACTTCCGACATCAACTGTAATACTCTACAACCACCACATGTATTATATCATCACTACCTACGTAATACTGTACCACCACTACATGTATTATATCATCACTATCTAATACTGTACCACCACCACTACCACATGTATTATATCATCACTATCTAATACTGTAACACCACCACCACATGTATTATATCATCACTATCTAATACTGTACCACCATCATATGTATTATATCATCACCATCTAATACTGTACCACCACCACATGTATTATATCATCACTATCTAATACTGTACCACCACCACTACCACATGTATTATATCATCACTATCTAATACTGTACCACCATCATATGTATTATATCATCACTATCTAATACTGTACCACCACCACATGTATTATATCATCACTATCTAATACTGTACCACCACCACTACCACATGTATTATATCATCACTATCTAATACTGTAACACCACCACATGTATTATATCATCACTATCTAATACTGTACCACCACCACCACATGTATTATATCATTACTATCTAAAACTGTACCACCACCACCACATGTATTATATCATTACTATCTAATACTATACCACCACCACCACCACATGTATTATATCATCACCATCTAATACTGTACCACCACCACTACCACATGTATTATATCATCACTATCTAATACTGTACCACCACCACGACATGTATTATATCATCACTATCTAATACTGTACCACCACCACATGTATTATATCATCACTATCTAATACTGTACCACCACCACCACATGTATTATATCATCACTATCTAATACTGTAACACCACCACATGTATTATATCATCACTATCTAATACTGTACCACCACCACATGTATTATATCATCACTATCTAATACTGTACCACCACCACCACATGTATTATATCATCACTATCTAATACTATACCACCACTACCACATGTATTATATCATCACTATCTAATACTGTACCACCACTACCACATATATTATATCATCACTATCTAATACTGTACCACCACGACATGTATTATATCATCACTATCTAATACTGTAACACCACCACATGTATTATATCATCACTATCTAATACTGTACCACCACCACCACCACATATGTTATATCTCCACTATCTAATACTGTACCACCACCACATGTATTATATCAACACTATCTAATACTGTACCACCACCACATGTGTTATATCATCACTATCTAATACTGTACCACCACCACCACATGTGTTATATTATCAATACCTAATACTGTACCACCACGTGTATTATATCATCACTATCTAATACTGTGCCACCACCACCACATGTATTATATCATCACTATCTAATACTGTACCACCACCACCACCACCACCACAAGTATTATATAATCACTATCTAATACTGAACCACCACCACATGTATTATATCATCACTATCTAATACTGAACCACCACCACATGTATTATATCATCACTATCTAATACTGTACCACCACCACCACATATGTTATATCTCCACTATCTAATACTGTACCACCACCACATGTATTATATCATCACTATCTAATACTGTACCACCACCACATGTATTATATCATCACTATCTAATACTGTAACAACACCACATTTATTATATCATCTTCTTTCTAATACTGTACCACCACCACATGTTTTATATCATCACTATCTAATACTATACCACCACCACAAGTATTATATCTTCACTATCTAATACTGTACCACCACCACCACATGTATTATATCATCACCATCTAATACTGTACCACCACCACAAGTATTATATCTTCACTATCTAATACTGTACCACCACCACCACCACCTGTTGTATATCATCACTATCTAATACTGTGCCACCACCACCACATGTATTATATCATCACTATCTAATACTGTACCACCACCACATATATTATATCATCACTATCTAATACTGTGCCACCACCGCATGTATTATATCATCACTCTCTAATACTATACCACCACCACCACATGTATTATATCATCACTATCTAATACTGTACAACCACCACATGTATTATATCATCACTATCTAATACTGTACCACCACCACATATATTATATCATCACTATCTAATACTGTGCCACCACCACATATATTATATCATCACTATCTAATACTGTGCCACCACCACATGTATTATATCATCACTATCTAATACTGTGCCACCACCACATATATTATATCATCACTATCTAATACTGTGCCACCACCACATGTATTATATCATCACTATCTAATAGTGTACCACAACCACATGTATTATATCATCACTACCTAATAGTGTACCACCACCACATGTATTATATCATCACTACCTAATAGTGTACCACAACCACATGTATTATATCATCACTATCTAATACTGTACCACAACCACATGTATTATATCATCACTACCTAATAGTGTACCACAACCACATGTATTATATCATCACTACCTAATAGTGTACCACAACCACATGTATTATATCATCACTACCTAATAGTGTACCACCACCACATGTATTATATCATCACTATCTAATACTGTACCACAACCACATGTATTATATCATCACTATCTAATACTGTACCACAACCACATGTATTATATCATCACTACCTAATAGTGTACCACAACCACATGTATTATATCATCACTACCTAATAGTGTACCACAACCACATGTATTATATCATCACTACCTAATAGTGTACCACCACCACATGTATTATATCATCACTATCTAATACTGTACCACCACCACATGTATTATATCATCACTACCTAATAGTGTACCACAACCACATGTATTATATCATCACTATCTAATACTGTACCACCACCACATGTATTATATCATCACTATCTAATACTGTACCACCACCACATGTATTATATCATCACTACCTAATAGTGTACCACAACCACATGTATTATATCATCACTATCTAATACTGTACCACCACCACATGTATTATATCATCACTATCTAATACTGTACCACCACCACATGTATTATATCATCACTATCTAATACTGTACCACCACCACATGTATTATATCATCACTACCTAATACTGTACCACAACCACATGTATTATATCATCACTACCTAATAGTGTACCACCACCACCACATGTATTATATCATCACTACCTAATACTGTACCACCACCACATGTATTATATCATCACTACCTAATAGTGTACCACCACCACATGTATTATATCATCACTACCTAATAGTGTACCACAACCACATGTATTATATCATCACTACCTAATAGTGTACCACCACCACATGTATTATATCATCACTATCTAATACTGTACCACAACCACATATATTATATCATCACTACCTAATAGTGTACCACCACCACATGTATTATATCATCACTATCTAATACTGTACCACAACCACATGTATTATATCATCACTACCTAATAGTGTACCACCACCACATGTATTATATCATCACTACCTAATAGTGTACCACCACCACATGTATTATATCATCACTATCTAATACTGTGCCACCACCACATGTATTATATCATCACTACCTAATACTGTACCACAACCACATGTATTATATCATCACTACCTAATAGTGTACCACAACCACATGTATTATATCATCACTACCTAATAGTGTACCACCACCACATGTATTATATCATCACTACCTAATAGTGTACCACAACCTGTCATGACTTCCGCCAAAGTCGGTCCCTTTCCTTGTTCGGGCGGCGTTCGGCGGTCGATGTCACCGGCTTTCTAGCCATCGCCGATCCACTTTTCATTTTCCATTTGTTTTGTCTTTGTTTTCTACACACCTGGTTTCTATTCCCCATTTACATGTTCATTATTTAACCCTCTGTTTCCCCATGTTTGTGTGCGTGTTTGTATATAATGTTCAGGTTGTTACTTGTTGGCTGGTATTGTTTGCCGGGTTCGTTATTACACCCGTTATTTACGAGTGACCGGTATTTCACGCACCTTTAGTATTTGTTTTATACTGGTGCTGTTCGTGGAATAAATTTCCTTGTACATTCATCTCTGCTCTCCTGCGCCTGATTCCATGCACCAGTTACCCACAGCCTGACACAACCATTATATGTTAAATGTATCTGATGATTTATTCATACATACTTTGGATGGTGCCCTCATTGATCGTGTCCCTGCTTATAAATATCTGGGCATCTGGATTGACGAAAAGCGAACAAAAAGAATGTTGATGAGTTAGTTAAGAAACTAGTCATTATAATAGGCTTTGTCTTTATGAACAGGTCCTGTCTTTAGTTAAATAGCAGAAAACAAATAATTCAGTCAACATTCATTCTGATTATTGACTATGGTGATGTCATCTATATGACTATGGCGATATAGTCTAAATTAATGCAGCTGCCACCCAATTGAAGCCATTGGACGCAGTTTATCATAGTGCTTTATTGTAGGCGATAGGATCAGTACACATCATTGCATTTTGTATCAGAAAGTAGGCCGGCCCTCTTTGAAGTCTTGTAGATCAGAAAATTGTGCTCCTTTTGTCTATAAAGCCCTCTTGTTTAAACTTCCACCATACTTTAGATCTTGGTTAACCTCCAGGTGTAGCCAGGCCAGGACTCAGTGATGAAGGATTAGATTCATGGATGGATTTATTAGATCATAAAAAATACAGATATGGCAAAACTAGTAGCACATAATCAAGGGTAAAACTATAGTCGTGAATTGACCATTAAATATTTCCATTGTGGGTCAGACCTGTTGTTTCCCCTCATCCTTTCTTTGTGTGTGGTCTTTACAGGCTCCTAAAACAGTGGGAGCCTTGGAAACAACAAACAAGAAGATGCCAGAGCTACTCTCACTGAGGAGCTGCTGTGAATGGCGAATATTGCTCTGCTCTTTTTGAGTTTCTGCTGCAGTTGTAGTGGATGGCTGAGTTAGCATCACAAAGGGACATTGGCAGTGTCCCAAATTACACTCTATTCTCTTAAATGAACACTCCATTGGAACTATAGTAGTACTATAGAGGGAATAGGCTGCCATTTGGGAAATATACTTTTCCTTCCTGAGACTGGAAGTACTGTCGCCTTGGACGCAGAAATACCCAAACTAGGGTTGCTGATTTGTTGGTTTTGGTGTTGGTTTGCTGACAGTTGCTTTGTTAAGGAAAGTTGTACTTACTATGACTGTGAGATGTGGTTGTCGTGCCTAGCTACCTTGAAATGAAGGCACTAACTCTAAGTCACTCTGGATAACAGCGCCTGCTAAAATACTTAAATGTAAATGGTTGCAAAATAACGGTAACATTTAAAAAATGACCTGTTTTTCCAGACACCCTGGTTGGATGATTCCCTGAATCAGGAAGGAATAAGCAGGAAATACAGAATCCTCAAACCAGGACTGGAATACCTGGTAAATTTAGGAGAATTACCATACTTTTGCAACCCTTGTCTAAACGTACTGTCATGGTTGGGATGGCATGGGTTACAGTACTGTACTGTACATTATTAGATTCTCTGATGTTTAATCATCACATGAAAAGGAGAGCAGTATGTCTCTACGGTATAGCCTGAGTACCAGTCTCTTTAGCTAACAAACTTTGGTTATGACAAGGAGTGACAAGGAGTGGAATGTTAGCTACATTTTGGCAATGACAAGGAGTTACAAGGAGTGGAATGTTAGCTAAACTTTGGCAATGACAAGGAGTTACAAGGAGTGGAATGTTAGCTAAACTTTGGCAGTGACAAGGAGTTACAAGGAGTGGAATGTTAGCTAAACTTTGGCAATGACAAGGAGTTACAAGGAGTGGAATGTTAGATAAACTTTGGCAGTGACAAGGAGTTACAAGGAGTGGAATGTTAGCTAAACTTTGGCAATGACAAGGAGTTACAAGGAGTGGAATGTTAGATAAACTTTGGCAGTGACAAGGAGTTACAAGGAGTGGAATGTTAGCTAAACTTTGGCAATGTCAAGGAGTGACAAGGAGTGGAATGTTAGCTAAACTTTGGCAGTGACAAGGAGTTACAAGGAGTGGAATGTTAGCTAAACTTTGGCAGTGACAAGGAGTTACAAGGAGTGGAATGTTAGCTAAACTTTGGCAGTGACAAGGAGTTACAAGGAGTGGAATGTTAGCTAAACTTTGGCAATGACAAGGAGTGACAAGGAGTGGAATGTTAGCTAAACTTTGGCAATGACAAGGAGTGACAAGGAATGGAATGTTAGCTAAACTTTGGCAATGACAAGGAGTTACAAGGAGTGGAATGTTAGCTAAACTTTGGCAATGACAAGGAGTTACAAGGAGTGGAATGTTAGCTAAACTTTGGCAATGACAAGGAGTGACAAGGAGTGGAATGTTAGCTGAAGAGACTGGTACCCAGGCAATCTACGGTAAGAGTCTGACTGAAAGTAAACTCCTCACTACTATTTCTCTCTTCCTTCTCCAAATGAAGTACTGCACCCTTCCACACTTCTCAATTTCTGATTCGTCATCACTATTTGCACATATGCCTCTCCAATAGGAGGAAGGTCAGCTCTGCATACCTGTTGTCTGAACACACAGTCCATCTCGGTGTGCTTTGAACGCTGTCCTCTCGGAAGCCATGTGTTTGATCTGGGTAGCAGCAGCTGAATAAAACAGGTCTGTGTCCCAAATTGCACCCTATTTCCCTTATAGTGCACTACTTTTGACCAAAGCCCTATGGAACTCATGTTAAAACTGGGCTCCACTTGCTCTAATAGCAAAAATGTATGAAGCCAAGAGTCTGACACACATAGTGTGTGTCCCAAATGGAACCTAATTCCCTACATAGTGCATTAATACTACCCTATGAGCCCTGGTCAAAAGTAGTGCACTATAAAGGGAATGGAGTGCCATTTGGGATGCAGACATACACATACGCCAGTTATGCATTGGCATATTTTCCAACTGATGCCCCGAACGAGCAAAGATTCTAACATAAACAAACGACAAGACACAAACATATCTATTTTGGTGCTAGAAACCCTCCAATATTTTCCTCACCTCATTCTCAAAGCCCCAGTTTCCACTGGGTATCTGACGGCGTCAGGTCTGCCAACAGATCTGTTGTTTGATACACTATCTATCTGCAAACCAAACTGTTGGAGACATCTGTTGGCCTGAAATGTAAAATAGAGCCCAGTTTCATCACCAAGAAAGAAAGAAAGAAAGAAAGAAAGAAAGAAAGAAAGAAAGAAAGAAAGAAAGAAAGAAAGAAAGAAAGAAAGAAAGAAAGAAAGAAAGAAAGAAAGAAAGAAAGAAAGATGAGAATGGACTTATCTATTCAAACAGTCATTATATAGTTAAAGAGAAGAGGATTCACCTCACAGAGTTTGACAGAGTTTCACACTGATCTGAACGGTTCAGTAGAAGCTTTTTGCATGTCTGAAGTATTTCACAGCGCTCTCATACACTGTAAGATATGTCCTATTGTTCATTAGTTGAGACTGTCTATGTATGAAAAGAGAAATGCTGCGTCCAAAATGGCATTATATTCTCTATAGTGAACAACTTTAACCAGAACCCATATGGAATCGGGTGCCATTTGAAACCCAGCCATTGAGAACTGCTGCTTTCAAAATATAAAATACAGGCCAGATAGGAGAGCGTACGACACAACGCACCTGCTTACCCAGCAGGCAGATACCGGAGAGAGAGAGACGACATTTTGAATCACTAATGATTGAGCCGTTATGACAATTTGTTTGTTTTGGTCCTATTATTAAGCGATGGCACATTAGAATGACAGAACAGTGGTGGGGTTCCACGGGGGCTGGCTTCTGTTCTAACCATTCTACGGCTGTGTGCAGTAATGAAACACTATGGTAATGACAGCTCTGATGACTTCTGAAAGGTCAAGCCTGAGGGCAAGCTTACTGCAGTTATATCTCTCAATTTACTGTTGTTTTTTCAAAACGCAACACTATTAACACTAGAATCTCTGTGAAAACAATCTGGCCCTCATCGCCAGCCATTGATTTTCCTCTAGTAGTGTAGTCGTTGGTTGGGCCATAAATTGATTTGAGCATTCAGAATGTAGTTAAATCAACTGCTGTTATGTCTCGTCTGTTCTTTATAAGCAGTGGTTCTGAATCAGACCAGTGCTTTTAAATAGTAGACCAGACATAATGGCAGTTGATTTAATTACGTTCTGAATCCTATTTTTCAAAAAGGAGATGGAATACAAATCAAATCAAATGTATTTATATAGCCCTTCTTACATCAGCTAATATCTCAAAGTGCTGTACAGAAACCCAGCCTAAAACCCCAAACAGCAAGCAATGTAGGTGTAGATGCACGGTGGCTAGGAAAAACTCCCTAGAAAGGCCAAAATCTAGGAAGAAACCTAGAGAGGAACCGGGCTATGAGGGGTGGCCAGTCCTCTTCTGGCTGTGCCGGGTGGAGATTATAACAGAACATGGCCAAGATGTTCAAATGTTCATAAATGATCAGCATGGTCAAATAATAATAATCACAGTAGTTGTCGAGGGTGCAACAGGTAGCACGTCCGGTGAACAGGTCAGGGTTCCATAGCCGCAGGCAGAACAGTTGAAACTGGAGCAGCAGCACAGCCAGGTGGACTGGGGACAGCAAGGAGTCATCATGCCAGGTAGTCCTGAGGCATGGTCCAAGGGCTCAGGTCCTCCGAGAGAGAGAAAGAAAGAAAGAGAGAAAGAAAGAGAGAATTAGAAAGAGCATACTTAAATTCACACAGGACACCGGATAAGTCATGAGAAATACTCCAGATATAACAGACTGACCCTAGCCCCCCGACACATACTGCAGCATAAATATGGAGGCTGAGACAGGAAGGGTCAGGAGACACTGTGGCCCGTCCGATGATACCCCCGGACAGGGCCAAACAGGCAGGATATAACCCCACCCACTTTGCCAAAGCACAGCCCCACACCACTAGAGGGATATCTCCAACCACCAACTTATCATCCTGAGACAAGGCCGAGTATAGCCCACAAAGATCTCCGCCACGGCATAACCCAAGGGGGGGCGCCAACCCAGACAGGAAGACCACGTCAGTGACTCAACCCACTCAAGTGACGCACCCCTCCTAGGGACGGCAGGAACGGCATAGAATACAATACTGATGTTCAATCAAACCCGGAATGTGACTTATCCACACTGCTACACTACCACCCTACCAATACATACTGAGTTCCAAATGGCATGCTATTTACTATAGTGGACTTCTTAATAGGGTGCCATTTTGGAGGTACAGTATATGCCATTTGGCATTAAACCAATACAAAGCAAGGAAACTACCCTTGCACAATACTAACCCACTGTAAGGGAGAGGGATGGGGGAGCCTTAAGATTAGAAACAGCTAAATAGAGTTGGTGCTACAGTATATTGGATTCTGCGAGATAGAACCATACATACCCACTGATAGATTTCCTCTCAAACAGAGATATTGGGTACATGCTTCCATGTGCTCGCTCTCTTCAATGAATTGTAATAAAGGCCCAGTGTAGTCAAAAACTAGATTTCTTGTGTTTTATGTATATTTCCACACTATGACGTTGGAATAATTCTGTGAAATGGTGAAAATTATAATAATACATTTTTTGTGTAAGAGCTGTTGAAAAGACCACCTGAAATTTCAGCCTGTTGTGGTGTAATGGAGTTTTGACCTGCCTGGTGACTTCAGGCGGTACATTAGTTAACAGACCAATAAGAAGTTCCAAACCTGCCAATAACAGCTAGTTTTCCCCTCCCCACTCAGACCACTCCCAGACAGTCCTAGCAAAATTCTTGCTTGAGAAATTGCTCTTGCTAAGCTTTTTCTTTTAACATGTTAATTGAAAACAATCACAGTAAGGTACTTAATTGTTACCCAGAAATGATTTGATATTCAGATAAAAACGGTTGCATTGGGCCTTTAAGTGACCACAACTTCCTGACACATGCCAGATGAATACCTGGCCACATTCATGCAACCCCAAAGTACTACACCCTCTTCTGGCTCAGGTAAATAAATGTGTCTGTCTGAGTCTCTGTCTGTCTGCCTCTCTGCCTGCCTGCCTCTCTGCCTGCCTGCCTGCCTCTCTGCCTGCCTGCCTCTCTGCCTGCCTGCCTCTCTGCCTGCCTGCCTCTCTGCCTGCCTCTCTGCTTCTCTGCCTGCCTCTCTGCCTGCCTGCCTCTCTGTCTGTCTGCCTCTCTGCCTGCCTGCCTCTCTGCCTGCCTGCCTCTCTGCCTGCCTGCCTCTCTGCCTGCCTGCCTGCCTCTCTGCCTGCCTGCCTCTCTGCCTGCCTGTCTGCCTGCCTCTCTGCTTCTCTGCCTGCCTCTCTGCCTGCCTCTCTGCCTGCCTCTCTGCTTGCCTGCCTGCCTGCCTCTCTGCCTGCCTCCCTCCCTATCTCCCTCTCTGCCTGCCTCCCTCCCTATCTCCCTCTCTGCCTGCCTCTCTGCCTGCCTGCCTCCCTATCTCCCTCTCTGCCTGCCTGCTTCCCTGCCTGCCTCTCTGCCTCCCTCCCTGCCTGCTTCCCTGCCTACCTCTCTGCCTGCCACTCTGCCTCCCTTCCTGCCTGCCTCTCTGCCTGCCTCTCTGCCTCCCTCCCTGCCTCCCTGCCTGCCTGTTTTCCTGCCTTCCTCTCTGACTGCTTCTCTGCCTTCTTCCCTCCCTCCCTGCATCCCTGCCTACCTGCCTCCCTGCCTACTTCACTGCCTGACTTTCCCATCTCCCTGTCTCCCTGCCTGGCCGGGATGTGGTGCGTGGGTTTGTGCATGTGTGTGTGTGTTAGTAGTGAGTACAGTTAGTTATCCCTCCCAACCATGTCTACTGAATTAATGACAACAGCAGTTAAAGACAATGTGATCTGCTCTCTGCGACAACCCCAGAGAACAGATCACAGGAACTGAAACAGATGTGTGTGTGTGTGTGTGTGTGTGTGTGTGTGTGTGTGTGTGTGTGTGTGTGTGTGTGTGTGTGTGTGTGTGTGTGTGTGTGTGTGTGTGTGTGTGTGTGTGTGTGTGTGTGTGTGTGTGTGTGTTACAGTGAAAGACAGTACCCATGAGGTTCCTTGCAGAGAGAGTTCTCCAGGAGGTGAATTGGCCTTGTGGCTTCACCATGCGGCAGCTACCACACACACGCGCACACATGCATGCACACACACACACAACGCCGCAGGCTGCCTGTCCGCTCAGGATGAGGTCAGCCCCCCAAGGTGGAGAAGACCTTCTGCTACTCACGTATCTGACAGCTACAACGCACACACACACACACACACACACACACACACACACACACACACACACACACACACACACACACACACAGTCACTCTCACAGTCTCTCAGCATGCCACATCTTCTTGCACGGATCTGTTCTGTACTGTCACATTGGGATTAAAATGGTGTATACATGCACAAGCACAGGCTGTAACGCCTGACACACACACACACACACACACACACACACACACACACACACACACACACACACACACACACACACACACACACACACACACACACACACACACACACACACACACACACAGAGAAGCATAACTGTCTCTCTCCCATCCCACAGTGTGGTAATGATGCAGGTGTAGATCTGTTCAGGATTCTTCACACAGGCTGTTTCACTCATTACATTAACATACACACACACACACAAACACACACACACAAACACACACACACACACACACAGACACACACACACACAGACAGACACATACACACAATCTACGAGCCACAGGGAAACGCCCTCAGTATAGCAGCCCAGTAGACAGAGTAACACTGCCTTCTAGTGCAGGGAGAGGGAGGCTGTCTGATCACACCTTATCGTCATCATTCTACACTGAACTGAAATATAAAGGCAACATGCAACAATTTCTAAGGTTTTACTGAGTTACAGTTCATATAAGGAAATCAGTAAATTGAAATAAATTAATTAGGCACTAATCTATGGATTTCACATGACTGAGAATGCAGATATGCATCTGTTGTTCACAAATATCTTTTTTTTTTAAGGTAAGGGCATGGATCAGAAAACCTGTCAGTATCTGGTGTGACCATCATTTGCCTCATGCAGCGCTGCACATCTCCTTCACATAGAGTTGATCAGGATGTTGATTGTGGCCTGTGGAATGTTGTCCCACTCCTCTTCAATGGCTGTGAGAAGTTGCTGGACATTGGAACACGCTGTCATACCCGTTGATCCAGAGCATCCCAAACATGCTCAATGGGTGACATGTCTGGTGAGAATGCAGGTCATGGAAGAACTGGAATATTTCAGCTTCCAAGAATTGTGTACAGATCCTTGCGACATGGGGCTGTACAACATGAAACATGAGGTGATGGTGGCGGATGAATGGCACGACAATGGGCCTCAGGATCTAATCACGGTATCACTGTGCATTCAAATTGCCCAAATGCAATTGTGTTTGTTGTCCGTAGTTTATGCCTGCCCATACCATAACCCCACCACCACCATGGGGCACTCAGTTCACGTTGACATCAGCAAACGACGCCATACACGTGGTCTGCTGTTGTGAGGCTGGTTGGACTTATTGTCAAATTCTCTAAAACAATGTTGGAAGCGGCTTATGGTAGAGAAATTAACATTCAATTCTCTGGCAACAGCTCTGGTGGACATTCTTGCAGTCAGCATGCCAATTGCATGTTCCTTCAAAACTTGAGACATTTGTGGCATTGTGTTGTGTGACAAAACTGCACATTTTAGTGGCCTTTCTGAGATCTTCAGCTCGTGAAACATGGGACCAAAACTTTACATATTGCGTTTTTATTTTTTGTTCATTATAGTTTGCTATGTCTTTCGCTCCATTTACATAGGCTGCCTGTTTCTGATCTTTTTTCCCACTCAGATCAGATCTTTTGCCTAAAAAAATCAGAATTGGGCAGCCTGTGTAAACCCACCCTAATGGAGAGAGTTCAATTATGCTAAACCGGAGTGCACCAGCTATGGCCCGTCATGTGACTGGCAAAAGTGCTGAAATAGAAGCCCCCTTCTCAAATCAAACAGTAATCTGCACCGTCCGGTCATATTGTGAGCAGGGCAGCATAGTGCATCGTTCAGAAACATATTATCTTGTTTAACCCAGAAGTAAAGTCTTGCGTAATTGATCAGATGCTCGATTTAGTTCTGGGTCCATATGTTTTAAGAGAAGAGATCGGAACCAGAATGAAGAGCTCCGCCGTCTCTCTTTCCAAGTCACGGGCAAGTCTATGGGCTAAATGTCTCTTTCCCTTCCTAAATCGTGATTTGTCCAAAGCACCAAAACGCTCGTTATCTCACACATCCTGTTGTATCATGACAGATCTACGAAATCATTTATGTTGACGTAGTCTGTCCACAAGAGATTAAAAAACGGGTTTTCCATGAAATGTATGCTCAAATTTTCTAACTAGTTTTCCTTGGAAAGACAGATGAAGCACGTTGTGTTTTATCAAGATCAAACAACTTTTCCATGTGAAAACTTGGAATCCCAAATCAATTATTGGCATTATTTATACTTTTACTTCTGATACTTAAGTATATTTTAGCAATTACATTTACTTTTGATCCTTAAGTATATTTAAAACCAAATACTTCTAGACTTTTACTCAAGTAGTATTTAACTTGGTGACTTTCACTTTTACTTGAGTCATTTCCTATTAAGGTATCTTTAGTTTTACTTAAGTATGATATTTGGGTACTTTTTCCACCTCTGCTGGTATCAAAACAAATGCAATTACTTTTCACCAGGTGCAAACGCCGCCTACCCGGGCCATCAAAAACACACTCACTGTAAACAGCATCTGTGTGCTAGCTTAAGTCCCTGAACTTGCCTCTGACTGGGCTTGAACCAGGGCCCTCTGCCTCACCACACAGTTCTAGTCCTACAGAGCTACAGGCTTGAGTTCTAGTCATACAGAGCTAAAGGCTTTAGTTCTACAGGCTTGAGTTCTAGTCATACAGAGCTAAAGGCTTTAGTTCTACAGGCTTTAGTTCTAGTCATACAGAGCTATAGGCTTTAGTTCTACAGAGCTATAGGCTTTAGTTCTAGTCCTACAGAGCTATAGGCTTTAATTCTAGTCCTACAGAGCTACAAGCTTTAGTTCTAGTCATACAGAGCTACAGGCTTTAGTTCCAGCCACTGGTCCTCAAGAGTTACAGGGTGTGTGGGCCTATGACAACATCTTTGTATGACTACTAACACCAGCCACAGCACAAAGTCCATCCTCAGTCACTCCAACCTTGCATGACATTTACATTTTTTACATTTTAGTCATTTAGCAGACACTCTTATCCAGAGCAACTTACAGTAGTGAATGCATACATTTCATACATTTTTTTCCCATACTGGTCCCCCGTGGGAATCGAACCCACAACCCTGGCGTTGCAAACACCATGCTCTACCAACTGAGCTACACTGAGCCACACGGGACATCACTGCTCACACATTTAGCTCTGAGAGTACTTTGTTCTACTGATTCCTAACTTTCCCAAATATGCCTAATGTGACATTCCCATCCATAGCAGGTCATATAATGAGAAATGGCACCCCATTCCCTATATAGTGGACTAGTATGTCCAGAGCTTATAGGGTTCTAGCCAAAAGTAGTGCACTATATAGGGAATAGGGTGCCATTTGGGTTGCATTCATTAGATGCATTCATGCATAGATCCACATGATGAGCACATTACAGATTTGTAATTCTAAATCCTTCTCTATGACATTTACTCAGGGAATTCATTATACATGCGTAATGCATTCGGAACTGCATATGCATGAGGCTGCAAAGCATCCTCTCCCGTGTCCTGTCAGTTCACTCCCGTCACAGACAGACAGACAGACAGACAGACGCATGCATAGGGGAGAGTGGGGTAAGTTTAGCAATTTTTTACATTCAGCATCACTCTGTCAAGAGAAATATAGTTTTCTTTCTAACAAAGATATCTACATATATTTCAGGATGTTGTATATCCCTGGAAGTTTTGAAAACATAGCTTGTCCAAAAAAGTGGTGTCTTGGCATAAGTGCATATAAGTGGACGCACATGGTATTTCGGCAATTTAAAAAAGAATAAAATGTTATATCAGAGTTGTGCCTGTTGTCATAGAGATAGATAGAGGACTCATCATGGACATAACTGGTTTTAGTACGGACATTGTCATTGAGGGCTTCCACCATTTTAGAATAGTGAACTGGGTGGGGATTCCTATGAGTTGGGAGCAATCAGCCAATGACGAAGAAAATGTACTACTTTAAAATGGAGATAGCCTCAATGGCGCTGCCCATGCTGTCACAGACGCTATAATGGCACAGATACAAAGATGAGTGCTCTATCTGTTGTTCACACATGTATCTGCCCTTTCAATGGCTAGAATGGTCCCACCTGATCTCACCTCCTCCTGCCTACCTTCCAGCAGTCACTTGACTATCTTGTCAATATAATAGACAATCTTTGATTATCCCAAACAATGTTTGGTGTGGCGATTCTGTTATTACTCCAAATGCTCTTCAAAGTGACGTAAAACCTGTTGGGTTCTTAAATGGATGTTGTAGTTCATTTTAATTGTATCTTTTCCATGTGTTGCCATTTCAGTCTGAAAAGTCTGCAAAGTGTTTGGCACAAGCTGCACATCTATCCCGAGCTGCGTTCTCAGAGCATGTGCAGGCCAGCTGGCTGGAGTGTTTACGGACATTTTCAACCACTCACTATACCAGCCTGTCATCCGCACTTGCTTCAAGATGGCCACCATTGTTCCTGTACCCAAGCAAGCTAAGGTAACTGAACTAAATGACAATCGCCAAGTAGCACTCACTTCTGTCATCATGAAGTTCTTTGAAAGTCAAGGACCATTTCAGCACCATCATACCCGACACACTTGACCCACTACAATTTGCATACCACCCCAACAGATCCAAAGACGACGCAATCGCCGTTGCACTATCCCACCTGAACAAGAGGAATACCTTGGGTCTCCTCCCTGTGCAACTGGGTCCTAGATTTCCTGATGGGCTGACCCCTGGTGGTGAGGGTAGGCAACAACACCTCCACCGTGATGATCCTCAACACATGGGTCCCCCAGGGGAGTGTGCTCAGCTCCCTCCTGTACTCCCTGTTCACCCATGACTGCGTGGCCACGCATGACTCCAACTCTATCATAAAGTTTGCTGATGACATGACAGTGGTAGGCCTGATTACCAACAACAACGAGACAGTCTACAGGGAGGAGGTTAGTGCGCTGGCGTAGTGGTGCCAGGAAAATAACCTCTCCCTCAATGTCAACAAAACTAAGGAGCTGATCGTGGACTACAGGAGACAGAAGGGGGAGCACCCCCCCATCCTCATCGACGTGGCTGCAATGAATAGGGTCAAAAGCTTAAAGTTCCTCGGCGTGCACATCACTGAGGACCTGAAATGGTCTCACCACACCAACACTGTGGTGAAGAAGGCGCAACAGCACCTCTACAACCTCAGACGGCTGAATAAATTCAGCATGGCCCATAAGACCTTCAAAAACTTCTACAGATGCACCATTGAGAGCATTCTGTCTGGCTGCATCACCACCTGGTACGGATACTGCACCGCCCTCAACCGCATGGCTCTCTAGAGGATGGTGTGGTCAGCCCAACACATCATCGGGGGCAAGCTGCCTGCCCTCCAGGACATTTACCGCATTCTGTGCCAAACACACAGGTAGCCTAGTGGTTAGAGCGTTGGACTAATAACCGAAAGGTTGCAAGATTGAATCTCTGAGCTGACAAGGTAAAAATATGTCGTTCTGCTCCTGAACAAGGCAGTTAACTCACTGTTCCTAAGGCGTCATTGAAAATAAGAATTTATTCTTAACTGACTTGCCTAGTTAAATAAAGGTAAAAAAATATATAAATAAAAAATACAGGAGGCTGCTGAGGGGAGGATGGCTCATATTAATGACTGGAACAAAGCAAATGTTATGGAATCAAACACCTGGAAACCATTCCACTTATTCCGCTCCGGTCATTGCCACGAGCCCGTTTTCCCCAATTAAGGTGCCACCAACCTCCTGCAGTGTCAAAGGAAGGCCAATAATATAATCAAGGACCTCAGTCACCCTAGCTAAGGACTGTTTACTTCGGCTACTGTCTAGGTGCATCAGTGCCAAGACCAAAAGACTAAAAAACGTATATTACCAGTCCATCAGACTGGTAATAGAAGTTTCACACGAAGTATTTAAATACTGTATTCCTGACATAGCTCATTCTAATATTTCTACTACCATACTTTGTAACATCGAGAGCATCCTGACTGGTTGCATCACTGCCTGGTATGGCAATTGCTCGGCCTCTGACCGCAAGGTACTACAGAGGGTAGTGCGTATGGCCCAGTACATCACTGGGGCTAAGCTGCCTGCCATCCAGGACCTCTACACCAGGCGGTGTCAGAGGAAGGCCCTAAAAATTGTCAAAGACCCCAGCCACCCCAGTCATAGACTGTTCTCTCTACTACCGCATGTCAAGCGGTACCGGAGTGCCAAGTCTAGGACAAAAAGGCTTCTCAACAGTTTTTACCCCTAAGCCATAAGACTCCTGAACAGGTAATCAAATGGCTACCTGGACTATTTGCATTGTGTGCCCCCCCCAACCCCTCTTTTTATGTTGCTCCTACTCTCTGTTTATCATATATGCATAGTCACTTTAACTATACATTCATGTACATACTACCTCAATTGGGCCGACCAACCAGTGCTCCCGCACATTGGCTAACTGGGCGATCTGCACTGTGTCCTGCCACCCACCACCCGCCAACCCCTCTTTTACGCTACTGCTACTCTCTGTTCATCATATATACATAGTCACTTTAACCATATCTACATGTTCATACTACCTCAATCAGCCTGACTAACCAGCGTCTGTATGTAGCCTCGCTACTTCTATAGCCTCGCTACTGTATATAGCCTGTCTTTTTACTGTTGTTTTATTTCTTTACTTACCTATTGTTCACCTAACAAATTTTTTGCACTATTGGTTAGAGCCTGTAAGTAAGCATCTCACTGTAAGGTCTACACCTGTTGTATTCGGCGCACGTGACAAATAAACTTTGATTTGATTTGTCGAACAGCTTCTACTCCAAGTCGATCAGACTGTTGAACAGCCATCACTATCCTTCTTCTACCAGGTGGGCACCCTCACAAAACACACACACAAGCTATCACACACACACACCTCATACTCACTCACACAGCCAATACTGCTGTACCATTTCATAGAGATATTGAACCACTGGACGCTTCCCGTTTCACACTGAGTATTTAAATACTGTATTCCTGACATAGCTCATTCTAATATTTCTACTACCATACTTTGTATTTGGTTACACTGTTTATACACACTGCATATTTAGTTATATACTGTATTCTTGACATAGCTAACTAATATATATACTGCTGTACATATCATTCTTAGTATATCTTGTGTAATTTTTCAGTGTACATATGTATAGACTGCATTTTGATTACTTTTACAGCACTATTTGGGTTGTTAATGGGATTAGTCCCGAAGTTCTTGATTATTATTATTTACATTTTAATTATTTGTGTACTTCTTTGATAATTTACTGCATTGTTAGAAACTATTCACATGAGCATTTCGCTGCATCCACTATAACATCTGCTAAACTGTGTATGCGAACAATACACTTTGATTTGATTATCTCCGAAGTGGAGGGAAGTTCGCGGTGATGCTTCCAACTTCTTCCAGCCGCTTATTCTTTTTGAAGAGAGACATGACTGAACTAGAAGTTCCGTTTAAGAAAAAAAGTACTCAAACGCGTTAGGAGTGAATGGTTTGTGTTGCAAGGCTAAACTTTTTGCAACATAATAGGCTTAATGAATACATCCCATGGAAAATGAGACAGGCGCATGGTCGTTTGAATGGCCAAGATGAGACTCTCAAACTGGTGATTTGCTGTAGAAATAAACTGTTTTTTTTAGGCAAAATAAGCAACGTAATGGCCTTTATCTAAGTATAATGTAAAGAAGCACTATTAATAACAACACATAAAAATGTGACCGCTCATCTGAACATGGATAGGCTTAAATAGGCAACGCGAGATAAACAATACGGGACGTTGGGCGCGAGCATGTATCATCACATTGCTGAATCTCAGATCGCCAATACTAGCCTAGTACTAGCTTATTTACTTATCACCATCAAACATTCTACAACTGTGACAAACGCACTCACCACAACTAATCAGGGGCCGGTTTCCCAAAAGCATCCATAGGATGCTATGGTTCTAACAATGAATTTAGCCTTAAGATGCTTTTGGGAAACCGGGCCATGTCATACTGTCCTGTCCCAGTCCCAGGCCAGGGTGAGGAGTGTATAGTGCTGAGGTGTGCCACCAGATGGTGCTGTGACATCATGGAAATTTGAAGATTCCTTTCACTGACTGGCTGCTTCTGGTGGGATAAGAGAAGGTTTGATCGAGTCTCCTCGAATACTGATCTGAGGTCAGTTATGTGTTTCTCCTTCTATTGGTTATGGTTAGGTGTTTGGAGGGAGGGAGGGAACTGATCCTAAATCTGTCTACAGACAACTCACCTTCTGGAGCGTTTCAGGGCTCTCCAACGCTGTTCCTGGAGACCTACCGGCCTGTAGGTTTTCACTCCAACCCTAATCTAGCGCACCTGATTCTAATAATGAGCTGGTTGATAAACTGAATCAGATTAGTTACAAATGGGGTTGGATTGAAAACCTACAGGAGGGTAGCTGTCCAGGAACATGGTTGGAGAGGCCTGGTTTAGATGTGCATAAGACAACTAACCCTTCAGCTGCTCAGGGAACAGCTCACTGTCATCAGCCACAAGAGCACCAGCTGGGGGACAGGTGGGCCAGACCCTTTTAACACACACACACACACACACACACACACACACACACACACACACACACACACACTCCCCCACAGAGCAGGTAAAGCCTGAGCAGGTCTTTTATTAGAGGACAAGGCAGCTTGTCACAGCATCACAACCAGACAAAGAGAGAACAGGGCTGATGGGTCAAACACACACACACACACACACACACACACACACACACACACACACACACACACACACACACACACACACACACACACACACACACACACACACACACACATACACACACACACACACACACACACTACACACACACACTACACACCACACACACTTACAGGGGCCTCCCCATCTGTACCTGCCTGTGGGTCTTTGTGTCTCTCAGCATGGGGTAGAGGTTGGAGAGAGAGAGGGGGGAGAAGAGGGATTGTGAGAGAGAGAAAGGAGAAAAAAAATATTATGCCACCACAAACTTCTCAGCTGTGTGTGTTTGTCTGTGTGTGTGGGTGTGTTTGTCTGTGTGTGTGGGTGTGTGTGTTTGTCTGTGTTTGTGGGTGTGTTTGTCTGTTTGTGGGTGTGTTTGTCTGTGTTTGTGGGTGTGTTTGTCTGTGTTTGTGGGAGTGTTTGTCTGTGTTTGTGGGAGTGTTTGTCTGTGTTTGTGGGAGTGTTTGTCTGTGTTTGTGGGAGTGTTTGTCTGTGTTTGTGGGAGTGTTTGTCTGTGTTTGTGGGAGTGTTTGTCTGTGTTTGTGGGAGTGTTTGTCTGTGTTTGTGGGAGTGTTTGTCTGTGTGTGTGGGTGCTGGCTGGTGCAGAGCGGTCGGTTGGTTGGGCCTCCTGTGACAGAGGGTTTTATTGGAGCTCAGTGAGGCAGATAGAACATGTTTGACTCTGTATTGATTAAGCATTGTCTTTGCATGAGAGAGTGTCAAAAGGCAGAGTGAGTGTAGTGTGTTTGACAGACTGACTCCTCATCATGATGTTCTCATTTAAAACTGTTGAGCGTGTGTGTTGTTTGATTGTGTGTTGTTTGATTGTGTGTGTGTGGTTCTATACATGTGTACATGCCTGAGTCCATGTGTGCATGCATCTTTGCATCAGTGGCGTTCATATGTGTGCATGTTCGTTCGTGTGTGTCTGTGTGCCTGTGTGCCTGTGTGTGTGTGCTTGTCTGTGTCTGTTCGTCCATGCATGTGTGTATTTACAGTCCCTCCATCTGTCTGATGTGGATAGGGGCCACTTGTTGACTTATGACAGGCTATAACTTTCTGCCTCTTATCAACAGTCAGACAGTAAATAGTGATTAAATAGCGTGTAATGCAGTGTAAATACTGTCTAAATGGTGTGTAATAATCCCTAAATGTTAATATGATAGGAGTGATTATGTGATAAGGGTGAATTGGCCATCTATTAGGAGAACTGAAGTAAAACCCTGGGAGCAGTGGAGGACCTGTGTTGTCTTCCTGATTCTCCTGTAGTCTTACACCTGGAATAAGTTCCAACGGGTGTAACTGGCCTGAGCTGTATTAGGTGCAGCTGTTGTTGTGTTGGTTTACAGGCATTTATTTATTCCCTTTCCATCGCTGTCAGTGAAATCACATGGTACTACAGGACAAGACCAGTTAGTATGAAGGTACACTATTAGAAATAAAAGACCAGTTAGTATGAAGGTACACTATTAGAAATAAAAGACCAGTTAGTATGAAGGTACACTCTTAGAAATAAAATACCAGTTAGTATGAAGGTACACTCTTAGAAATAAAAGACCAGTTAGTATGATGGTACACTCTTAGAAATAAAAGACCAGTTAGTATGAAGGTACACTCTTAGAAATAAAAGACCAGTTAGTATGAAGGTACACTCTTAGAAATAAAAGACCAGTTAGTATGAAGGTACACTCTTAGAAATAAAAGACCAGTTAGTATGAAGGTACACTCTTAGAAATAAAAGACCAGTTAGTGTGAAGGTACACTATTAGAAATAAAAGACCAGTTAGTATGAAGGTACACTATTAGAAATAAAAGACCAGTTAGTATGAAGGTACACTATTAGAAATAAAAGACCAGTTAGTATGACGGTACACTATTAGAAATAAAAAAACAGTTAGTATGAAGGTACACTCTTAGAAATAAAAGACCAGTTAGTATGAAGGTACACTCTTAGAAATAAAAGACCAGTTAGTGTGAAGGTACACTCTTAGAAATAAAAGACCAGTTAGTGTGAAGGTACACTCTTAGAAATAAAAGACCAATTAGTATGATGGTACACTCTTAGAAATAAAAGACCAGTTAGTGTGAAGGTACACTATTAGAAATAAAAGACCAGTTAGTATGAAGGTACACTATTAGAAATAAAAAAACAGTTAGTATGAAGGTACACTCTTAGAAATAAAAGACCAGTTAGTGTGAAGGTACACTCTTAGAAATAAAAGTGCTATTTAGAACCTAAAAGGGTTCTTAAGCTGTCCCTATAGGAGAACCCTTTGAAGTACCCTTTTTGGTTCCAGGTAGAACCCTTTCGGTTCCAGGTAGAACCTTTTTGGGTTCCATGTAGGACCCTTTCCACAGAGGGTTCTACATGGAACCCAAAAGGGTTCTTCCTGGAACCAAAAGCGGTTTTCCCAGGAACCAAAAAGGGTTCTCCCTGGAACCAAAAGAGTCCTATGAGGGTTCTCTATACACTTCTCCTAGTGTTTGGAGGGATGGTTAGAAATGTGACTAATAGAACTCAGACAGTAGAGATCACACAGTAGCAGAAACACACACACCACACAGCGCTAAAGGAAAAGCTCTTATTTACATTGATAAATCAGCCAGTCATATAGTAATTTCCCTGTGGTCTAATAGCAGAATAATGGTAGCTGGCAGCGTCGGGACTGTTTGCTGCTGTGCTACTCTGTTTCCCTGCAAACACTTTAATCTCAGACACATCAAACAGCAGACAGTTAAAACATGACGTTTATAACTACACACCATAAAGCTGACCACACTGATCAATATGCACAGGCACACGCACACACACACACGTATGGGCGTACACACACACAAACAATTTAATGGCAGCTGCTCTGCATGGAGAGACGGATACAGAGAGAGAGAAAGAGACACGGCTAGATAGAGAGAGGGAGAGATACAAAGAGAGAGAGACAGAAAGAGAGAGAGATACAGAGAGGTGATGATGGGGCTTCTATGATGGGGTTCAGCTGAACTATAATCCAATGCTCCAGAGTTATTAAATGAATAAAGAGGAGAAGCTGCTGAATACTATTGATTTCTCACAGCTCCCTGAGGCTGCTGAGGCTTTCAGGCTGAGAGAGAAGGAGAAGACACACACCTCATAGACAGACTACACACACACACACACACACACACACACACACACACACACACACACGGGTTAAGGCAGGGGTGTCAAACATACTGTATGTAAAACAAAATCAGCGGGTGGGTGGAACCAACTCAATAAACTTAAACATTACTAAAACCAAATCTAAACTGTGTAGAAATTCTAATGGAACTACATTGAAACAGTTTGTTGACCATGTCCAGCTCGCTAATAATCACTGAAATGAAAGCTAGACAGTCAGGGCTCTTAATGTAATATTTTTCATTGGTAGCACTGGTGCTGCTAACTTTAAAAAGTAAGCAGCACCACATACAATTTAGGAACACCAGAAAAATATATTTTTTAATTGATTGAGATAGAGCCTACATTGGGCTTACATTAGGCCTATATGAATCCTACTTAATTTTGATGCACATCTCATGAAGATTATATCATTTTTGCTTTCTTTCTGTGCCACCAAATGTTTGCATTTACTGGTAAAGTTACAAGATTGTTAGTACAATATAGGCAAAAAATCTAATTGTGATTTTTCAACCAAATATTGCAAATGGACTTGTGATATAGATCAACATACTTGGGGATTCTATAGCAATAGAATGGTTGTTCTAATTTTATGGTTGGTGTTGTTTGGCATGACAAGAAATTAAAAAGCCAGGTAGGTTTTATGACAGGGTAGGAACCAAAGTGTTGGTCAGTGTTTCCCAGGGGACCCTAATCACATTTGAATAGATGTTGCATTTAGACAAAGATACCAGTAAAAAGTTTGGACACACATACTCATTCAATGATTTTTCTTTATTTTTACTATTTGCTACATTGTAGAATAATAGTGAATACATCAAAACTATGAAATAACACATATGGAATCATGTAGTAACCAAAAAAGTGTTAAATAATAAAATAAATATATATATATTTAACACTTTTTTGGTTACTACATGATTCCATATGTGTTATTTCATCATTTTGATGTCTTCACTATTATTCTATAATGTAGAAAATAGAAAAAAATAAAGAAAAACACTTGAATGAGTAGGTGTGTCCAAACTTTTGACTGGTACTGTATACATCATGTATACATCATATCAATCAGATTCCAATCGAATTCCATGCTTCAAGATTGCTTCGATCACGTGGACTGGGATATGTTCCGCATAGCATTGGACAAGAACATTGATGAATACGCTGATTCGGTGAGCGAGTTTATTAGCAAGTGCATCGGTGATGTTGTACCCACAGCGTCTATTAAAACATTCCCCAACCAGAAACCGTGGATTGATGGCAGCATTCGCGCAAAGCTGAAAGCGCGAACCACTGTTTTGAATCAGGGCAAGGTGACCGGAAACATGACTGAATACAAACAGTGTAGATATTCCTTCCGCAAGGCAATCAAACAAGCAAAGCGTCAGCATAGAGACAAAGTAGAGTCGCAATTCAGACACGAGAGGTATGTGGCAGGGTCTACAGTAAATCACGGACTATAAAAGGAAAACCAGCCCCGTCGTGGACCAGGATGTCTTGCTCCCAGACAGACTAAACAACTTCTTTGCTCGCTTTGAGGACAATACAGTGCCACTGACATGGCCCGCTACCAAAACCTGTGGGCTCTCCTTCACTGCAGCCAACGTGAGTAAAACATTTAAATGTGTTAACCCTCACAAGGCTGCCGGCCCAGACGGCATCCTCAGCCACGTTCTCAGAGCATGGGTCTCGACCCCGCCCTGTGCAACTGGGTCCTGGCCTTCATGACGGGCCTCCCCCAGGTGGTGAGGGTAGGTAACAACATCTCCACCCCGCTGATCCTCAACACAGGGGCCCCACAGTGTTGATGTGGAAAAGGGGCTGATCCCTCTGCTGTTTCCTGAAGTCCACGATCATCTCATTTGTTTTGTTGACATTGAGTGTGAGGTTATTTTCCTGACACCACACTCCGAGAGCCCCACACTCCGAGGGCGCAGCAGCACCTCTTCAACCTCAGGAGGCTGAAGAAATTTGGCTTGTCACCAAAAACACTCACAAACTTTTACAGATGCACAATCGAGAGCATCCTGTCGGGCTGTATCACCGCCTGGTACGGCAACTGCTCCGCCCACAACCGTAAGGCTCTCCAGAGGGTAGTGAGGTCTGCACAACGCATCACCGGGTGCAAACTACCTGCCCTCCAGGACACCTACACCACCCGATGTCACAGGAAGGCCAAAAAGATCATCAAGGACAACAACCACCTGAGCCACTGCCTGTTCACCCCGCTATCATCCAGAAGGCGAGGTCAGTACAGGTGCATCAAAGCTAGGACCGAGAGACTGAAAAACAGCTTCTATCTCAAGGCCATCAGACTGTTAAACAGCCATCACTAACATTGAGTGGTTGCTGCCAACATACTGACTCAACTCCAGCCACTTTAATAATGAAAAATGTATGTAATAAATGTATCACTATCCACTTTAAACAATGCCACTTTATATAATGTTTACATACCCTACATCACTCATCTCATATGTATATACTGTACTCTATACCATTTACTGCATCTTGCCTATGCCGTTCGGCCATCGCTCATTCATATATTTTTATGTACATATTCTTATTCATTCCATTACACTTGTGTGTATAAGGTAGTTGTTGTGAAATTGTTAGGTTAGATTACTTGTTAGATATTACTGCATGGTCGGAACTACAAGCACAAGTATTTCTCTACACTCGCATTAACATCTGCTAACCATGTGTATGTGACAAATAAAATTTGATTTGATTTGATATATACATTATTTATTTTTTGGGGCGGTTGCCTGTTTCGCGTGTTATTTTGACATTAATACGTGTCACATATCAGTTTGCAAACAATGTAAAAAAATAAATAATAATCATTGAGTTAATAAAGCCGCATACAAACTTGGTCTCTTTTTTGCTTTCTTAATTAAGTAAGGCAGCTCCAAAATGAAAGTCTTTCAGCCTAGCTCAGTGCTTTATGTGGTGGTGGGGCAGCCAGCAGAAAATACGGAGCATAGGGGTTGGTAATGTTCTCTAGTTGCGCCGGGATTGGCTCAGTGTTCTGTCCCTCAAGGGGACACTACGTCACCGCTGAATCTAAGGGTAGAGCTCAAAAATTCAACCCCCTTGGGTACTGCCATAGAGTTACATGAGAAGTGTCCATCCAAGAAGGCTCAAGGTCATTGGCCACAGATAAAATGACATCAAATCACGTTATATCTACACTAGCTTTGATTGGACTGATCATGTCAACATCATACTTTCAAAATCTTAGCTAGCAAGCTAGTAGTCATCATCATGGATCAAGTCGATTGTCACGTCCTGGCCAGTATAAGGGTTAATTGTCATTTTTGTTTGGTCAGGACGTGGCAGAGGGTATTTGTTTTATGTGGTTCAGGGTGGTGTGTTAGTTAGGAGGGCGTTTGATTTAATATTTCCGGGTTTTGAGTTATGGTCTATGTTGATGTATTTCTATGTGTAGTCTGGTTGATCTGTTTCTATGTTGAGTTAATTGGGGTGGACTTCCAATTGAAGGCAGCTGTGTGGTGTTGCCTTTGATTGGAAGTCCTATATTAGTTGGGTGTGTTTGTCTGTGTATTGGTGGGAGATTGTTTCGTGTTTAGCGTGTGTAAGCCTAACAGGACTGTCTGTAAATCGTGAGTTTGTTTTGTTATTTTTGTATGTTCGTTTTTTGAGTCTATTAAATGTTCAAAAAATGAACTATCACAACCCTGCTGCATTTTGGGCATCTTTTTCCGACGATGATTTCGCTATATCGTCATCCGACGAAGAAATCCCTGACAGAATCTCCCACCAAACCAGGACCAAGCAGCAGAGGAAGGAGCAGAGGAATTTTGATTTGGACAATCGGGAGAGATGGACATGGGAGCAAGTTATGGCCGGAGAGGGCCCATGGAGAATGGCTGGTAAGGACCGGGAACGTTTCCGAGGATCACGACTGGCGGTGAAGCACGAGAGGCACCCCCAATAATTTTTTGGGGGGGGGCACACAGGTAGTTTGGCTAGGCCTAGGAAGAGCCGGAAGCCAGCTACCCGTGGTTATATGGAGGAGCGTATGAGGTGGAGAGCGCCATGTTTCGCTGAGGAGCGCACTATCTCACCCATACGCACGCACAGTCCGGTGCGCGTTATTCCAGCCCCTCGCAGGTGCCGTGCTAGAGTGGGCATCCAGCCTGGTAGGAGGATGCCTGCGCAGCGCATCTGGTCGCCGGTACGCCTCCGAGGACCAGGCTACCCAACTCCCGCTCTAAGCACGGCTACCATCAGGCCCCTGCACAGCCCAGTCCGCCCTGTACAAGCACCCCGCTCGTACAGGTCTACTAGTTCCATCCAGCCTGGACGGGTTGTGCAGGAGGTAAGATCAAGACCGACTGTGCGCCTCCATAGCCCTAGGTTTCCAGCTCCTGTCTCTCGTGCGGACCCGGAAGTACGTCAGCCCAGTCCGACTCGTCCTGTTCCCGCTCCCCGCACTAGCCTGGAGGTGCGTGTTCCCAGTCTGGTACGCCCAGTACCAGCACCACGCACAAGGCATCTAGTGCGTAAACCCAGCCTCGCCAGTCTAAAGTCGCCAGAGCTGCCCGCCAGTCAACAGTCACCAGAGCTGCCTGCCAGTCAACAATCGCCAGAACTGCCCGTCAGTCAAGAGTCGCCAGAACTGCCCGTCAGTCAAGAGTCGCCAGAACTACCCGTCAGTCAAGAGTCGCCAGAACTGCCCGTCAGTCAAGAGTCGCCAGAACTGCCCGTCAGTCAAGAGTCGCCAGAACTGCCCGTCAGTCAAGAATCGCCAGAGCCGCCCGTCAGTGAGGAATCGCCAGAGCCGCCCGTCAGTGAAGAGTCGCCAGAGCCACCCACTAGTCAGGAGCTGCCAGAGTGGCCAAACTGCCCGGAGATGTCAGAGTGGCCAGACTACCCGGAGATGTCAGAGTGGCCAGACTGCCCAGAGATGTCAGAGTGGCCAGACTGCCCGGAGATGTCAGAGTGGCCAGACTGCCCGGAGATGCCAGAGTGGCCAGACTGCCCCGAGCTGCCAGAGTGGCCAGACTGCCCCGAGCTGCCAGAGTGGCCAGACTGCCCCGAGCTGCCAGAGTGGCCAGACTGCCCCGAGCTGCCAGAGCTGCCAGACTGCCCCGAGCTGCCAGACTGCCCCGAGCTGCCAGACTGGCCCGAGCTGCCAGACTGCCACGAGCTGCCAGAGTGGCCCGACTGCCCCCCGGCGATGCCAGAGTGGCCCGACTGCCTGGAACGGCCAGAACCGGAGCCACCTCCAGATATAGGTGGGTTGGGGAGGGGGGTGTAGCACAGTGCCGTCGTTGACGGCAGCCACCCTCCCTTCCCTCCCTTTAGTAGGGGGGAATTTTTGTTTTGTTGTTTGGGGTTGCTTTTCTTGTTTTTCTTAAGGTGCTTCCGGGGTTAGCACCTATTTGGGGGGTGGGGGGGGGGGGGGGGGGGTACTGTCACGTCCTGGCCAGTATAAGGGTTAATTGTCATTTTAGTTTGGTCAGGACGTGGCAGAGGGTATTTGTTTTATGTGGTTCAGGGTGGTGTGTTAGTTAGAAGGGCGTTTGATTTATTATTTCCGGGTTTGAGTTATGGTCTATGTTGATGTATTTCTATGTGTAGTCTGGTTGATCTGTTTCTATGTTGAGTTAATTGGGGTGGACTTCCAATTGAAGGCAGCTGTGTGGTGTTGCCTTTGATTGGAAGTCCTATATTAGTTGGGTGTGTTTGTCTGTGTATTGGTGGGAGATTGTTTCGTGTTTAGCGTGTGTAAGCCTAACAGGACTGTCTGTAAATCGTGAGTTTGTTTTGTTATTTTTGTATGTTCGTTTTTTGAGTCTATTAAATGTTAAAAAAATGAACTATCACAACCCTGCTGCATTTTGGTCATCTTTTTCCGACGATGATTTCGCTATATCGTCATCCGACGAAGAAATCCCTGACATCGATAATCTACTGGCAAATGCTTTTTAATCCTTGTCATATGAAGATAAATAATTAAGAGATTTTAGATAAAATATATCTGTGCTCATCGGCCATTGGACATAAACATTACACAACAGATTGGAAGTCACAATTTTAGATCAAATATATCTGTGCTCATCGGCCATTGGACATAAACATTACACAAAAGATTAACTAAAAGATTAACCACTCAACATTGAGTGATTTGGAAGGAATTAGTGCCTAACTACAAGCATTGCAAAGCAATCACTAACCTGCTATTCAGTGAAGTGGATTCGTGGTTCCAAGTCTGGGTTTTTAAGGCTCACTTTTCCAAACTTTAAAGGATAAAGATTCAACATTTTAGCAGACACTCTTATCCAGAGCAAATGCATACATTTCATACATTTTTTTTTTCCCGTACTGGTCCCCCGTGGGAATCGAACCCACAACCCTGCAAACACCATGCTCTACCAACTGAGCCACACAGGTAACCTTGCTGTGTTGTCAATCCAGCACGACTTCTGCCGTGCTCAAAACATCTGGAAACTCGGAACTGGGAAATCTGACTTCAGAGAGTTCAAGACAACTGGGAACTTGGGAAAAAAAATTGCTCTGACTGGGAAAATACATTTTGAATGGTCATCCAACTCGGAATCGCAAGTCCGGAACTCGGGCCTCTTTCTTGACCTCCAACCTGAAGATCACTGACGTCATCATGATTCAACCTTGTTTTTTTCCGAGTTCCCAGTTGTCTTGAAAGCACCATAAATCCAGAGAATGCCAGACTTTGATGACAATATTTGCCCATGAAGGACCTTCCTGTTCAAGTGAGCACAGCACAACAGGGTGAGTACAAAAAGGTATTGTATGCTGCTGCATAATTATGTAATATGCCAGGAATATATGTATACTGCAGCTAAGAAAGTAATACTAAGTGTATGTTGTGTAGTAAGCTGTTAGTAGCCCATGTGCCTCACCCTAATAATTTGGTGCCTTTTCCCCCTCTTAATTTCACCTACTGTTCTGACTTGGTGGTGCACATGTAGCCTATAGCCTGTTTTAGAGAAATGCAATCATTGAATATTGTAAGAGCTTTCATTGTCAGCTTATATGCCCCCTTTATTTATCCTACGGTTCTGACTTGGTATACAGCGAGAATACTGTAAGAACGGCCCATGTTCTGAATTCTGTCGCTGTACATTTCAAAGTGCTGAGCAAATAGTTATATTGACTACGCCCGTCCTAGCTCGCTCATTAATTACGGATGGCCTCTTATCCGCTCGTCGTCCACTTATGCCATAGTTTGTACATCTCAATTGTCAGTAGGAACCACATTTCTTTAAGCAAGTCAGCCATATCACCTATGTTATTTTTTTTTTAAAGGCAGTAAATGAGGTTGAATGAACTGTTTCGCTGCCAGACAAAGCTCCACTGATAGCCAGGTGTAGCTTGTTATGGGACTGCTGTTGGGACTCTGCTGTTGGGACAGCTTTATGTAGGCCCTATCAGTTTGTGGGCACCATTTGACACCGTTATAGTGCAATTAATGTATTGTTTAGTGTTGTGTTGTGGCTTTGCTGGCATGTATAAAAATCTATATTTGTTTTGTCTGCCTCAAGAACATTTCTATGCTAAAATCGGCACTGAGAAAGAGTAGCACAGTAACGCTGTTTTATGTACAATGTTGGCAACAAAATTAGGTTGCTATTGCAGAATGCAGCCTTTCGACAGCATGTGCTAAAGTCGATTAATCCACACTAGTCCCCTAGTTTGGTGATTGGCGTTTAGGCTGTGACAAGGAAAAGGCAGCAGACAGACTTGCAGTATGTTTTAGCAGGGACGTTTGGTAGGGTGACCTGATTTGTAACTATGAAAATAATTTTGTCAAACAGATTGTGAACCCAAAAGTGTAAGTTTTATTATTCTAGAGGGGGGACAATAAATAGAACATGAATTTGGTTAGGGAGTTGGGGCAGATTTGTCATCTTGTCTTCAGGAGATTTTATTATTTATTTACTTTTAGTCTGATCAGTTGAACATTTCTCCTTCTAAACAATGGGCTAAAATATAGGGGAATTACTCTGCTTGTCAGCAAGAACACTAATGTTATCACAAACTTATTGTATTATTCCACTTCTTCACAGTATTGCCAGCAAATCACTTATTTGAAATCTGATATGCCTACTTGTGTCTTTAAAAATGACTTATATGAGTCTATGTATTTTTGCAGCCATTCATGGACAGTTTTGAATAAGTCATACAAATAAGCATTGGATAATAAATGCTCCAGGAATCAAATATAGTTTGACATTTTAGTATTGTGAACATGCTAGTCAGAGATAGTAAGGGGACTAACAACACATAAACTCATATGTTGTCCATGTAGAGTAAGATGATGACAAGGATCTTCAACTAGCAGTCATAAACCACCTGAATATTGATCTTCAACTAGTAGTCATAAACCACCTGAATATTGATCTTCAACTAGTAGTCATAAACCACCTGAATATTGATCTTCAACTAGTAGTCATAAACCACCTGAATATTGATCTTCAACTAGCAGTCATAAACCACCTGAATATTGATTTTCAACTAGTAGTCATAAACCACCTGAATATTGATCTTCAACTAGTAGTCATAAACCACCTGAATATTGATCTTCAACTAGTAGTCATAAACCACCTGAATATTGATCTTCAACTAGTAGTCATAAACCACCTGAATATTGATCTTCAACTAGTAGTCATAAACCACCTGAATATTGATCTTCAACTAGCAGTCATAAACCACCTGAATATTGATCTTCAACTAGCAGTCATAAACCACCTGAATATTGATCTTCAACTAGTAGTCATAAACCACCTGAATATTGATCTACAACTAGCAGTCATAAACCACCTGAATATTGATCTTCAACTAGTAGTCATAAACCACCTGAATATTGATCTTCAACTAGTAGTCATAAACCACCTGAATATTGATCTACAACTAGTAGTCATAAACCACCTGAATATTGATCTACAACTAGCAGTCATAAACCACCTGAATATTGATCTTCAACTAGTAGACATAAACCACCTGAATATTGATCTTAAACTAGTAGTCATAAACCACCTGAATATTGATCTTCAACTAGTAGTCATAATCCACCTCAATATTGATCTACAACTAGTAGTCATAAACCACCTGAATATTGATCTTCAACTAGCAGTCATAAACCACCTGAATATTGATCTTACATTTACATTTAAGTCATTTAGCAGACGCTCTTATCCAGAGCGACTTACAAATTGGTGCATTCACCAACTAGCAGTCATAAACCACCTGAATATTGATCTTAAACTAGTAGTCATAAACCACCTGAATATTGATCTTAAACTAGTAGTCATAAACCACCTGAATATTGATCTTCAACTAGTAGTCATAAACCACCTGAATATTGATCTTAAACTAGTAGTCATAAACCACCTGGATATTGATCTTCAACTAGTAGTTATAAACCACCTGAATATTGAGCTTCAACTAGTAGTCATAAACCACCTGAATATTGATTTTCAACTAGCAGTCATAAACCACCTGAATATTGATCTTAAACTAGTAGTCATAAACCACCTGGATATTGATCTTCAACTAGTAGTCATAAACCACCTGAATATTGATCTTCAACTAGTAGTCATAAACCACCGGAATGTTGATCTTCAACTAGTAGTCATAAACCACCTGAATATTGATCTTCAACTAGTAGTCATAAACCACCTGAATATTGATCTTCAACTAGTAGTCATAAACCACCTGAATATTGATCTTCAACTAGTAGTCATAAACCACCTGAATATTGATCTTCAACTAGTAGTCATAAACCACCTGAATATTGATCTTCAACTAGTAGTCATAAACCACCTTAATGTTGATCTTCAACTAGCAGTCATAAACCACCTGAATATTGATCTTCAACTAGTAGTCATAAACCACCTGAATGTTGATCTTCAACTAGTAGTCATAAACCACCTGAATATTGATCTTCAACTAGTAGTCATAAACCACCTGGATATTGCTCTTCAACTAGCAGTCATAAACCACCTGGATATTGATCTTCAACTAGTAGTCATAAACCACCTGAATATTGATCTTCAACTAGTAGTCATAAACCACCTGAATATTGATCTACAACTAGCAGTCATAAACCACCTGAATGTTGATCTTAAACTAGTAGTCATAAACCACCTCAATGTTGATCTTCAACTAGTAGTACAAAACCACCTGAATATTGATCTTCAACTAGCAGTCATAAACCACCTGAATATTGATCTTAAACTAGTAGTCATAAACCACCTGAATATTGATCTTCAACTTGTAGTCATAAACCACCTGAATATTGATCTTCAACTAGTAGTCATAATCCACCTCAATATTGATCTACAACTAGTAGTCATAAACCACCTGAATATTGATCTACAACTAGTAGTCATAAACCACCTGAATATTGATCTTCAACTAGTAGTCATAATCCACCTCAATATTGATCTTCAACTAGCAGTCATAAACCACCTGAATATTGATCTTCAACTAGCAGTCATAAACCACCTGAATATTGATCTTCAACTAGTAGTCATAAACCACCTGAATATTGATCTTCAACTAGTAGTCATAAACCACCTGAATATTGATCTTACATTTACATTTAAGTCATTTAGCAGACGCTCTTATCCAGAGCGACTTACAAATTGGTGCATTCACCAACTAGCAGTCATAAACCATCTGAATATTGATCTTCAACTAGTAGTCATAAACCACCTGAATATTGATCTTAAACTAGTAGTCATAAACCACCTGAATATTGATCTTCAACAAGCAGTCATAAACCACCTGAATATTGATCTTCAACTAGTAGTCATAAACCACCTTAATGTTGATCTTCAACTAGTAGTCATAAACCACCTGAATATTGATCTTAAACTAGTAGTCATAAACCACCTGAATATTGATCTTCAACTAGTAGTCATAAACCACCTGAATGTTGATCTTAAACTAGTAGTCATAAACCACCTCAATGTTGATCTTCAACTAGTAGTCATAAACCACCTGAATATTGATCTTCAACTAGTAGTCATAAACCACCTGAATATTGATCTTCAACTAGTAGTCATAAACCACCTGAATATTGATCTTCAACTAGTAGTCATAAACCACCTGAATATTGATCTTCAACAAGTAGTCATAAACCACCTGAATATTGATCTACAACTAGTAGTCATAAACCACCTGAATGTTGATTTTCAACTTGTAGTCATAAACCACCTGAATATTGATCTTCAACTAGTAGTCATAATCCACCTCAATATTGATCTACAACTAGTAGTCATAAACCACCTGAATATTGATCTTCAACTAGCAGTCATAAACCACCTGAATATTGATCTACAACTAGCAGTCATAAACCACCTGAATGTTGATAATACATTTACATTTAAGTCATTTAGCAGACGCTCTTATGCAGAGCGACTTACAAATTGGCGCATTCACCAACTAGCAGTCATAAACCACCTGAATATTGATCTTCAACTAGTAGTCATAAACCACCTGAATATTGATCTTAAACTAGTAGTCATAAACCACCTGAATATTGATCTTCAACTAGTAGTCATAAACCACCTGAATATTGATCTACAACTAGTAGTCATAAACCACCTGAATATTGATCTTCAACTAGTAGTCATAAACCACCTGAATATTGATCTTCAACTAGTAGTCATAAACCACCTGAATATTGATCTTATACTAGTAGTCATAAACCACCTGAATGTTGATCTTCAACTAGTAGTCATAAACCACCTGAATATTGATCTACAACTAGCAGTCATAAACCACCTGAATATTGATCTTCAACTAGTAGTCATAAAACACCTGGATATTGATCTTCAACTAGTAGTCATAAACCACCTGAATATTGATCTTCAACTAGTAGTCATAAACCACCTGAATATTGATTTTCAACTAGCAGTCATAAACCACCTGAATATTGAGCTTCAACTAGCAGTCATAAACCACCTGAATATTGATCTTCAACTAGTAGTTATAAACCACCTGAATATTGATCTTCAACTAGCAGTCATAAACCACCTGAATATTGATCTACAACTAGTAGTCATAAACCACCTGAATATTGATCTTCAACTAGTAGTCATAATCCACCTCAATATTGATCTTCAACTAGCAGTCATAAACCACCTGAATATTGATCTTCAACTAGTAGTCATAAACCACCTGAATATTGATCTTCAACTAGCAGTCATAAACCACCTGAATATTGATCTTCAACTAGTAGTTATAAACCACCTGAATATTGAGCTTCAACTAGTAGTCATAAACCACCTGAATATTGATCTTCAACTAGTAGTCATAAACCACCTGAATATTGATCTTAAACTAGTAGTCATAAACCACCTGAATGTTGATCTTCAACTAGTAGTCATAAACCACCTGAATATTGATCTACAACTAGCAGTCATAAACCACCTGAATATTGATCTTCAACTAGTAGTCATAAACCACCTGAATGTTGATTTTCAACTAGTAGTCATAAACCACCTGAATATTGATCTTCAACTAGTAGTCATAAACCACCTGAATATTGATCTACAACTAGCAGTCATAAACCACCTGAATATTGATCTTCAACTAGTAGTCATAAACCACCTGAATATTGATTTTCAACTAGTAGTCATAAACCACCTGAATATTGATCTTCAACTAGTAGTCATAAACCACCTGGATATTGATCTTCAACTAGCAGTCATAAACCACCTGGATATTGATCTTCAACTAGTAGTCATAAACCACCTGGATATTGATCTTCAACTAGCAGTCATAAACCACCTGGATATTGATCTTCAACTAGTAGTCATAAACCACCTGGATATTGATCTTCAACTAGCAGTCATAAACCACCTGAATACTGATTTTCAACTAGCAGTCATAAACCACCTGAATATTTATATCCATTAGAGTTTTCTTGAAAGTTGGGTGATTGAGAAATTAATTCTTAATTCTATAACTTTTTCAAACACCCAGCACTTCAGGGGAGGCCAACCCAGCATGCAGGATTTTCTTCCTGCCCTATTTTAAAGATATAGTTCACCCAAATTACAAAATGTTTGTAGCCTAACTAGGGTTGCAAAGGGTCTGAAACTTTCCGGTAAATTTCCGGAATTTTTTCATGGGAAATTTAGCCTTGGAATTTGGGGAATTTTGCTTAAATTCATCAAAAAAAGTTAGCTTATAACAGTGAACCTTTCTTGTGGGATACACATAAGGCAATTTTAGGTATTGTGGCATATTTTGGTTAAACTATCCCCAATTCAATGGAATTGCAAACCTCTGCCTGCACAGTGCATTCTTCCATCGCATGTGCAGCTGATTCTCAAGATCTTGCACACTAATGGGATGCTATTGAGCCCACACTACTACACTGTCTGAGCCAAGGACTACATGCTTTCTTGTAAGTTTTGATTACAATACTGGGTGTGGTGTAAATATTTTATATGACTTATTTGACTTTTTTGTTAACTAGTAAATAGTAGCCTACAGCAAAGTGTTTAAATTATTTCTAACTTGTTAACAATTTCTGCTTGTTAGTTTTTGCTGCCATGTGGGTTTTAGCTTGCTTGTGCCTGCTAACTGAGGAGTGTTAATTCACCTGTTTCCATACGTTTCATTTTAAAACATTTATCTTACAAAGGAGTTGTTTAATCTAACTGCTTAACTATTTATCTATACATGGAATTGTATTTGTTGGGGTTTTTTCAAAGAAAATTCTAATCTAGCATACACCTCTCCAACCAGACATACTTTATCTACTCATTTGTTGGATGCAGAGTTCAACAGAGTTCAAGTGACGGTCATGCAAATCATAGAGAAAGCAATCATCTCTGATGGGTGGTCAAATGTTCATGTGCAAGGAATAATTAACTACATCTCCACCCCTCAACCAGTATTCTACAAGAACACAGGCACAAGGGACAACAGACACATCGGTTTCTACATTGCAGATGAGCTGAAGGCAGTCATCAATGACCTTGGACCATAGAAGGTATTTGCAATGGTGACAGACAATGCTGCGAAGGCTGCTTGGTGTAAAGTGGAGGAGTCCTACCATAGAAAGTATTTGCAATGGTGACAGACAATGCTGCGAAGGCTGCTTGGTCTAAAGTCCTACCCTCACATCACACCCATTGGCTGTGCTGCTCATGCATTGAATCTGCTCATCAAGGACATCATGGCACTGAAAACAATGGATACACTCTACAAAAGGAAATGATTAGGTATGTGAAGGGTCATCAAGTTATAGCAGCAATCTACCTCACCAAGCAAAGTGAGAAGAATAAGAGCACCACATTGAAGCTGCCCAGCAACACCCATTGGGGTGGTGTTGTCATCATGTTTGACAGTCTCCTGGAGGGGAAGGAGTCTCTCCAAGAAATGGCCATATCACAGTCTGCCGATATGGACAGCCCCATCAAGAGAAACCTCCTGGATGATGTATTTTGGGTGGTAAATGGTAAGCAGCCTGAAACTCCTGAAACCTATAGCAGTAGCCATTGCACGGATTGAGGGAGACAATGCCATCCTGTCTGATGTTCAGACTCTGCTTGCAGATGTAAGAGAAGAAATCCATACTGCCCTGCCCACTTCACTGTTGCTCCAAGCAGAGGAAACTGCAGTTCTGAAATACATCAAAAGTGTGAAGACTTCTGCCTGAAGCCCATACACGCCGCAGCGTACATGTTAGACCCCAAGTATGCTGGCAAGAGCATCCTGTCTGGTGCAGTGATCGTCAAGGCCTATGGTGTCATCACTACCGTGTCTCGCCACCTTGGCCTGGATGAGGGCAAGGTTCTTGGCAGTCTGGTGAAGTACACTTCCAAGCAAGGGCTTTGGGATGGAGATGCAATATGGCAGTGGTGCCGACATTTCAGCCACCTGGTGGAAGGGAATATGTGGATCTGTGGCTCTTTCCCCTGTTGCCTCCATCATCCTCCAAATCCCACCAACATCAGCCGCCTCAGAGCGCATCTGGTCCTTGTTTGGGAACACACACACCAAAGCACGCAACAGGCTGACCAATACAAGGGTTGAAAAATTGGCGGCCATCCGGGCAAATTTGAGGCTTTTGAGCCTGACAATGAGCCATCCTCAACAAGGTTGGAAAGTGACAGTGAAGATGAGGCCTCAGAGTCTGATGTTCAAGAAGTGGACATTGAGGAGGTCCAGGGAGAGGACATGGAAGCCTGAGAGGAAGACAACCAAAGCTTCAGTTTCTAGACTATCATTTTTCAGATGTATGTTATGGGAGATGTGATGGATCATTGGGGATCATTCAATATTCCCTTTATTTTGTTGTTCAGTGAAATCATCCCATGTGAAGAGTCAACTCATTTAATTAAAGATCAATTAGTAACTAAATCGTTTTTCTTATTTATATTTCTAATAATTTGCAATTATGTCTACTTATGATAAGTTAAAAGGTTTTTGTTTCCGTCTCCATATGATATGGTAAATATATTCAATGCAAAAAACATCTACATCTACATTTAAATGGTATTAATATTCATTTGCATATATTTCCGTTCATTCCCATATATTCTCGTTAATTCCCATATATTTCCGTTAATTCCCACGTTAATTTCCACCTCTGGATATTCCCCAATATGTGTAACCCTAGTCCTTACCTTGAAAGCAGTCTATTGAGAAGGAGACTGCAACATATGACTTGGTTACCCACCGCCATCAACCATTAAAATGTACTTTAAATTTAATCCCCCCAAAATCTCAATTCAACAAAGTCATCGAATTTTGAGTGTTTATGTAATGTTCAAAGCATCCTGAAAACACCTGATCTGTGGTTTTAATTTTTTTATTTTCCACCCTGGTCATATGCCTAAGCCATTTCAAAATATGTAGAATTACATGAAATTAGCTTTTCAAACAGTACATTTTTCCATCTAGGGGTTGAACCAGGGGGTAATGAAATTCACATAGTAAACCTCACTCCAAGCTTTCTTCAAAAGTTGGCAGCCCTGGAACACGCCATTGCACAAACATACGGATCTACACCACCACTAGCAGCAACCTATATTAGAGCTAACATTTTCTTCGCCCTCGCTAGTGCCTTTAATTAAATGGCATTTAGCTAGCCAGATAGCTATTTAGTGATTAGCATTATGTTAGGAACATGGCAGCTTCCTTGGACTAACTAACTCGTGTTTTGCAGAGAGCAAGATACACAAACTAACTATATAACAGAGAAAACATCTGGATTCATATTTAGAAGCCACCTGGAAAGCAGCATCTTTGTTGTTTTGTTAGAACCTGTGTTGAGCGCATGAACTGACAGCATTCTGAGAGAATAACAGTGTGGAGGAACTGTGTGCTAACTGCTTGAGTGACAGGGGGCGGGTCTTGATGTGTGTGGCCCAGCAAATGGAAGCCAGCAGCCACGGGAGGCAGCCTGTCTTGTTTGAGCAGTGTAGAGAAGTGTTGCGGTGAAATATTGTTAAGCACTGGTGAAAATAAAACTCCATGTCGCACAGATAAATATTTTGTTGCATATCCGATCTCACTTTAGAGCCCAGGAGAGAGGACTATTTTTAGGCAAATTTTGAGTGATGAAATATAACACATTTTCAGTGCGGTCCTCCAGACCTTTTTTTTATTTAACCTTTAATTTAACTAGGCAAGTCAGTTAAGAACAAATTCTTATTTGCAGTGACACCTCATTGAAGAATGTGGCCCCCGTGTTAGGATAATGGTACTAGCAGTTACAGTCTCCCTTCAACTTTAGTTCAGGTTCAAGCTCTCTCACCAGCCAACCAACCAACTGTCAGCTAGCTGCTGAAAGGATTCTGACATCACACTGTATATTGTTGGTTCTCTTTCTCCCACTACCTCTCCCAATTATCCCATTCTAACTCTCCTTCTCTATCAAACCTCCTCACTCCCTATTCATGTCCTTTAACACACACACCACACACACACCACACACACACACACACACACACACACACACACACACACACACACACACACACACACACACACACACACACACACACACACACACACACACACACACACACACCCCACACACACACACACACACACCACACACACACACACACACACACACACACACACACACACACACACACACACACACACACACACACACACACACACACACACACACACACACACACACACACGGGTGCATCGATAAAGCATGTTAATCAAGAGCTGTAATTAAATGAATGTAGTCCATTAGGAGTCCCTAAGGAGTGAGTAAGTTAATATCAGACTGAAGACAAGGATTCACTCTAAACACTCTAAACTCAGTAACCTTCATGACGATCTTTAAATACCCTGAATACTCACCTGATTCTCCGTTATTCTTATCCAATGAAATAACTAATCCACCCCTAAAGCCATCACATCATATCATATTCACATTGATCATGCCAGTAATTCAGGTGTTGATGAGGCCTAGTTGAAATGGTTTCTATTAGCAACTAAACTATACAATTCAATGAGGATACTTCCAAATACAGTACATCTTGTCCAACATTGACCATCTGTCCTTGAAAAGTCACCTCTCTCTCCCTACCCCCTCTTCCCTAACTCCCTCCGGCCCCTCTCTCTCCCCCTCCCCCTCTCACCTCCTTCCAGCCCTATCTACCATGCAGCCTGTGACCCCTAACACCCCTCTGGCCCCTCTCTCTCCCCCTCCCCCTCTCACCTCCTTCCAGCCCTATCTACCATGCAGCCTGTGACCACTAACCCCCTCCCCCATAGTTCTCCATCCCCCTCCGAGTGGACAACTGGACCTGGCCTTACCTGTGGACACTACACCTCAGTGAAACATTGGGGAGCTTCTGTAGGGAGGCAACATTGAAGAGAGAGAAGGAGAGAGATAGACAGAGAAAGTAGAGTACTGAGACAGATATGGAGAGAGAGGGAGAGGGAGAGAGAGAGAGGAAGAAACAGACACCAAAGTGATTCATGGAGAGGATCTGATGATGAGGAGGAACCGAGTGAAGCTGAAGGTTGCTTGCGTTTGTGATTGTGTGTGTGTGATTAATGATCAAGGCTGTGATGGTTGGATAGTGTGTAGCTGATAGAGCTGATGGTTAGATATGTCTCCTCACTCTGAGTGGCAGTGTGTAAAGTACCCTTTATCTGTGTAGAGCCCTCAAACTACACTCTGGACCTCGAAGCCAGTTCCATTTGTTTATTGACCCAACTAATCAGGGACTGATTTAGACCTGGGACACCAGATGGGTGCAATTAATGATCAGGTAGAACAGAAAACCAGCAGGCTCCAGACCTTGTAGGGTAAGAGTTGAATACCCCTGGTGTAGAGAATTTTGGGGGGTAAACACACACTTAGACACACACACACACACCCACACACACACACACACACACACACACACACACACACACACACACACACACACACACACACGCACAAACATATACACACACACGTGTAACGGAGGTAGTTCAGCTAACCACGATCCAGTGATGAGTAATCTTGCCTGAAACCTGAAGACTGGCATTAGCTCCCCAAGCTAATGCCTAGGCTTTACCTCAGTCGGCTAAGACAGACATTTGGCATGCAGGAGACACAGTTTTGAACCCAGTTAATCACATACACGAACACACAGAAACAAACACACACACACAATAACACACACACACACACACACACAGACAGACAGAGAGAGATGTGTGTAATGGAAGAGGCACCCCAGCTACCCAAGGAAACTCCACAATGAAAAGGATCAAGGCTTTGTAATGTGTCCTAATGGAGTCCTTAGAGCTGAAGAACACATTAACACACACACACACACACACACACACACACACACACACACACACACACACACACACACACACACACACACACACACACACACACACACACACACACACACACACACACACACACAGAACACACTACACAAACACACACACTACACAACCACACATACACTGGCTGAAGCACCTTAAAAGGCTTAGCCTAGACAGTGAAGATGTGTCTTTATAAATCAGTCGTTGAGGGACTTAACACATTCAAGATAAAGGCTGTAGTTCTCCCCTTCTCCTCATTCTCTCTACCGTTAGAGATACAAACACTGGCCTCTGTCACTGACCGGTTCATTTGTTAAAGGGGGTTATATATCTTTTATATATTTGTTATAGTTCTGTACACACATAATCACACACACACACACACACACACACAGATGCACACTTGCAGGAACATACACACACCCACATATAGACACACACACACATGTGCGCGCACACACACACACACAGACACACACACACACACACATACACATACACACATACACATTCCCACATGCATACACATACACACACACACGCACATCCACACACACTCACACACCCATGCAGCTCAGGTTCACTAGCACATCTGTATTATTTAAGAGAAATCAATAGTTCTCCAGTTTTATCCTTTTCTTTTCCATTCCTTCCATTTCTTTCCTTTCCTCCTGTCATAAAAGTGGTCTTTATCGCTAAGGTAACAGTTGAGTAGATTTGGAGAATTCTATGCAACATCTTAGTGAAAGGCTAGTGTAGATTATATATATCTTTACAGGGCACTATTCTCCTCTATATCCTTATGGCTGAGCTATCTTCACCTTTCTTAAGACTCATTCTACTGCAGAATTAAAGAAACAAGAATCTAGTGAGAACCACAACGATGAAGAATATAGCAAAACACAATAGTCTCTGTAGGGGAGAGAGAGAGAGTTGGGGGAGAGACAGAGTTGGGTGAGAGAGAGAGAGTGATAGTTGGGGGAGAGAGAGATAGTTGGGGGAGAGAGAGAGAGTTGGGGGAGAGAGAGAGTTGAGGGAGAGAGAGAGAGTTGGGGGGAGAGAGAGAGAGAGAGAAGGGGGTAGAGAGTGAGAGAGGGAGAGAGATGGTAACTATGCCATCTAGGCATTCCTGTGTACTTTGTACTGACAGTAATCAGAAATGACGGATTGCATGTGTGTGTTTGTCCTATCAGACAAAGTGTAAGCCAACATGATGTTAATGCAGTAAGGGACTGTGAGTAGATGCAGCCTTAGAGAGATGATTAAATCCCCTTCTCTCTTT
>NC_138301.1:32630000-32637500 GCF_965601325.2 Salmo salar
GAGAAGGAAAGAGGAGAAGAGAGGAGGAGAGAGGAGGAGAGAGGAGGAGAGAGAAGAAGAGAGAAGGAAAGAGGAGAAGAGAGGAGGAGAGAGGAGAAGAGAGGAGAAGAGAGGAGGAGAGAGAAGAAGAGAGAAGGAAAGAGGAGAAGAGAGGAGGAGAGAGGAGGAGAGAGGAGGAGAGAGGAAGAAAGAGAAATGGGTTGTGCGTCTTGGCAGTAGAAAACAGCCGTATTTGTGATACACAGCACACACCACAGCCTTGTGCAGCAACTGAGGTGCAATGGTATTGAAATTAATATTGTTCTGTTGGACCTCAAACAAGCAATACTGCAGTCAGTCTGCACAAGGCCTTAGAAAATAACACAAACACACTCACTGCACAGCACACTGTGCAATACACATTACACACACCGACACACACACAGACACACACACACACACTGGGCGGCTCAGAGGGGGCCTGGCTGGACGGCACTTATTCCATCTGTGATTCTTCAAAGAGTTGGTCTGTTATTGATTTAGTGTCAAGGTTAGCAGCTCATTCAGACACACTGCATTCAGACACAGCTGGGTGGAGAAAGAGAGAGAGAGAGAGAGAGAGGGAGGGAGGGAGGGAGGGAGCAGGGAGGGAGGCAGGGAGGCAGGGAGGGAGCAGGGGAGAAGGAAAGACTCCAACCTTGAGTTGGAATGCTCCTCAGTGAAACAAAAGGCATCTGCAGAGAATTCGTAGACAGGGCCAACGGAGCATAGCTCAGTGTTTTGCGATGTAGTTTTTCATTACAAAGGAAACGGCTCCTTGTAATACTCTCTGTATTGAGACCCAACGTATCACTACTTCCGCTGCCGTGGGGGCAGTGTTGTCGCTTGGTTCCTTGATTCCTTAGGGCTCCCGAGTGGCGCAGCGGTCTAAGGCACTGCATCGCAGTGCAAGAGGGGACACTTCAGTCCCTGGTTTGAATCCAGGCTATATCACATCCAGCCGGGATTGGGAGTCCCATAGGGCGGCGCACAGTTGGCCCAGCGTCGTCCGGGTTTGGCCGGGGTAGGCCGTCATTGTAAATAAGAATTTGTGCTTAACTGACTTGCCTATTTATATAAAGGTTAAAAAAAAATTATGATTAAAAATTATCTGATCTATAGGCTATATGGACTATTCATCAAGTAGCCTATTTTGCATTGATAACCAAATATAATCTCACCGATTGTTCAAACAATAAACCAAACAACATTGTAGCCTTATAGAATCCCCCCCAAATATATTTTGTTTAGAAGTGATAACGTTATTCTAAGCTAAAACAGATAGTCATGTGCTTTTTCTTTTCTCCGCGACAAAAAATGATTAGATTCGATTTTTCGCTGATATGTTATTAGGATAATGTTGTAGGTTACAACATTCGCTTTCACCACAAATGAGAAGACAACAAGAAAACCCAACAATCCACCCCAAAAGGTATTTTGTTTAGAAGTAATAACTAGTGATTACAGGTTATTGTGAAATGGTAGAACCTGCTGTAGCCAACTAGCTAGCCATGTGACTTTTTATCCTCGACCAAAACATGATGTTCTATTTTAGCTGATATGGGAATGAATACACAAGCAGCATATCAAACTGGGATAATGTTTTAGGTTTCACCCTGCAAGTATAGGAATATTTGCCAGGGCATATTTTTATTATGAATCTGATTATTTCACATGGAGATGTGGGAAGCTAAAAAGGTTAGATAGCTTGCTATGTTTTTAGCAAGGCTAAAGCCAGCAGACAAGGCTGGCAGCTAACTACTAGCAGGCTACAACTAGCAAGGGAATGAGACTCTTCCTTGTTGTTTACTAAATGAAAAGACAACAATTCAAAATGTAGCTATTGTCCCCATGGGAGTGGGACAGGCGAGGATATCACGTTACCAAATGGTGTTCGCTACTCCACGTACGGAGTGGAGCTTGTAGTAAGCTAAGCCGACAAACCAACATACAAACGTACACAAACACACAGACACACACGTAGGAAAGAAGAGTATGTTTTAATCTACTGCTGCAAGACCACAGAGCGTTCTGTTAGCTGAGGTAGAAACCAGTTCTCTCTGGAAGCTGATTTCAACCTAGAGAACCGTTAACACACACACACACACACACACACACACATTCCTCTATCTTTGTCTTGCTGGGTCGTCGACGCCTCTCTGAGGATCGATAGGAGCGATTCTGGAGAAATATGCTGTCACCATGGTAACCAGGCCTCTGATCCACAGCAGGATCCTCCAGAGAGAAACACCCCCAAACTCGCACACACAAACACACATGGCTTAAACACACCAGCTGTGTGCGTGTGTCACGGACGTGATGAGAGACGGACCAAGGTGCAGCGTGATTGGAGTTCCACATCTTTATTTTAGTGAAGCTTAAACAAACCAAGAAACAAACAAGACCGTGAAGTACCATAGTGCTACATGCACTCACTCAAAACAATATCCCACAAAACACAGGTGGGAAAAAGGCTACCTAAATATGATCCCCAATTAGAGGCAACGATTACCAGCTGCCTCTAATTGGGAACCATACAAATCACCAACATAGAAATACAATGACTAGAACACCCCCCTAGTCACGCTCTGACCTAAACACCATAGAGAACCAAGGGCCTTCTATGGTCAGGGCGTGACCGTGTGTGTGTGTGTGTGTGTGTGTGTGTGTGTGTGTGTGTGTGTGTGTGTGTGTGTGTGTGTGTGTGTGTGTGTGTGTGTGTGTGTGTGTGTGTGTGTGTGTGTGTGTGTCTCCCTGGCGTTGTTCCAAGGCTGCCATACTCCAGTGGTCTGACGGACGCCAGTGATCAGAGACACAAACACAGGTGACAGATCAGCTTCTAAAAATACACTCCTCTCACACTTTCTCCTCTCATCTCCCCCTCTTTTTCCTCTCCTTTCCTCATCACTCTCTAGCTGTCCTATCTCCATCTTTATCTAATGCTCCTCTACCACCTCTCTTATCTCCTCCTCTATCACCTCCCTTATCTGCTCCTCTACCACCTCTCTTATCACCTCCTCCACCACCTCCCTTATCTCCTCTACCATCCTCCTTATCTGCTCCTCTACCACCTCCCGTATCTCCTCCTCTACCACCTCCCCTATATCGTCTTCTACCACATGCCTTACCTGCTCCTCTACCACCTTCCTTATCTCCTCCTCTACCACTTTCCTTATCTGCTCCTCTACCACCTTCCCTATCTCTTCCTCTACCAACTTCCTTATCTTCGCCTCTACCACCTCCCTTATCTGCTCCCCTACTACCTCCCTTATCTCCTCCTCTACCTTCTCCCTTATCTTCTCCCCTACTACCTCCCTTATCTGCTTCTCTACCAACTCCCTTATCTCCTTCTCTACCACCTCCCTTATCTCCTTCTCTACCACCTCCCTTATCTCCTTCTCTACCACCTCCCTTATCTCCTCCTCTACCTTCTCCCTTATCTTCTCCCCTACCACCTCCCTTATCTGCTCCTCCTTCACCTCCCTTATCTGCTCCCCTACTACCTCCCTTATCTTCTCCCCTACCACCTCCCTTATCTCCTCCTCTACCACCTCCCTTATCTTCTCCCCTACTACCTCCCTTATCTCCTCCTCTACCACCTCCCTTATCTTCTCCCCTACCATCTCCCTTATCTCCTCCTCTACCACCTCCCTTATCTCCTCCTCTACCTTCTCCCATATCTTCTCCCCTACTACCTCCCTTATCTTCTCCCCTACCACCTCCCTTATCTCCTCCTCTACCACCTCCCATATCTGCTCCCCTACTACCTCCCTTATCTTCTCCCCTACCACCTCCCTTATCTGCTCCTCCTTCACCTCCCTTATCTGCTCCCCTACTACCTCCCTTATCTTCTCCCCTACCACCTCCCTTATCTCCTCCTCTACCACCTCCCTTATCTTCTCCCCTACCACCTCCCTTATCTCCTCCTCTACCACCTCCCATATCTGCTCCCCTACTACCTCCCTTATCTTCTCCCCTACCACCTCCTTATCTCCTCTACCACCTTCCTTATCTGCCCCTCTACCAACTCCCCTATATTCTCCTCTACCACCTTCCTTATCTTCTCCTCTACCAACTCCCCTACATCCTTCTCTACCACCTCCCATATCTGCTCCTCTACCACCTTCCCTATCTCCTCCTCTCCCAACTTCCTTATCTAATCCTCTACCACCTCCCTTAACTCCTCCTCTACCAACTTCCTCATCTCCTCCTCTCCCAACTTCCTCATCTCCTCCTCTACCAACTTCCTCATCTCCTCCTCTCCCAACTTCCTCATCTCCTCCTCTACCAACTTCCTCATCTCCTCCTCTCCCAACTTCCTCATCTCCTCCTCTCCCAACTTCCTTATCTAATCCTCTAGCACCTTCCTTATCTCATCCTCTACCACCTCCCTTAACTCCTCCTCTACCACCTTCCTCATCTCATCCTCTACCAACTTCCTCATCTCCTCCTCTACCACCTTCCTCATCTCCTCCTCTACCACCTCCCTTACATCCTTCTCTACCACCTTCCTTATCTCATCCTCTACCACCTCCCTTAACTCCTCCTCTACCAACTTCCTCATCTCCTCCTCTACCACCTTCCTCATCTCCTCCTCTACCACCTCCCCTACATCCTTCTCTACCACCTTCCTCATCTCATCCTCTACCACCTTCCTTATCTCCTCCTCTACCACCTTCCTCATCTCCTCCTCTACCACCCCCCTTATCTTCTCCTCTACCACCTTCCTTATCTCCTCCTCTACAACCTCCCCTGTATCCTCCTTTACCCTCCTCCCTTTTCTGTTCCTCTACCACCTCCCTTATGTCCTCCTCTACCACCTCCCTTATCTCCTCCTCTACCAACTCCCTTATCTCCTCTACCGCCTCCCTTATCTCCTCTTCTACCACCTTCCTTATCTGCTCCTCTACCACCTTCCTTATCTGCTCCTCTACCACCTTCCTTATCTGCGCCTCTACCACCTTCCTTATCTGCGCCTCTACCACCTCTCCTTATCTGCGCCTCTACCCCCTCTCCTTATTTTCTCCTCTACCACTTCCCATATCTCCTCCTCTCCACCTCCCTTATCTCCTCCTCACCATCTCTCCATCTGAAGTGAAAGTATATTTGAGCATTGTATGGTCACATCATTTCAATATTTTCAGACTTTAATGCGCTGTGATATTCAGTATGTAGCTAGCCAGGCCTATTACAGCCAGATGAGAGCCTTAATGACTCAACGTCCCATCAAAAGGAAGCCTCTTATCACATCGTCACGACAACAGAGAACAAATCAATGGCTTTTCCTTGAGCAACATTCAGAAGAGCTCCTTAAGAGGCACTGGGAAGAAAACACAGCAGAGGCTGGTGATTATTTTCTTACTCAGGTACTTCAAAAGCTCTCTCAGTCATAATGGATAAATATAATACACCATCAAAATCAAATATTTGTAATATCTCATCTTCTGGTGTAGATTAAAGGTTGTCCATTAGTCCTGAAGGCATCTGTAGAGTACACACACACACACACACACACACACACACACTCACTCACTCACTCACTCACTCACTCACTCACTCACACAAGGACACTGGAACATGACAGTCTCGTGCATCTTGGCGTATGAACCGGGACAGACAGGACCAACATGTAGAGTAACCAGTCACAGGGAGAGTAACAACTAAAACCTTCTGGGGCTGGCCCTGATCATCTCACACCTCCGTCACACACACAAACCAGACTCCCTGAACTTCTCACACCTCTCTGTACCCAGCTGAAACAAGCAGACAGGTTTTGTCCATTTAGACACATTGATCCTGCAGGAGACATATGTTTCCTTCCTGTCCTTTTACAAGTTGCAGCTTTACACACATCTAACCCATTGACCCCATGTCCTTAGTGTCTACGGCCTAAATATCTTACTTTCTACTGGTGTTATAGCTTTGAAGCCACTGTGAGATACTGTCCGTAACTACTTCTGGTTCTATATGGAAGCAATGGAAGACATGTTCAACTGGCTCTATAGAACAGCCTTCAAGCAGAATGATTTCACTTCCTACTGGTCTTGTGTAATTGAAGCCACCAGGAGATACTCTATGTATGCTGGTTTCATATGGGAAGCTATGTTCTGTAACTACAACAGACTACTCTATAGAATAGTCTCCATAGCATGACCCTGCCATGTATGGAAGATGCTTACTAGTGGCTCTATAGACTAACCATCAAGTAGACTATGTCCCATGCCTGGCCCTGGTCTAGACACAGGACAATGTCTTAGAGATGATGAGACCCACTCAATCCACTAACAGATCTGTTTCATATGCACCTAGGACGCATGCATGCACAAGTACGTGCACACACACACACACACACACACACACACAAGGCATACACACACAACACATGCACGCACCACACATAGGCCCTATCACACCAGAATAAAAGGAGCCATAATTGCACCTGAGAAAATGACAGAGTTGTTGCAGAGAGAAGTGTTGGAAGATGGGAGAGTTTAGGAGCTCTTTTCTCTGAGTGGGATAATAGTCCAAGTTAAGTCTGGACAACAAAACCAATAACACAACCATTATCTGTCATCAGTCTCTGGACAATACACTCCTATCTACCACAAATCATGCAAGTGTTTTTTTTTGCTTTCTTTTCTCTCTCTCTCTGTTTCTTTTTGTCCCTCTCCCTCTCTCTCTCTCTGTCTCTCTCTCTCTCCCTCTCTCTCTCTCTCTCTCTCTCTCTCTCTCCTCTCTCCCTCTCTCTCTCTCTCTCTCTCTCTCTCCCTCTCTCTCTCCCTCTCTCTCTCCTCTCTCTCTCTCTCTCTCTCTCTCTCTCTCTCTCTCTCTCTCTCTCTCTCTCTCTCTCCTCTCCCTCTCCTCTCCCTCTCCCTCTCTGCCTTTCTCTTTCTCTCTCTCTCTCTTCTCTCCCTCTGCCCTCTCCCTCTCTCCCTCTCCCTCTCCCTCTCCCTCTCCCTCTCCCTTTGCCTCTCTCTTTCTCTCTCTCTTTCTCTCTCTCTCTCTCTCTCTCCCTCTCCCTCTCCCTCTCCCTCTCCCTTTGCCTCTCTCTTTCTCTCTCTCTCTTTCTCTCTCTCTCTCTCTCTCTCTCTCTCTCTCTGTGTCTTTCTCTCTGTCTGGTGGCGCCTCACAGACCAGTCTCTCTCATTGTCATCTGTCACCATTACAGAGACAAAGACAGTCTCCTGTCACACTGCCATCAAACACACAATCACACACACACACACACACACAGCCATCACACAAACACAAACACACACACTTACTCAAACGCTCACACACACACACACAGAGAGGGAGAGAGAACATGCACCCCCAGTTACACTGTCAAAATGGATATTACTGAGATTGTTCTCCTCCTACTCCACATAGAGAAAATCATTTTCTCACAAAGAGCAGCCGATACAGCCGATTAGGCTGCTATGGTCCAGGAGACGGTGTAAGGATTATTGTGGTGGTTAGAGTGTGTGTGAATCTATGTGG
>NC_138301.1:32642500-32712500 GCF_965601325.2 Salmo salar
ACACACACACACACACACACACACACACACACATCTCCCCTCCCCCTCCATCGCTCGCTTGCCTCTGTCCACCCTTTCCCAGCTGAAACAATCAGAAATGACTCTCATCCTCCCTCTCTCATCAACAACATCTCACAGTTTGATCTGGTTTGACTTCAGTATTCAATGTTTGTCGAGGGGGGGGGTAAAAACGTCAAATTTCGACAGTTAAGTTTAGGCTAATTCTGAATTGTTAAGGAAAAGGTTAAGGTTTGGGATAGGGTTAAAACAGAAACAACTCAACTGGGATTGAACATGTGACCCTCAGAAACGGAGCTCGCAGCTTCCACCCTTCCACCATCCACATCCACAACACCCTAGCAAGGCGCAAGCAGACTTGATGGTAATAGCGCTCAACGTTGCCCCTAGTGGACGGTTTTGAAGTTATTTCCCAATGTCCTGGGGGACGAACGTCGAATATCGAGTGACCTGACTTCTCTCATCCTCCTCTCCATCTCTCTATCTCATCTCAGCTCATTCTGTAGATGGTTCTTCCTAGTTGGTCACTGACTGTCCAATCCTGTCTCTGTCAGTCAATGACGTCCTGGTTTCCCAGCGTTGATTGACAGCCTGTCAGCCAATCAGTAATAATATGTTGTGTTGATCAGCCAGCTTTTGCCTGATACAGTCATTTACATAACATTTACATAATGCGAACAAGCAGAGACTGACTGCCCACCTGACTGTACATAGACAAACACACACACACAGAAACACACACATATACCAACACACTGTTCTCCACCCTTTGTGAGGAAGGTCATTCCATATAATATATGAGTCGACTCCTATGACAAGCTTCTCTCTCCTTTCTGTCATGTTCTCTTTCTTCTCTCTAATCTCTCTCTCCTCCCACTTTTCTGTTCTCTCTCTCCTCTCTCTCCTCTCTCTTCTCTCTTCTCTCTCTCTCTCTCCTCTCTCCTCTCTTCTCTCTCTGTTCTCTCTCTCCTCTCTCTCCTTTCTCTTCTCTCTCTCCTCTCTCTTCTCTCTCTGTTCTCTCTCTCCTCTCTCTCTTCTCTGTTCTCTCTCTCCTCTCTCTGTTCTCTCTCTCCTCTCTCTTATGTGTTATGTCTCTCCTCTCTCTTCTCTCTCTGTTCTCTCTCTCCTCTCTATTATCTGTTAAATCTCTCTCTCTCTCCTCTCTCCTCTCTCTCTTCTCTCTCTGTTCTCTCTCTCCTCTCTCTTATCTGTTATAACTCTCCTCTCTCTCTTCTCTCTCTGTTCTCTCTCACATGTGTTATATCTCTCCTCTCTCTCCTCTCTATTCTCTCTCTCCTCTCTCTTATCTGTTATATCTCTCCTCTCTTTTTTCTCTCTCTGTTCTCGCTCTCTGCATGCTGGGAGTGTTTGGTGCATGCTGGGAATTGTATGAGCAAGGGAGTGCGTGTGTGGTGTAGAGTAAGATATTCAGAACTTTCTTTAGGATTTCTCTTTCTTGGTGCCATTCTTTGTTTTCTTCTGTGCATGATTAAGGTTATTATTTTTATTTGTTTGTTGTGGTAGAATTAAGTATTTTGTTTTCGTATCGAAATTACCCTGTTTTTGGCGGGGATGGCAGCCCGAATAGGGATGCCGTTCCTGTCACTTCGGCACGGCTTTAGGTGTGTTACTGAAGCTACTGTCACGGTGGAGGAGTTTCTGGTCGCCGTAGGAGAGAAGATAGGATATGAGAATGTTGCTTATGAGTCACGGATGAATAAAGCGGTGGTGGTTTTTCTTAAAGAAGAGCGCCTTGTAGATCGTATGGTTGAGCATGGCGTACTTCTTAAAGGAATGTTTATTCAAGTTACTCCGCTTTTTTCTCCGTCAACAAGGGTAACGATTTCAAATGTACCGCCGTTTATTCCAAATGAGCTATTGGAGCGCGAGTTATTGCGGTTTGGGAAGTTTGCAAGTTCAATTAAGGTTGTCCCGTTGGGTTGCAAACACCCGGCGTTGAAACAGGTTATGTCTTTTCGGCGACAGGTGTTTATGTTTTTGGACTAATCGGAGCAGACTTTGGAGTTAGCGTTTAAAGTCAAGTATGACAATAGATTGTATATGGCTTATGCTAGTACGGGTAGTCAACGGTGTTTTGAGTGTGGGGATGTTGGTCATAAGCGACATGCTTGCCCGAGAAGGGAGAAGGCAGAGGGAGGGGCGCAGGTGGTCCTCGTAACGCCTGGGCCCACTGATGTAGGGAGAGGTGGTCCTCGTAACGCCTGGACCCACTGATGTAGGGAGAGGTGGTCTTCGTAACGCCTGGGCCCACTGATGTAGAGAGAGGTGGTCCTCGTAACGCCTGGGCCCACTGATGTAGGGAGAGGTGGTCCTCGTAACGCCTGGGCCCACTGATGTAGGGAGAGGTGGTCCTCGTAACGCCTGGGCCCACTGATGTAGGGAGAGGTGGGCCGACAGTGGTTGAGCAGCAACAAGCACCTGTTGCTGAGGAACAAGTTATCCATGTTGAGGACACGGAGTTGCAACTTGTGTTAGAGGGAAATGTTATGCAGCAGAAAAAAATTGTTGTAGAAAGCAAGGATAGATCTGAAGAGCCAGTTCCTCAGACTGGTGAGGAGGTGCCCAGTACGAGTGCTGGGGTACAGGAGGGGGTTCATGTGGAGCTAGTCTCCCAGGTAGTGGAGGAGATGCCCACTATGAGTAACGGGGTACAGGAGGGGGTTCATGTGGAGCTAGACTCCCAGGTAGTGGAGGAGATGCCCACTATGAGTAACGTGGTACAGGAGGGGGTTCATGTGGAGCTAGACTCCCAGGTAGTGGAGCAGATGCCCACTACGAGTAATAGGGTTCAGGTGGGGCTAGTCTCCCAGGTAGTGGAGGAGATGCCCACTACGAGTAATAGGGTTCAGGTGGGGCTAGTCTCCCAGGTAGTGGAGGAGATGCCCACTACGAGTAATAGGGTTCAGGTGGGGCTAGTTTCCCAGGTAGTGGAGGAGATGCCCACTACGAGTAATAGGGTTCAGGTGGGGCTAGTCTCCCAGGTAGTGGAGGAGATGTCCACTACGAGTAATAGGGTTCAGGTGGGGCTAGTCTCCCAGGTAGTGGAGGAGATGCCCACTACGAGTAATAGGGTTCAGGTGGGGCTAGTCTCCCAGGTAGTGGAGGAGATGTTCACTACGACTAATAGGGTTCAGGTGGGGTTAGTTTCCCAGTTAGTGGAGGAGATGCCCACTACGAGTAATAGGGTTCAGGTGGGGCTATTCTCCCAGGTAGTGGAGGAGATGCCCACTACGAGTAATAGGGTTCAGGTGGGGCTAGTTTCCCAGGTAGTGGAGGAGATGTCCACTACGACTAATAGGGTTCAGGTGGGGCCAGTTTCCCAGGTAGTGGAGGAGATGCCTGGTACGAGTGATGGGGTGCAAGTGGGGAGTGATGAAAGGGATGTGTTAGAAGCGAGTCAGGGGTCTGTGGCCTCAGTTGAGGAGGAGCAGGATATGGATACCTCTATTGGTATGATAGCAGCTGGTGACGACTCAATTTATGATCTAGAGGAGGTAAATAGGTTTTTGGATCAGACTTTTGGGAAATCTGTCAAATTGGCAGAATATTTTGATGTTGATAAGTTTGTGAGGTCAGCTGTGATGTTACAGAAGACGGTGGGGTTAGACCAGTTAAGTGAGAAGAAGCGGTTTCGCTTGAGGAAATTTGTTACTGCTGTCACAGCAGCAAAAGGTGGTGGGAAACGTGGTCAGGGTAAGAGAAAATGTAAACAATGATGTTGATCATGCTTCATAGGGTGTCTTCTTTTTCTCTTTGGTTTCTCTGTGGTTTCTTCTGCTTTTCCTTTCTCTTTTCTATATGGAGGTACTAAGGGTAGGTTCTCTCAATATTAATGGTGGAAGGGACAGGAATAAGAGGGCTTGGGTATTAGAAGTAATAAAACAGAAAAGGCTTAATGTAGTTTTTCTACAGGAGACACATAGTGATGAGGCTAATGAGGTTGACTGGGGTATGTGGTGGGAGGCCAAGCATATACTCAGTCATGTTACTAATTTCAGTGCTGGGGTGGCAATCTTGTTTTCTTCAGGCTTAGGGGTGACTGTGGTATCTACAACAGAGATTGTCAAGGGTCGGATTTTATTGGTCAAGGCGGAGGTTATGGGGTTTTTGTTAGTTTTTTTGAATGTTTATGCTCCTAATGAGGGTACAGAGCGTATTGCTGTATTTGACAAAATAAAGGAAACTTTAAGACAGTGTGACCAAGAGGGTTGTATGGTTTTAGGGGGGGACTGGAACTGTACAGTGGATTTTACTGTTGATCGCACCGCTGAAGAACCTCACCTGCGGTCAGCCACTTGCCTGTCTGGTCTACTAACTGAGTTTGAGCTTTCTGATGTGTGGAGAGTCAGGAATGAAAAAGTTAGGCAGTATACATGGCTAAAAGTTCATGAAGGTCGTGTCAGTGCAGCAAGGTTAGACAGGTATGTATCTGATCACTACTGTAGTAGGGTTGGAAGATGTGACATTACTCCTGTGGGTTTCTCTGATCACCATTTTGTTACTGTTGATATTCATTTGTCCTGTCCACGAAGGTCATCACCTTACTGGTATTTTAATGTTAAATTGTTACATGATGTCATGTTTTGTGAAAGGTTTTTGTTGTTTTGGGAAAAATGGAGGGTTACAAAAGGAAATTTTGAGTCCTTGAGACAATTGTGGGAGGTTGGGAAGGCCCAAATACGATTATTTTGTCAACAGTATACTGCTCTGTCTCGAATTGAAGTCAAAGAGACTATCAAGGCCCTTGAACAGGACATCAAATCTATTGAATTGAAGCTGCTCACTCAGAACGACCCTGGATTAGTCATGAATTTACAGGACAAGAGACATGAACTGAGATTGTTTCTGCATGAAAGAGTGAAGGGTGCCTTGATTAGGTCTCGTTTCGCTTCCCTCAAGGATATGGATGCTCCTAGCGCTTTCTTTTTTAACCTAGGACAGTCGACACTGCAACGTAAACAGATGGTCTGCGTTCGTCGCCCTGATGGGAAGGTGACCACGGATGACAGTGAAATGCGTCAACATGCCGTAGATTTCTATTCTGCCCTCTATAAGGCGGAGGATTGTGACTCTCTGTGTACTGAACAGTTGCTACACGGTCTTCCTCAATTGGGACCTGAGCAGAGAGTCGCATTGGACTCTGACATTACACTGCAAGAGCTGTCCACAGCAGTTATGCAGCTCTCAACAGGCCGAGCCCCTGGCATTGATGGTTTACCATCTGAGTTTTATAAGCACTTTTGGGGGTCTATTGGAGAGGATTTTTATGAGGTGATGTGTGAATCTTTTCATGAGGGTTCTCTTCCTGTATCCTGTCAACGTGCGGTGCTTTCATTATTGCCAAAAAAGGGGGATTTGGCTCTCATAAAAAATTGGAGACCTGTTGCGTTGCTGTGCGCAGAATATAAAATTGTTTCTAAATGTCTCTCAAACAGGTTGAAAGAGTATCTGGGATTGTTGGTCCACAAGGACCAGTCTTACTGTGTACCTGATCACTCTATTGTTGACAATTTGTTTCTGATAAGAGATGTTTTAGACATTTGTAAACTGTCTGATGTAAATGTGGGTTTACTTTCGTTGGATCAGGAGAAGGCTTTTGACCGTGTGGACCACCAGTACTTGTTCAAAACAATGAAAGCCTTTGGGTTTGGGGATGTTTTTTTGTCATGGATGAATTTACTGTATGCTGGGGCCTCGTGTATGGTGAAGGTGGGGGGTGGTTTGAGCTGCCCCATCCCTGTCCAAAGGGGCATCAGGCAGGGATGCCCAATTTCAGGGCAGTTATACAGTCTGGCGATTGAACCAATGCTTTGTTTTTTAAGAGCGAGGCTTACTGGTTTCTCTGTGCCAGGTGTAATGAAGGGTCCCACGATAGCACTGTCTGCATATGCAGATGACGTGACAGTTTTTAGTACAGGGGCTGAGGATGTTAAGGTTCTCTCAAACACTTTAAAGGTGTATGAGAGGGCCTTCTCAGCTAGAGTCAATTGGGGAAAGAGTGAAGCGCTGTGGGCAGGTCAGCTTCAGATAGGGTCCACTCCACGGTTACCAGGGGGGCTTCAGTGGGGCAGAGATGGGATGAAGACTTTGGGGGGTTTTCTAGGCTCTGATGTCTATCAGAAAAAGAACTGGGAGGGTGTAGTGGAGAAAGTGTGTGCCAGACTGTCAAGGTGGAAATGGGTCCTGCCCCGGCTGTCTTATAGGGGAAGGGTACTGGTAGCTAATAATCTTGCTGCCTCTACCCTGTGGCATAGACTAATGATTTTACAGCCACCAAAGGGTCTGATTCAAGAGCTTCAGAGGACCCTTGTCAATTTCTTCTGGTCTGGACAACACTGGATAAAAGCTGCAGCCCTGTACCTGCCACTACACGAGGGTGGGCAAGGCTTGGTGGATATTTCCTCTAGGATCATGGCTTTCCGGCTTCAAGCAGCCCAGAGACTGTTGTACAGAGACGGTTCTAGCTGGGTCGACACAGCCTATATGTTGATGAGGAGAGCGGGCTGTTTGGGCTTAGATAAGCACCTTTTCCTCTTAAAGCTGGAGGGGGGTGATTTGCCTGGCCTGACTCCATTTTATGAGTCTGTTATGCAGGCTTGGAGAGTTTTTGTGAAGTCTCGTAAGGCCGGCACGCCACCAGGGATGTTGCTTTTTGAAGAGCCTCTTTTTCACAACACTGCCATCCAGTCCCGTGTTCTGGGTTCAGCTAGCCTACGTTCATGCCTGTTAGGCGTGGGGTGTACTAAACTGGGTCATCTGATGCGGAACAGGAATAGATCGTTGGAGGAGCTGGGAGAAAGAGCGGGGATCCGATCATCTCGCCTACTGAGGAAGGTCGTCGATGAGGTCTGTGACTCCCTGCCAGTGCTTCATCTGCAGTATGTGACTGACATTTCCAATTGTGATCGGTGGAAGGAGGGTCTGGATTATGTGTTCCCTGCACTGATTGTTAGTGCTGCAGCGGGGGCATTCATGGAGGACGTGGGGATGCTGCTTTCTTTCGATACCCCGGAGCTGGGGGAGTTCAAGGAGGTGGGAAAGAAGGCCATGTACAGAGTATGTGTAAAGGTGTCCCATGCATCTTCCCTGGAAGGGGTAAAATCGACGAGGTGGGCGGGTGTGCTTGGTCCAGGTGTCTCTCCAAAAGGCTGTTGGCGATCACTGTACAAACTGCCTATTGATAAGAGGACAGCTGACCTCCAATGGAGGATAATACATGGAGCTATAGCCACTAACATGCATCTGGTACACCTGGACCCTACTGTTGGGGAGGGGTGTCCATTTTGTGCTGAGTCTGAAACTCTGGCACATCTGTTTTTACAGTGTCCCAGGTTGGTCGGGATGATTGACCTGATCACAAATTGGTTCTCAACGTTGGGAGAGGTTTTTTCTTCCCAACTGTATATATTTGGGCCAAAGTACAGGTTCAGTCGAAAGGGTGTAGTTGTGTTGCTTAATTTTGTGTTAGGGGCAGCAAAATTAGCGATATGGAAGACCCGAAAGAACAGTATTGGGGGACAGGGGTCTGTGGATGTGGTGGGAATGTTGGAGGGAATGTTGGCAGCGAGACTGAGGGTTGAGTTTGCCTATTATAAACTGGTCAACAATATTGATCTGTTTATGAGTATATGGGGTATTCAGAGGCTGTTGTGTATAGTTACTGTGGAGGAGGAATTGGAGTTGTGTTTTTAATTGATGTGTAACTGTGTTTTGTATGAGTATTTATTGTATGGTGGGCTCCCAGACCCAATAAAGATTATTTAAAACTAAAAAAAAAAAACTCTCCTCTCTCCTCTCTCTCTTCTCTCTCTGTTCTCTCTCTCCTCTCTCTTATCTGTTCTCTCTCTCCTCTCTCTTATCTGTTATATCTCTCCTCTCTCTCTTCTCTCTCTGTTCTCTCTCACATGTGTTATATCTCTCCTCTCTCCTCTCTATTCTCTCTCTCCTCTCTCTTATCTGTTATATCTCTCCTCTCTTTCTTCTCTCTCTGTTCTCGCTCTCTTCTCTTTTTTATTCCTCATTCTCTCTCTCTCTCAATCCAGTCCTCCTCTCACTGATAGCATCTCCTTTTAGGAGCAGACACACACACAGACTCACACACACACACACAGACTCACACACACACACACAGTCTCACACACACACATAAAGACACATACACACAGAGACACACACAGATACACTTACGGTCAGAGAGAGAGAGAGACCGAGAGAGAGCGAGAGAAAGAGAGAGAGAGAGAGAGAGACACACACACACAGATACACTTACAGACAAAGAGAGAGAGAGAGACTGAGAGCGAGAGAGAGAGAGAGAGAGACACACACACACAGATACACTTACAGATAAAGAGAGAGAGACCGAGAGAGAGCGCGAGAGAGAGACACACACAGATACACTTACAGACAAAGAGAGAGAGGTAGAGAGAGAGAGAGAGCGAGAGAGAGAGAGAGAGAGAGAGAGAGAGAGAGAGAGAGAGAGAGAGAGAGAGACAGACACAGATACACTTACAGACAAAGAGAGAGAGGTAGAGAGGGAGAGAGAGAGAGAGAGAGAGAGAGAGAGAGAGAGAGAGAGAGAGAGAGAGAGAGAGAGAGAGAGAGAGAGAGAGAGAGAGAGAGAGAGAGACGAGAGAGAGAGAGAGAGAGGCGCCTGGTGTGGCTCCTGCAGTCCAAACAGGTCATGGAATATTAGTAGCTTCAGAAAAGATCGATCACAACGATGGAGCTATAGGAAACTCCAGTGCTACACACACACACGCGCGCTGCGCGCGCACACACACACACACACACACACACACACACACACACACACACACACACACACACACACACACACACACACACACACACACACACACACACACACTTACATAAAACACACACACATGTATTGATAAGGTGTTCCAGCCCTCTCCTCTCCTGCTGGGGACATCCTGTAGCTAATGAGGACATCCAGCCTGACACACAATATACACACAATATCTGATCCACACAATATCTATACACATACACACACACACACATCACACTCCAATGTAAGAGCTCCTACACATCTATTCAACTACAGGCAATCTCTATGGATGGCTGTAGGTTCAATCTGCCCAGTCTATAGTTGCCAATAGTACAGTTGCTCGTAGTGTGTGTGAGTGTGTGTGTGTGTGTGTGTGTGTGTGTGTGTGTGTGTGTGTGTGTGTGTGTGTGTGTGTGTGTGTGTGTGTGTGTGTGTGTGTGTGTGTGTGTGTGGTGTGTGTGTGTGTGTGTGTGTGTGTGGTTGATTGTGTGTGTGTGTGTGTGTGTGTGTGGTGTGGTTGTGTGTGCCTGTGTCTGGTTGTGTGTGTGTGATAGGTCAGGGAAAGGTGTGTGTGCTGCTGGGAACATGAAAGAACACATAGTCACAGCAGGAGGAGAGGACATGGTCAAGGGCAAACCACAGCCAGGCAGGTCACACACACACACAGGTCACACACACACATGCAGGGACAGACACACACAGGGTCAATATCTCTCTCCAGTCTCAAAGACTCCAGCACTATGGAATCAATGTTCTCATCAAAAGAGCAAATGGCAAGATCAGAAAGACTAGACACATTAGAGAGTAACCTACTCCACCTCTTCTCTCTCTCTCTCTCTCTCTCTCTCTCTCTCTCTCTCTCTCTAGTCATACCTCTAGAAAGCCTATATAGAGGAGAGAAAGAGACCTACTCAGTTTGGTTGATTGAAGACCATTTCCAAGACAGTATATATACTGTACTGTATACAGTTCAAGTCAGAAGTTTACATACACTTAGGTTGGAGTCATTAAAACTCGTTTTCAACCACTCCACACATTTCTTCTTAACAAACTATAGTTTTGGCAAGTTGGTTAGGACATCTACTTTGTGCATGACACAAGTAATTTTTCCAACAATTGTTTACAGACAGATTATTTCACGTATAACTCACTGTATCACAATTCTAGTGGGTCAGAAGTTTACATACACTAAGTTGACTGTGCCTTTAAACAGCTTGGAAAATTCCAGAAAATTATGTCATGGCTTTACTAAGCTTCTGATAGGCGAATTGACATCATTTGAGTCAATTGGAGGTGTACCTGTGGATGTATTTCAAGGCCTACCTTCAAACTCAGTGCCTCTTTGCTTGACATCATGGGAAAATCAAAAGAAATCAGCCAAGACCTCAGAAAAAAAATTGTAGTCTGGTTCATCCTTGGAAGCAATTTCCAAACGCCTGAAGGTACCAAGTTCATCTGAAACAGGTACAAAAGTATCTATATCCACAGTAAAACAAGTCCTATATCGACATAACCTGAAAGGCCGCTCAGCAAGGAAGAAGCCACTGCTCCAAAACCACCATAAAAAAAGCCAGACTACGGTTTGCAACTGCACATAGGGACAAAGATCGTACTTTTTGGAGAAATGTCCTCTGGTCTGATGAAACAAAAATAGAACTGTTTGGCCATAATGACCATCGTTATGTTTGGAGGAAAAGGGGGAGGCTTGCAAGCCGAAGAACACCATCCCAACCATGAAGCACGGGGGTGGCAGCATCATGTTGTGGGGGTGCTTTGCTGCAGGAGGGACTGGTGCACTTCACAAAATAGATGGCATCATGAGGAAGGAATATTATGTGGATATATTGAAGCAACATCTCAAGACATCAGTCAGGAAGTTAAAGCTTGGTCGCAAATGGGTCTTCCAAATGGACAATGACCCCAAGCATACTTCTAAAGTTGTGGCAAAATGGCTTAAGGACAACAAAGTCAAGGTATTGGAGTGGCCATCACAAAGCCCTGACCTCAATCCTATTGAAAATGTGTGGGCAGAACTGAAAAAGCGTGTGTGAGCAAGGAGGCCTACAAACCTGACTCAGTTACACCAGCTCTGTCAGGAGGAATGGGCCAAAATTCACCCAACTTATTGTGGGAAGCTTGTGGAAGGCTACCTGAAACGTTTGACCCAAGTTAAACAATTTAAAGGCAATGCTACCAAATACTAATTGAGTGTATGTAAACTTCTGGCCCACTGGGAATGTGATGAAAGAAATAAAAGCTGAAATAAATCATTCTCTCTACTATTATTCTGACATTTCACATTTTTAAAATAATGTGGTGATCCTAATTGACCTAAGACAGGGAATTTTTACTAGGATTAAATGTCAGGAATTGTGAAAAACTGAGTTTAAATGTATTTGACTTCAACTGTATATACGGAGTGTACAAAACATTAGGAATGCCTGCTCTTTCCATGACATAGACTGACCAGGTCAATCCAGGTAAAAGCTATGATCCCTTATTGATGTCACTTGTTAAATCCACTTCATTCAGTGTAGAAGAAGGGGAGGAGACAGGTTAAGCCTTGAGACATTTGAGACATGGATTGTGTATGTATGCCATTTAGAGAGTGAATGGGCAAGACAAAAGACAAGTGCCTTTGAACAGGGTATGGCAGTATGGGGCAGGCACACCGGTTTGTGTCAAGAACTGCAATGCTTTTTCCCATGTGTATCAAGAATGGTCCACCACCCAAAGGACATCCAGCCAACTTGACACAACTGTGGGAAGCATTGGAGTCAACATGAGCCAGAATCCCTGTGTAGCGCTTTTGACACCTTGTAGAGTCCATACCCTCGATGAATGGAGTCTATTCTGAGAGCAAAATGGGGGGGGGGGGGGGGGGGGGGGGGGGGTGCAACTCAATATTACAAGATGTTCCTAATGTTTTGTATACTCGGTATATATAATAAAATATGTTTCGTATACTCGGTATATATAATAAAATATGTTTGTATACTCGGTATATATAATAAAATATGTTTGTATACTCGGTATATATATAATAAAATATGTTTTGTATACTCGGTATATATAATAAAATATGTTTTGTATACTCGGTATATATAATAAAATATGTTTGTATACTCGGTATATATAATAAAATGTGTTTTGTATACTCGGTATATATAATAAAATATGTTTTCTATACTCGTTATATATAATAAAATATGTTTTGTATACTCAGTTTAAATAGTAAAATATGTTTTGTATACTCGGTATATATAATGAAATATGTTTTTTTGTCACATACAACGGATAGGTTCAGTGAAATGTTTTGTGTTACAGGGTCACCCGTAGTAGTACGGTGCCCCTGGAGCAAATTAGGGTTAAGTGCCTTGCTCAAGGGCACATCGGCAGATTTTCTTCACCGGCTTGGATATTTGAACCAGCGACCTTTCGGTTACTGACCCAACTCATATAGAGGAGAGAGAGAGATACCTACTCTGTCTGCTTGACTTAAGACCATTTCCTAGACAGTATATATAGAATGTGTAGGAATGACTAGAGTTGAGTCGATATACCACCTTCAAGTAAACTGTAACCAGAGGACATTAAGGACATTCTGTATGTCCCATGTTATGTAGTGGTCCAACTAAAGGACATCCCCGTGGGTCTATACATTCTTCCCAGCAGGCCACTGGGTGTTGTGAAGGCCCTACCTCTTCCTGTATTGACATTGCGTGCCCTTTCAGAGCCCCCCGCCAAGCCAGTTTCCTTTATCTGTCTGTGCCGACCAGCGGGGTTTCCCACCTCACAGGATCAGGGGCATTCACTACCTAAAGGTCACTACCTCATCCATCCGTTTGTCTGTCCATCCATCCGTCTGTTTGTCTGTCTATCCGTTGTGCTTCTTCAGTGCACAATGCTCTTTGGGGTCCAGGCTGGCTTCCTGTAAAAGCTCATTTGATGGACTGATTGATACAGTTTCTCAACCAGGTCCTTGAGGAGCGTCAGTTGTTCCACATATTTGGAACTAGTCCAACACTAACACACCTGATTCAACTGATCAACTAACCATCAAGAATTTGACCAGTTGGATTAGACCAGTTGTGCTGCTGGTGGTCTAAAACAAATATCTGAAATGGTTGAGGAGATGCTTCCAAAATATAGTGAGCCTCGCCCTTATGGAATGTTTTAATGAGGTGCAGCTGTGTGTGAGTATTGCAGAGATAACAACACACACACACACACACCCCTCTAATGAAAGTGTGTGTGTTTAATGTGAGGCAGCAGAGATATGAAGTTGTGTAACTGACTGATGTAGGAGAAGTAATACATTACTGCAGCAGACCTGTCAATCTCAGATCATCTCCTACAGCCACTCTACCACTACAGCTCACTAATGGAATTAGCTCTGTCACACACACACACATAGGCATGCACAAACACGCGTACGCCGCGCGCACACACTCATGTACACACACACATGCACACAGGCACAAACACACGTACACACACAAACATAGGCATGCACACACACACCCCAGATACTGTATATGTCTTTGACAGAGCTCTCACACGCCACAGCCCTTAAATCACAACATCTCTAGCAGTGGACAGAGGAACAACACACACACACTCATCCCTTCCCCTCACTCTCCCAGTCCCCCCCTCGCCCCTCTGTCAGGCCCCTTAACCCATACCCAAAAAAGAATCTTCTCTTTCCCTCTCCTCCCCCTTTCTTCTCCTTGCCTCCTCTCCTCCCCCTCTCCTCTCCTCCTCTCCTCCCCCTCTCCTCTCCTCTGAGTGAGCGTTCATTAGATTAGTAGAGTGGTCGTGATCGTAAGGAACCACCATCACCTTCCAGCAAACTCAATAACCCACAGGCTTAACCCCCAACACACACACACACACATGCACACTCACTAATACACACATTGTGTAAGGTAATATATGCGATAATGTAGGAGACTCAAGAATAGCTTTGGGCTGATTATGCTATCAATATATCACTAATACAAACATACACACACACACACACACAAATAAACACACACACACACACTGAAACACACAACTGCATGTAGTCTGCTGCTGCTCAACTACAATCAATTCACCGTGGATTATTACATCATGTTAGTAATGTGATGAAAAATGGAACAGAAATCTATGCCGAAATGGAGTAATGTTTGTAAAAACAGAGAGATAGATATCATGTTTTACTGGTACGACATAGTCATCTATGTAAAAACAGAGAGATAGATATCATGTAATACTGGTACCACATAGTCATCTATGTAAAAACAGAGAGATAGATATCATGTTTTACTGGTACCACATAGTCATCTATGTAAAAACAGAGAGATAGATATCATGTAATACTGGTACCACATAGTCATCTATGTAAAAACAGAGAGATAGATATCATGTAATACTGGTACCACATAGTCATCTATGTAAAAACAGAGAGATAGACATCATGTTATACTGGTACCACATAGTCATCTATGTAAAAACAGAGAGATAGTGTCACGTTCCTCGTATTCTCCCTCATCGGAAGATATGTCGAAATCACTCGATGACCAATACGCAGCAGGTTGACTGTTCCACATCATATTTATTTTAGATGGAAACGACAAAACAAAATAAACACGCAGAGGAGAAAGGTGACAGTTTCACAGGTGAAACGAAACACAGTGCAAAATTACAATTACCCACAAAAATCAAACAAACACACCCCACTATATGGGACTCTCAATCAAAGGCAGATAGACAACACCTGCCTTCAACTGAGAGTCCCAACCCCAATTAACCAAACAAACATACACTCACTAAACTCCACATAGAAATACCTAACCTAGAACCTACCCCAACACTCACAACCCCACTATACCATAACCAAACATAACTGCCACGTCCTGACCAAATATAATACAAAAAAACCTAAGTATATGGTCAGGACGTGACATTACCCCCCCCTAAAGGTGCATACACTGAATGCACAAAACCAACAGAAAAAAACAAAACAAAAAAAAAACAACACACAATTAACCTCCTAACTAAAGGGAGGGAAGGGAGGGTGGCTGCCGTCAACGACGGCACAGTGCTACACCCCCCCTCCCCAACCCACCTCTATTGGAGGTGGCTCCGGTTCTGGCCTACTGTCCAACAGACCGTAGACAGACCTGTTGGGCTTAGGACAGTAGGCAGACTTCTTTGGTTCTGGTTCGTGGGCCGACTCCGTCGGTCCCAGGCTGTAAGCAGACTCCTTCGGTTCTGGGTTGTAGGCAGAATCATCACAGTCATAGTTAATCAACTTTATTTTAGAATTGTGACCAGACTCACCCGGTTCTGGGTCACAGGCAGCTCCCCTCAGTCCCGGGTCGCAAGAGGTTGTCGGATACTCTGGTCCGCACCCCGGTGTCGGATCCTCTGGGCCGCACCCCGGTGTCGGATCCTCCGACGGCCCTGACCCAGGATTCACCAGGCTGGGGAGACATGATGGATGCCTGGCCCTGGGCACAGGCACAAGACTCACCAGGCTGGGGAGACCCACTGAAGGCCTGGTCCTGGGAGGTGGCACAGGATGAACCAGGATGGGGAGACCCACTGGAGGCCTGGTCCTGGGAGGTGGCACAGGACTCACCAGGCTGGGGAGACCCACTGAAGGCCTGGTCCTGGGAGGTGGCACAGGATGAACCAGGATGGGGAGACCCACTGGAGGCCTGGTCCGAGGAGGTGGCACAGGACGGACCAGGATGGGGAGACCCACTGGAGGCCTGGTCCTGGGAGGTGGCACAGGATGAACCAGGATGGGGAGACCCACTGAAGGCCTGGTCCTGGGAGGTGGCACAGGACTCACCAGGCTGGGGAGACCCACTGAAGGCCTGGTCCTGGGAGGTGGCACAGGATGAACCAGGATGGGGAGACCCACTGGAGGCCTGGTCCGAGGAGGTGGCACAGGACGGACCAGGATGGGGAGACCCACTGAAGGCCTGGTCCTGGGAGGTGGCACAGGACTCACCAGGCTGGGGAGACCCACTGAAGGCCTGGTCCTGGGAGGTGGCACAGGACGGACCAGGATGGGGAGACCCACTGGAGGCCTGGTCCTGGGAGGTGGCACAGGATGAACCAGGATGGGGAGACCCACTGAAGGCCTGGTCCTGGGAGGTGGCACAGGATGAACCAGGATGGGGAGACCCACTGGAGGCCTGGTCCGAGGAGGAGGCACAGGATAAACCGGGCTGTGGGGGAGCACTGGAGTTCTGGTACGGACACTCTTTACCCACACTCCAGGCTGAATGCCCACTTTGGCCCGGCACGGGCGGAGAGCAGGCATTGGGCGAACTGGACCCTCCCAGCGCTCTGGAGACACAGTGCGCAACGCCGGCGCAGGATAACCTGGACCGAGGAGGCGCACTGGAGACCAGACGCGCTGAGCTGGCACCATCCGCCCTGGCTCGATGCCTGCACTCGCATGGCACTTGCGGGGGGCTGGTATGTAGCGCACCGGGCTTTGAACGCGCACTGGGGACACCGTGCGCTCCACAGCATAACACGGTGTCTTACCAGTACCACGCTGCTTCCGGTAAGCACGGGGAGTTGGCTTAGGTCTACCACCTGACTCCGCCCATCTCCCCGTGTGCCCCCCCCCAAAAAAATGGTGGGGCTGCCTCCCGTGTCCGTTGCGCTCCCTCTCCTCATACCAGCGCCTCTCAGCTCTCGCCGCCTCGATCTCCCACTGTGGGCGGCGATAATCCCCAGCTTGAGCCCATGGACCTTTCCCATCCAGGATTTCCTCCCAAGTCCATGACTCCAGAATGCTTTTCTCCTGGTGCCTCTCCTTGTGCTGCTCCTTCCTCTGCTGCTTGGTCCGTTGTCGGTGGGTAATTCTGTCACGTTCCTCGTATTCTCCCTCATCGGAAGATATGTCGAAATCACTCGATGACCAATACGCAGCAGGTTGACTGTTCCACATCATATTTATTTTAGATGGAAACGACAAAACAAAATAAACACGCAGAGGAGAAAGGTGACAGTTTCACAGGTGAAACGAAACACAGTGCAAAATTACAATTACCCACAAAAATCAAACAAACACACCCCACTATATGGGACTCTCAATCAAAGGCAGATAGACAACACCTGCCTTCAACTGAGAGTCCCAACCCCAATTAACCAAACAAACATACACTCACTAAACTCCACATAGAAATACCTAACCTAGAACCTACCCCAACACTCACAACCCCACTATACCATAACCAAACATAACTGCCACGTCCTGACCAAATATAATACAAAAAAACCTAAGTATATGGTCAGGACGTGACATTACCCCCCCCTAAAGGTGCATACACTGAATGCACAAAACCAACAGAAAAAAAAAAAACAAAAAAAAAACAACACACAATTAACCTCCTAACTAAAGGGAGGGAAGGGAGGGTGGCTGCCGTCAACGACGGCACAGTGCTACACCCCCCCTCCCCAACCCACCTCTATTGGAGGTGGCTCCGGTTCTGGCCTACTGTCCAACAGACCGTAGACAGACCTGTTGGGCTTAGGACAGTAGGCAGACTTCTTTGGTTCTGGTTCGTGGGCCGACTCCGTCGGTCCCAGGCTGTAAGCAGACTCCTTCGGTTCTGGGTTGTAGGCAGAATCATCACAGTCATAGTTAATCAACTTTATTTTAGAATTGTGACCAGACTCACCCGGTTCTGGGTCACAGGCAGCTCCCCTCAGTCCCGGGTCGCAAGAGGTTGTCGGATACTCTGGTCCGCACCCCGGTGTCGGATCCTCTGGGCCGCACCCCGGTGTCGGATCCTCCGACGGCCCTGACCCAGGATTCACCAGGCTGGGGAGACATGATGGATGCCTGGCCCTGGGCACAGGCACAAGACTCACCAGGCTGGGGAGACCCACTGAAGGCCTGGTCCTGGGAGGTGGCACAGGATGAACCAGGATGGGGAGACCCACTGGAGGCCTGGTCCTGGGAGGTGGCACAGGACTCACCAGGCTGGGGAGACCCACTGAAGGCCTGGTCCTGGGAGGTGGCACAGGATGAACCAGGATGGGGAGACCCACTGGAGGCCTGGTCCGAGGAGGTGGCACAGGACGGACCAGGATGGGGAGACCCACTGGAGGCCTGGTCCTGGGAGGTGGCACAGGATGAACCAGGATGGGGAGACCCACTGAAGGCCTGGTCCTGGGAGGTGGCACAGGACTCACCAGGCTGGGGAGACCCACTGAAGGCCTGGTCCTGGGAGGTGGCACAGGATGAACCAGGATGGGGAGACCCACTGGAGGCCTGGTCCGAGGAGGTGGCACAGGACGGACCAGGATGGGGAGACCCACTGAAGGCCTGGTCCTGGGAGGTGGCACAGGACTCACCAGGCTGGGGAGACCCACTGAAGGCCTGGTCCTGGGAGGTGGCACAGGACGGACCAGGATGGGGAGACCCACTGGAGGCCTGGTCCTGGGAGGTGGCACAGGATGAACCAGGATGGGGAGACCCACTGAAGGCCTGGTCCTGGGAGGTGGCACAGGATGAACCAGGATGGGGAGACCCACTGGAGGCCTGGTCCGAGGAGGAGGCACAGGATAAACCGGGCTGTGGGGGAGCACTGGAGTTCTGGTACGGACACTCTTTACCCACACTCCAGGCTGAATGCCCACTTTGGCCCGGCACGGGCGGAGAGCAGGCATTGGGCGAACTGGACCCTCCCAGCGCTCTGGAGACACAGTGCGCAACGCCGGCGCAGGATAACCTGGACCGAGGAGGCGCACTGGAGACCAGACGCGCTGAGCTGGCACCATCCGCCCTGGCTCGATGCCTGCACTCGCATGGCACTTGCGGGGGGCTGGTATGTAGCGCACCGGGCTTTGAACGCGCACTGGGGACACCGTGCGCTCCACAGCATAACACGGTGTCTTACCAGTACCACGCTGCTTCCGGTAAGCACGGGGAGTTGGCTTAGGTCTACCACCTGACTCCGCCCATCTCCCCGTGTGCCCCCCCCCAAAAAAATTGTGGGGCTGCCTCCCGTGTCCGTTGCGCTCCCTCTCCTCATACCAGCGCCTCTCAGCTCTCGCCGCCTCGATCTCCCACTGTGGGCGGCGATAATCCCCAGCTTGAGCCCATGGACCTTTCCCATCCAGGATTTCCTCCCAAGTCCATGACTCCAGAATGCTTTTCTCCTGGTGCCTCTCCTTGTGCTGCTCCTTCCTCTGCTGCTTGGTCCGTTGTCGGTGGGTAATTCTGTCACGTTCCTCGTATTCTCCCTCATCGGAAGATATGTCGAAATCACTCGATGACCAATACGCAGCAGGTTGACTGTTCCACATCATATTTATTTTAGATGGAAACGACAAAACAAAATAAACACGCAGAGGAGAAAGGTGACAGTTTCACAGGTGAAACGAAACACAGTGCAAAATTACAATTACCCACAAAAATCAAACAAACACACCCCACTATATGGGACTCTCAATCAAAGGCAGATAGACAACACCTGCCTTCAACTGAGAGTCCCAACCCCAATTAACCAAACAAACATACACTCACTAAACTCCACATAGAAATACCTAACCTAGAACCTACCCCAACACTCACAACCCCACTATACCATAACCAAACATAACTGCCACGTCCTGACCAAATATAATACAAAAAAACCTAAGTATATGGTCAGGACGTGACAGATAGATGTAATGCAATGCTTCTGGCGGCAGAGAAGTCAGGCGAAGGAGAGCGAAAACAGATTTACAACGGTTGTGTTTAATAACCATAAACCACCGTCAACAGAACAATACAATAAATGGGTCAAACAAAACCCAGTAAATACCAGCATACCGTGCATAAGCACTATAACAAACAATTACGGACAAGGACATGGGGGAGAACAGAGGGTAAATACACAACATGTAATTGAATGGAATTGGAACCAGGTGTGACGGAAGACAAGACAAACCAATGGAAAATGAAAAGTGGATCGGCGATGGCTAGAAGGTCGGTGACGTCGACCGCCGAACGCCGCCCGAACAAGGAGAGGGACCAACTTCGGCGGAAGTCATGACAGTACCCCCCCCTTGATGCGCGGCACCAGCCGCGAGTCGACGCCGGCCTCGGGGACGACCCGGAGGGCGAGGCGCAGGGTGATCCGGACGAAGACGGTGGAACTCCTGCAGCATTGAAGGGTCCAACACGTCCTTGACCGGAACCCAGCACCTCTCCTCCAAACCGTACCCCTCCCACTCCACGAGATACTGAAGGCCTCTCGCCCGACGCCTCGAATCCAGTATGTAGCGAATGGAGTACGCCGGGGCCTCCCAATGTCCAGAGGGCGCGGAGGAACCTCCCGATCTGCATTCTCCTTTTGGCGTGTCACGGCCTGCTGAAGGTGAACACGGACGGCTTCCCATGTCTCCTCCGCGCGCCTGAACCAGTCATCCACCGCAGGAACCTCGGTCTGACTCTGATGCCAAGGCGCCAGAACCGGCTGGTACCCCAGTACGCACTGGAAAGGAGAGAGGTTAGTGGAGGAGTGGTGGAGCGAGTTCTGTGCCATCGCGGCCCAGGGTACGAACACCGCCCACTCCCCCGGCCGGTCCTGGCAATAGGACCGCAGAAACCTACCCACATCCTGGTTCACTCTCTCCACCTGCCCGTTACTCTCGGGGTGAAACCCTGAAGTAAGGCTGATCGAGACCCCCAGACATTCCATGAACGCCTTCCAGACCCTAGACGTGAACTGGGGACCCCGATCAGACACTATATCCTCAGGCATCCCGTAGTGCCGGAAGACATGTGTAAACAAGGCCTCCGCAGTCTGTAGGGTCGTAGGGAGACCGGGCAGAGGGAGGAGATGGCAGGACTTAGAGAAACGATCCACAACGACCAGGATCGCGGTGTTACCCTGTGAGAGTGGAAGATCCGTCAGAAAATCCACTGACAGGTGCGACCAAGGCCGCTGTGGAACGGGTAAGGGGTGTAGCTTACCTCTGGGCAGGTGCCTAGGAGCCTTACACTAGGCGCACACCGAGCAGGAGGAAACATAAACCCTCACGTCCTTAGCCAAGGTAGGCCACCAGTACCTCCCAATCAAACAGCGCACTGTCCGACCGATCCCAGGATGACCAGAGGAGGGTGACGTGTGGGCCCAATAGATCAACCGGTCATGAACAGCAGACGGGAAGTACAGACGCCCAGCGGGACACTGGACGGGAGCGGGATCTGCACGTAACGCCTGCTCTATGTCCGTGTCCAGCTCCCACATTACCGGTGCCACCAGGCAGGAGGCGGGGAGTATGGGAGTGGGATCCATGGGCCGCTCCTCTGTGTCATACAGCCGGGACAATGCGTCTGCCTTCACGTTCTGGGAGCCTGGTCTGTAGAAAATGTAAACACAAAACGGGTGAAAAACATGGCCCACCTTGTCTCCTCGCTGCCCGGATGTACTCCAGATTGTGGCGGTCAGTTCTGTGATGAGAAAGGGTTGTCTAGCCCCCTCAAGCCAATGTCTCCACGCCTTCAAGGCCTTGACGACAGTCAACAGCTCCCGGTCCCCCACGTCATAGTTTCGCTCCGCTGGGCTGAGCTTCTTCGAGAAGAAGGCACAGGGGCGGAGCTTCGGTGGCGTACCCGAGCGCTGAGAGAGCACCTCTCCTATCCCAGCCTCGGACACGTCCACCTCCACTATGAACGCCAAAGAGGGATCCGGATGGGCCAGCACGGGAGCCGAGGTAAACAGAGCCCTCAGGTGACTAAAAGCCCTGTCCGCCTCAGCCGGCCACTGCAAACGCACCGGGCCCCCCTTCAGCAGTGTGGTAATGGGAGCCGCTACCTGACCAAAACCCCGGATAAACCTCCGGTAGTAGTTGGCAAACCCTAAGAACCGCTGCACCTCCTTTACCGTGGTGGGAGTCGGCCAATTACACACGGCTGAAATGCGGTCACTCTCCATCTCCACCCCTGAGGTGGAAATGTGATACCCTAGGACGAAAATGGATTGCTGGAAAAACAAGCATTTCTCAGCCTTGACATACAGGTCATGCTCCAACAGGCGACCAAGCACCCTGCGCACCAGAGACACATGCTCGGCGCGTGTAGCGGAGTATATTAGAATGTCATCAAAATACACCACTACACCCTGCCCGTGCAGGTCCCTGAAAATCTCATCTACAAAGGCTTGGAAGACTGATGGTGCATTCATACGGCATGACGAGGTACTCATAGTGCCCTGAGGTGGTACTGAAAGCCGTCTTCCACTCGTCTCCCTCTCAGATACACACCAGATTGTAAGCGCTCCTGAGATCTAGTTTGGTGAAGAAGCGCGCCCCGTGCATTGACTCAATCGCTGTGGCTATGAGTGGTAGCGGGTAACTATACCTCACAGTGATCTGATTCAGACCCCAATAGTCAATACACGGGCGCAGACCTCCCTCCTTCTTCTTCACAAAAAAGAAACTCGAGGAGATGGGTGAAGTGGAGGACCGAATGTACCCCTGACGCAGGGATTCGGAGACATAGGTTTCCATAGCCTCCGTCTCCGCCTGTGAAAGGGGATACACGTGACTCCTGGGAAGTGCAGCGTCTACCAGGAGATTTATCATGTTATCATGTTATACTGGTACCACATAGTCATCTATGTAAAAACAGAGAGAGATATATATCATGTTATACTGGTACCACATAGTCGTCTATGTAAAAACAGAGAGATAGATACCATGTTTTACTGGTACCACATAGTCATCTACAGTGGGGAGAACAAGTATTTGATACACTGCCGATTTTGCAGGTTTTCCTACTTACAAAGCATGTAGAGGTCTGTCATTTTTATCATAGGTACACTTCAACTGTGAGAGACGGAATCTAAAACAAAAATCCAGAAAATCACATTGTATGATTTTTAAGTAATTAATTAGCATTTTATTGCATGACATAAGTATTTGATACATCAGAAAAGCAGACCTTAATATTTGGTACAGAAACCTTTGTTTGCAATTACAGAGATCATACGTTTCCTGTAGTTCTTGACCAGGTTTGCACACACTGCAGCAGGGATTTTGGCCCACTCCTCCATACAGACCTTCTCCAGATCCTTCAGGTTTCGGGGCTGTCGCTGGGCAATACGGACTTTCAGCTCCCTCCAAAGATTTTCTTTTGGGTTCAGGTCTGGAGACTGGCTAGGCCACTCCAGGACCTTGAGATGCTTCTTACGGAGCCACTCCTTAGTTGCCCTGGCTGTGTGTTTCGGGTCGTTGTCATGCTGGAAGACCCAGCCACGACCCATCTTCAATGCTCTTACTGAGGGAAGGAGGTTGTTGGCCAAGATCTCGCGATACATGGCCCCATCCATCCTCCCCTCAATACGGTGCAGTCGTCCTGTCCTCTTTGCAGAAAAGCATCCCCAAAGAAGGATGTTTCCACCTCCATGCTTCACGGTTGGGATGGTGTTCTTGGGGTTGTACTCATCCTTCTTCTTCCTCCAAACACGGCGAGTGGAGTTTAGACCAAAAAGCTCTATTTTTGTCTCATCAGACCACATGACCTTCTCCCATTCCTCCTCTGGATCATCCAGATGGTCATTGGCAAACTTCAGACGGGCCTGGACATGCGCTGGCTTGAGCAGGGGGACCTTGCGTGTGCTGTAGGATTTTAATCCATGACGGCGTAGTGTGTTACTAATGGTTTTCTTTGAGACTGTGGTCCCAGCTCTCTTCAGGTCATTGACCAGGTCCTGCCGTGTAGTTCTGGGCTGATCCCTCACCTTCCTCATGATCATTGATGCCCCACGAGGTGAGATCTTGCATGGAGCCCCAGACTGAGGGTGATTGACCGTCATCTTGAACTTCCATTTTCTAATAATTGCGCCAACAGTTGTTGCCTTCTCAACAAGCAGCTTGCCTATTGTCCTGTAGCCCATCCCAGCCTTGTGCAGGTCTACAATTTTATCCCTGATGTCCTTACACAGCTCTCTGGTCTTGGCCATTGTGGAGAGGTTGGAGTCTGTTTGATTGAGTGTGTGGACAGGTGTCTTTTATACAGGTAACGAGTTCAAACAGGTGCAGTTAATACAGGTAATGAATGGAGAACAGGAGGGCTTCTTAAAGAAAAACTAACAGGTCTGTGAGAGCCGGAATTCTTACTGGTTGGTAGGTGATCAAATACTTATGTCATGCAATAAAATGCAAATGAATTATTTAAAAATCATACAATGTGATTTTCTGGATTTGTGTTTTAGATTCCGTCTCTCACAGTTGAAGTGTACCTATGATAAAAATGACAGACCTCTACATGCTTTGTAAGTAGGAAAACCTGCAAAATCGGCAGTGTATCAAATACTTGTTCTCCCCACTGTATGTAAAAACAGAGAGATAGATATCATGTTTTACTGGTACCACATACTGTAGAGGCAGAGAGAAGCTGATTAGATGGTTTTGACTGTTTGACCTCTAGGGGATAGAGGTCAGTGACCCTGCCGGCCATTGAAGAGTCAATTCCCTAAAGGTCAGGGGTCAGGAATAAAGCCCGGAGCGACAGCAGGGCAGAGAAACAGCCTCCGGGCCCCAGAGCCTGACAAAACACACACACATTCGCATTCCGCATGTACACACACTGACTTGCAGAATATCAGCTGGCTATATAAACACACACACATTGGGAGATGCTGCTGTTCTCTCAAATATCGCAAACCTATGCTGTTTGACAGGCTTGAATCCTAAGCAACCTGCCCTGTGGTTAGTGCATGTTGTTTTAGATGAGATTGAGGGATGGGGTGTATGGGGGCCTGGTAAGGGGCTGGGAGGTGGTAGGGTGGGGGGTTGACCCTGACTCTGAATGCCTTTGACCTCTAGAGTGACCTCCTGCTGAAACCGCCTGATAGGGTGTATGAATTATCACTCTAACCTGCTGTTACACCTCAGTAAAGCTAGAGGGAGCTCTACCCCTGCTCACTCAGGTAAACACACTACTCCAGTTCCCTCCCCAAGAACCTTCAGACCTCCAGACACACACAGTTCTCTCCTTCTCTCTCACAGACACACACAGTTCTCTCCTTCTCTCTCACATACACACACAGTTCTCTCCTTCTCTCTCACAGACACACACAGTTCTCTCCTTCTCTCTCACAGACACACACAGTTCTCTCCTGCTCTCTCACAGACACACACAGTTCTCTCCTGCTCTCTCACAGACACACACAGTTCTCTCCTGCTCTCTCACAGACACACACAGTTCTCTCCTGCTCTCTCACAGACACACACATTTCTCTCCTGCTCTCTCACAGACACACACAGTTCTCTCCTTCTCTCTCACAGACACACACAGTTCTCTCCTGCTCTCTCACAGACACACACAGTTCTCTCCTGCTCTCTCACAGACACACAGACTAATTCCAAGACCTTCCAACTCTCATCAGGAACAGCAGCAAGAAGCTAGAATCCTTACCCCTCCTCTCTCTTCTCGTCTCTCGTCTCCTTTCGTCTCCTCTCCTGTGTGTGTGTGTGTGTGTGTGTGTGTGTGTGTGTGTGTGTGTGTGTGTGTGTGTGTGTGTGTGTGTGTGTGTGTGTGTGTGTGTGTGTGTGTGTGTGTGTGTGTGTGTGTTGACGTGGGGCTGACTGCAGTGTGAACACCTAATGCAGGGAGGCTGGGAGCAGAAAAGAGAGGAGAGTCAGAATTCAGGGTTCTGTTCTTTAAATGGAGGAGACGATTATTGATCTGTCTCAGCTGGTCTTAGCACTGCTCTCTCTACCTCCCCACCATCCCCCCACCCCTTATACACACACACACACACACACATACACTCACACACACACAAATACACTCCATACAATCCCAGCACGACCCAGCAGAAACTGCAGAGGATTACGGTGTGTGGTGGCGGGCTACACACTGGTGGGGGTTTGTATGTGTGCTTTCTTCCTACAAAAGGTTGTAGAGAATGTCTTAGAAATGCATTGTTTCTCTATATACTCAACTGCTGGCCTTGCCTTCAACTTACCATACAAACACACCTTGCTTTCCCATACACACACACAGTCACACACATTCACAGACAGACACACACCCTTACACATGGACATACAGACCCACAGACACAGTGAGCCTGATTGTAACAGAGGAGAAAGGAATTCACTAATGTTTGTCACAGATGCATCCTTCATCATCTCCTTTCAATTTACCCTCTTTGTCTGTCCCCCCCCCCCCCCCCGTCCCCGTCCCACACACACACACACACATAATCACACACACATCTGGCGCTGGGAGTGAGAGGTAAGGAGAGGAAAGCGGAGTGCTTCACTGCAGTCTAACTGATATTAATATCCTTATTACCACAGTGACAGATTCTTCTCCTCCCCTTTAAGAAAATGGCATCATTACTGACACACTCATACAGACACACACACAGACACACTCAGACATTTTACTGAGAGAAACACACACACTTACACTTTGATGTTCCTCTCTGAGTGAGGAATATGATGATGGTGATGATGATGATGATAACAATGGATGGCGAAGGGGTACATGCAGGAATCCGACCAGGGCGCAACCAGAGGGGAGGGGAGGGGAGGGGAGGGGAGGGGAGGGGCGGGAAGGGGAGCGGAGGGGAGGGGCGGGGAGGGGAGGGGCGGGGAGGGGCAGGGCGGGGAGGGGAGGGGAGGGGAGGGGAGGGGCGGGAAGGGGAGGGGAGGGGCGGGGAGGGGAGGGGAGGGGCGGGAATAGGAGGGGCGGGAAGGGGAGGGGCGGGGAGGGGGAGGGGAGGGGAGGGGAGGGGGAACAGTGATAGAACTATTTAGAGTGCATAGAATGGTTTTATAAACCACATCATTTTAATCATTAATAAAAAGTTGGAGGTCTGAATTACATATTAGAAGTTTAACTTAACTTTGTAGCATTTAAATATTTCAGTTTACTACTGTATAAATATATTTCAGTTTACTACAGTATAACTATATTTCAGTTTACTACTGTATAAATATATTTCAGTTGACTACTATATAAATATATTTCAGCTTACTACTGTATAAATATATTCCAGTTTACTTCTGTATAAATATATTGCAGTTTACTACTGTATAAATATATTTCAGCTTACTACTGTATAAACATATTCCAGTTTACTACTGTATAAATATATTTCATCTTACTACTGTAAAAATATATTCCAGTTTACTACTGTATAAATATATTTCAGCTTACTACTGTATAAATATATTTCAGCTTACTACTGTATAAATATATTTCTGTTTACTACTGTATAAATATATTCCAGTTTACTACTGTAAAAATATATTCCAGTTTCCTACTGTATAAATATAATTCAGCTTACTACTGTATAAATATATTTCTGTTTACTACTGTATAAATATATTCCAGCTTACTACTGTATAAATATATTTTAGTTTACTACTGTATAAATATATACCAGTTTACTACTGTATAAATGTATTTCAGCTTACTACTGTATAAATATATTTCAGTTTACTACTATATATTTCAGTTTACTACTGTATAAATATATTTCAGTTTACTACTGTATAAATATACTGAACAAAAATATAAACACGCCATGCAACAGTTACAGTTCATATAAGGAAATCAGCCAATTGAAATAAATTCATTAGGCCCTAATCTATGGATTTCACATGACTGGGCAGGGGCACAGCCATGGGTGGGCCTGGGAGGGCATAGACCCACCCACTTGGGAGCCAGGCCCACCGACTGGGGAGCCAGGCCCAGCCAATCAGAATGAGTTTTCCCCACAACAGGGCTTTATTACAGACAGAAATACTCCTCAGTTTCATCAGTTGCCTGGGTGGCTGTTCTCAGACGATCCCGCAGGTGAAGAAGTCAGATGTGGCGGTCCTGGGCTGGCGTGGTTACACGTGGTCTGCGGATGTGAGGCTGGTTGGACGTACTGCCAAATTCTCTAAAACGACGTTGGAGGCACCTTATGGTAGAGAAACATTCAACAACAGCTCTGGTGGACATTCCTGCAGTCAGCATGCCAATTCCACGCTCCCTCAAAACTTGAGACATTTGTGGCATTGTGTTGTGTGACAAAACTGCACATTTTAGAGTGGCCTTTTATTGTCCACAGTGCACCTGTGGAATGATCATGCTGTTTAATAAGGTTCTTGATATGTCACACCTGTCAGGTGGCAAAGGAAAAATGTTCACTAACAGGGAAGTAAACAAATCTGTGCACAAAATTGGGGCAAAATAATATTTTTGTGCATATGGAACATTTCTGGGATCTTTCATTTCAGTATATATGACAGCAAGGTGTCAAAAGCGTTCCACAAGAATGTTGGCCGATGTTGACTCCAATGCTTCCCAGAGTTGTGTCAAGTTGGCTGGATGTCCTTTGGGTGGTGGACCATTCTCGATACACATGGGAAACTGTTGAGTGTGATAAACCCAGCAGCATTACAAACCGGTACGCCTGACACCTACTACCATACGCAGTTCAAAGGCACTTAAAAAAAATGTATTGCCCATTCACCCTCTGAATGGCACTCATACACAATCCATGTCTCAAATGTCTCAAGGCTTAAAAATCCTTCTTTAACCTGTCTCCTCCCGTTCATCTATAATGATTGAAGTGGATTTAACAGGTGACATCAATAAGGGACCATAGCTTTCACCTGGATTCAGCTGGTTAGTCTATGTCATGGAAAGAGCAGGTATTCTTAATGTTTTGAACACTCAGTGTATATATTTCAGCTTATGTATAGACGTCATGCTATTGTATTGTTATTCATTCCTCTGATGATCTTAGCTAAAAACACAGAAGCCTCACTTTCTGCTGAGTCATGCCTTCATCCCAAATGGCACCCTGATCCTTATACAGTGCACTACTTTTGACCAGAGCCCTATGGGCCCTTGTCAAAGTAGTGCACTTCATAGGGAATAGGGTGCCATTTGGTACACAGGCCATGTCTTCTCTGTCCAGACGGATAAAGTAGAGGGATGGAGGGAAGACAGATGAGGGGTAATGAAGGAGAGGAACGATTGCATTTCCGCTTTAGAACAAAGATTTTAAACTTTTAGCTGGTTCAAACTCATCCCTTCTTCCTCTCCTCTGTGTAGAGATGAAGGGAGGAGAGAGAGATGGATGGATGGATGGATGAATGGATGGATGGATACTGTACAAACACCCATCCCCTACCATGAGGTTGCCAGCAGAGCTCCAGATTTAAACTGATTGATCAAATTTTCATGTTTAATCCAACTTGAAACGTGTGTGTGTGTGTGTGTGTGTGTGTGTGTGTGTGTGTGTGTGTGTGTGTGTGTGTGTGTGTGTGTGTGTGTGTGTGTGTGTGAACGAGTGTGTGTGTGTGTGTGAACGAGTGTGTGTGTGTGTGTGTGTGTGTGTGTGTGTGTGTGTGTGTGTGTGTGTGTGTGTGTGTGTGTGTGTAACGAGTGTGTGTCTGTGTGTGTGTGTGTGTGTGTGTGTGTGTGTGTGTGTGTGTGAACGAGTGTGTGTCGTGTGTGTGTGTGTGTGTGTGTGTGTGTGTGTGTGTGTGTGTGTGTGTGTGTGTGTGTGTGTGTGTGTGTGTGTGTGTGTCTGTGTGTCTGTGTCTGTGTGTGTGTGTACATACGAGTGTGTTTGTGTGTACGAGTGTGTGTGTGATGTGTGTGTGTGTTTCCTTTCACACCAGTTGGCCTCTAACCTGTTTAACAAGCTGCAGCTCCGCCTCCTGGCCCTGAGACTCTCAATCTCACACCGTGTTAGAGGAATTAGTTACACTGACACACACACACACACACACACACACACACACACACACACAATCTCACACCGTGTTAGAGGAATTAGTTACACTGACACACACACACACACACACACACACACACACACACACACAATCTCACACCGTGTTAGAGGAATTAGTTACACTGACACACACACACACACACACACACACAATCTCACACCGTGTTAGAGGAATTAGTTACACTGACACACACACACACACACACACACACAATCTCACACCGTGTTAGAGGAATTAGTTACACTGACACACACACCCCCACACACACACACAATCTCACACCGTGTTAGAGGAATTAGTTACACTGACACACACACACACACACACACACACACCCCCACACACACACAATCTCACACCGTGTTAGAGGAATTAGTTACACTGACACACACACCCCCACACACACACACAATCTCACACCGTGTTAGAGGAATTAGTTACACTGACACACACACACACACACACACCCCCACACACACACAATCTCACACCGTGTTAGAGGAATTAGTTACACTGACACACACACACACCCCCACACACACTCACACCATGTTAGAGGAATTAGTTACACTGACACACACACACACACACACAATCTCACACCGTGTTTAGAGGAATTAGTTACACTGACACACACACACACACACACACAATCTCACACCGTGTTAGAGGAATTAGTTACACTGACACACACACACACACACACAATCTCACACCATGTTAGAGGAATTAGTTACACTGACACACACACACACACACAATCTCACACTGTGGTAGAGGAATTAGTTACACTGACACACACACACAATCTCACACTGTGGTAGAGGAATTAGTTACACTGACACACACACACACACACACACAATCTCACACTGTGGTAGAGGAATTAGTTACACTGACACACACACACACAATCTCACACCGTGTTAGAGGAATTAGTTACACTGACACACACACACACACACACACACAATCTCACACTGTGGTAGAGGAATTAGTTACACTGACACACACACACACACACACACAATCTCACACTGTGTTAGAGGAATTAGTTACACTGACACACACACACACACACACACAATCTCACACTGTGGTAGAGGAATTAGTTACACTGACACACACACACACACACACACAATCTCACACTGTGGTAGAGGAATTAGTTACACTGACACACACACACACAATCTCACACTGTGGTAGAGGAATTAGTTACACTGACACACACACACACAATCTCACACCATGTTAGAGGAATTAGTTACACTTTAGTTACACACACACTTTTCACATTACTTTAATAGCAATTAGTCACACCCAAACACACTGAAACAAATAAAGCAAGTCTTAATAACCCCCCTCCCTCAGTGAGTGTGAAGTGACTAGCAGTTTGTCAGGAGAGGTTTCATGGTTTAATTAAAGAGGTCACAGACACTCCAGGACTGAACTCAGCCCTTAAAGCAATGCAGCACTTGGTAGCTCTTCACACTGCACACCCTATTACACACACACACACACACACACACACACACACACACACACACACACACACACACACACACACACACACACACACACACACACACACACACACACACACACACAGCTGAAACATAAAAAACACACAATCACTGCTCAAACACACACACACACACACACACACACACACACACACAGCTGAAACACACAAACACACACACACACACACACACACACACACACACACACACACACACACACACACACACACACACACACACACAGCTAAAACATACAAACACACACAATCACACACACACACACACACACAGCTGAAACATAAAAAACACACAATCACTGCTCAAACACACACACACACACACACACACAGCTGAAACACACAAACACACACACACACACACACACACACACACACACACACACACACACACACACACACACACAGCTAAAACATACAAACACACACAATCACACACACACACACACACACACACAGCTGAAACACACAAACACACACACACACACACACACACACACACACACACAGCTAAAACATACAAACACACACACACACACAAGCAGCTGGAACACACAAACATACACAATCACTGCTCAAACACACACACACATACACACACACACACACACACACACACAGCTAAAACATACAATCACAGCTCAAACACACACACAATCATATAATGATTTATTTTTATTTGGCCATGCAGTCTGGATGACAGCATTAGATCAGTGTGTCTGTGTGACTGTTTGTCAAGCCCTGTCTGAAACATCACTCCCTTAAAAGCTGATGGATCAATTAAACATTTCCTGAAGGTGTGTTTTTGTCTGTGGGAGAGACAGGGTGTGTGTGAAGTGTGTGGGGTGAGTGGTGTGTGTATTTTTACCATGCACACTGTGTTGTAACTCTAGGGGCCAGTAAAAGAGAGGCTTGTGAGTTAGGGTTAGTGACACAACCACACACACACACAACCGCACACACACCTAAGACACTCTCAGCCTGACCTCTGTACCAGTCTGCTAATATTGTCCTAAATATTTGATCATGTCATTATCTCACCATATTAATGTATATTAAGTCACATCCTCTGGGCTCATTCTTCTCTCTGACTGATACTTTCATCATCTACATCATCCTGATCAATAAGCAGACACTTTACTTTACACACACACACACACACACACACACACACACACACACACACACACACACACACACACACACACACACACACACACACACACACACACACACACACACACACACACACACACACACACATTCAACCCACTCTCTCTCTCTCTCACACACACACACACACACACACACACACACACACACCACACACACACACACACACACACACACACACACACACACACACACATAAACCCACTCTCTCTCTCTCTCTCTCACATACACACACACACACACACACACACAAACAAACCCACTCTCTCTCTCTCTCTCACACACACACACACACACACACACACACACACACACACACACACACACACACACACACACAGTCTTGTATAACTAACCTTGTGGTGACACACAATTCAGTCCCATTCAAAATCCTATTTTCCCTAACACCTAACCCTAAACCTAACCCTAACCCGTACTCTTACCTTAACCCTAACCTTAACCCTAAACCTAACCCTAGCTCCTAACCCTAACCCTAAACCTAACCTGTACTCTTACCCTAACCCTAACCTTAACCCTAAACCTAACCCTAACCCTAAACCTAACCCTAGCTCCTAACCCTAACCCCAAAACTAACCCTAGCTCCTAACCCTAACCCTAAACCTAACCCTAGCTCCTAACCCTAACCCCAAAACTAACCCTAGCTCCTAACCCTTAATGTAATTCTAAACCTAACACTAACTCTAACCTCAACTCTAAACCCCCTAGAAATAGCATTTGACCTCAAAATGTCCCCAGTTTGTCAAATTTTTGTTTGTTTACTATTCTTATGGTCCCCACAAGAATAGTTAAACACGTCCACATACACAGAGACACAAAGACACACACAGACACACATACACACGCCCATAACAGTTAAAGGGTTCATGAGAAGAAGATTTAAAGGTCCACTTTAGCGATGTGTAAGTCTGTCAGGCACAAAGATTAGACATACTGTACCGCATTGGAGATGGGCCAAATCTCCTTTTCTATGCCAGATAAGGAAACACACACACACACACACTTAACTTACTCTATGTCACATTGTTAGACAGTCAGTCATTCACCAAGGGTTACATTCTAACTGTATACTTTACACACATATGTTTCACCAGCCCACCAACCCTTTCTCTCATCCCTGCACTCTCTCTTTATTCTTCTCTCCTCTCTTCATCCCTCTCCTTCTCCTCTTTCTCCACCCTCCCCCTCTCTCTTCTCTCCATCCATCACTGGTTTCTCTCTCTATTTTCTAGCCAACCAACATTTCCTATTGATTTATTGATCTGTGCTGGTGGGAGAGACTCTCCTTCTCTCCTCTCCTCTCATCTTCTCTCCTCTCCCTTCCTCGCCTCTTTTCTCCTCTCATCTCATGTCCTCTCATCGTCCATTCTCTCCTCTCCTCTTCTCTCTTGTCCTCTCTCCTCTCCCCTTCTCTCCTGTCCTGTCTTCGCCTCTCCTCTTCTCTCCTCTTCTCTCCTGTACTGTCCTCTTCCTGTCCTCTCCTCTTCTTCTCTTCTCTCCTGTTCTGTCCCTCTTCCTCTTCCTCTTTCTCTTCCTCTTCCTATTCTCTTCTGTCCTGTCCTGTCCTGTCCTGTCCTCACCTCTTCTAACTGTGTGGAATGTTCTTCCCTTTTCCACCTCCATCTCTCAAATCCCCCTCTACTTTTCTCCACCCATGTTAGGGGTCTGAAGCGAATTAGAGAAAGCAGGATATCCAATTTATTGGGAGATATATCTCTCTCTCTTCCGCTCTCTCTATCTTTCTCTCACACACACATACACACACTCTCTCTCTCTCCTCTCCCCACACCGTCTTGTGTTATTTTACAATCCATTGAATTTGTTGTTTACAGTCAGGGTTAGGAGCTAGGGTAGAAGTTCCTAAGGTGATAGGGGCTAGAGGCTAAGGAAGAAGTGTCTAGGGGTTAGGATGGGGCCCTCCTGTCTGGCCACCCCTGTGAGGGTTATTGTATTATGGGACCTGAGAGGTTAGCAGGAATCTCTGGGTTGGTAGAAATAGGATCATCTCTAATGGAGAGAGGGGGAGAGAAAGAGGAGGGGAGAGGAGGAGAGAGGGGTGGACTACTCGGGATTTGTTCCCCTCTGTAAAACTAACAACCAGCTCTCACAGTCTCACGTCAGAATTAGACGTTCATCCATGTTTCTCAAACGTCACATTTCAAAGTCTTTAATGTTAAGTTTAGGCATTAACTCCAAATTGTAAGGTTTGGGACAGGCTTAAAACAAAAATCTCAGAAATAATTTTCTGTTGCTGGATTTGAACTTCCATCTGCCTCTTGGAATCAGAGGCAGTTGCTTGCGCCCATCCACCATCCCTGTCCACAATGCTCTAGCAAAACCAAAACCTACTTGAAGGTAACAGCGCTCACTGTTACCCCTAGTGGCCGGTTTCAACATCATCTCCCGACGTCCTCAGACATGGATGGACGTCGAATACTGACTTGTATCACAGGTGACCTGGTGGAAAACTAAATAGCACCACACACACATACAATACAGTAGACACACTAAAATGCACACACACGCACACGTAACCGATGTGAAATGGCTAGTTAGTTAGCGGTGGTGCGCGCTAATAGCGTTTCAATCAGTGACGTCACTCGCTCTGAGACCTGAAGTTGTTGTTCCCCTTGCGTTGCAAGGGCTGCGGCTTTTGTGGCGCGATGGGTAACGATGCTTTGTGGGTGTCAGTTGTTGATGTGTGCAAGGGTCCCTGGTTCGAGCCCAGGTTGGGGCGAAGAGAGGGACGGAACCTACACTGTTACACACACACATACTTTTGAACTAGGTCAAGTCACAGGGAATTGTCTAACAAGACATTTGGCAGTGTACCTGAATGCACCCCTAATCTCTTTTGAGGATGACCTAAGACAGTCGTGTGTGAAAGGGTTCTCAGTAATAGTTTTTGGGAGATTACCTCACTCTCAGTAATGGGCTTATGCTGTCCCAAGTGCACCCCTTGTCTATCCATCTTTCTGTCTGCCTGCATACCTGTCTGTCCATTTGTCCACCGTCTGTCCTTCCGTCTGTCCATATTTGTGCCTGTTTTAGAATAAACCACTTGTGTGTGTACAGTAGGGTTGTTACTAATAGTTTTGGGGAGGTACGGTATGACATCACTCCATAATGTGTCCATCCACCTCTAATCTCTTTAAGGTGATGTTCTTTTTCCCATCAGCCCTGTCTCTAATGGCAGCACTATGATAAATCTAATAGTCCTAACATAACATACATCTCAACTTTTACACCGTCTCATCCCAATCCACCCCAAAACTATATGTTTTATGTCCTGCCCAACTCAGTTCTGTAGAACAGAGTACCACAAAGTAATGATTCCTCTGGAAAATGTATATATTGCCTTTGATTTTTGCCTCCTTTCTCGCAATACAGCCCGGCTTTAGTGGGATAAAAATTGATTTTTAAGCTTTTTGTGCATTAGCTTTTAAATTAGAAATGTTATTTGCAGAAGGTCCTTTCGTGATCAATGGGAGAAATCTAGATTTATTACTGTGATGTAATAAGAGAGTTTGGCTACAGAAAAGAGGTAGGGTACTGCAAAGAGAGAAGACAAGAGTAGTGTGTGTGCACGTGCGCGTGCATGTGCGCGTGCGTGCCCGCTTGTAGACAGCCTTGTAGACAATATTCCATCCCTGTGCTTCAGTTTCACTCAAATAGTCTTTCCTGAAGCTTTGCTTGAGTTTCCGGGGTCTTTTAGTAATTAGAACACTTACACAAACTCCCATCTGGTCCTTGGGAGCCAAAATACATATGAGCACCACATCCATTTTTTTCTCTTCCTTCTTCTCATCCTCCTCTTCTCCCCCTCCTCCTCATATTATAATCATCCTCCTCTTGTTTTTGTATTTCTTTGGAAGCCTCTTCACACACTCACATTCTGTACATCCTGTCCTTTTACCTCTTTCAAGAGCTCCTTTGAAGATGTGCACACTCTGAAAGTGTGTGTGTGTGTGTGTGTGTGTGCATGCACGTGTGCTCACTCAAAATCCTACTTCTTTTTTTTTGTTGCAACAAGCTCTCAAAGTCTCACTGCAGAATCCGACGTTTGTCCATAAACATCACATTTCGAAAGTTTAGACATTCATTTCGAATGGTTAAAGATGCAGTCCAGGATCTTAAGCACAACAAATTCATAACATATTGGATTCGTAACATATCACACTAAATGGATGACGTACTACAGAATTTGATCGTGAGCACCACTTTCAAAACTACTGGCTGAAGTTTTACAAAAGATTGAAAAAGCATTGTTAAGGGTTAATGTTTAGGATAGGGTTAAAAAACTAAAAAACTAAAAAAGCGGGATTGAACAAGCGACCCTCGGAGCCAGAGCTTGCAGCTTACGCCCATCTGCCATCCCTGTCCACAATGCTCGAACCCCAAGCCAACTTAATGGTAATAGCGCTCACCGCTCCCCCTAGTGGCTGGTTTTGAAGTCATCTCCCGATGTCCCGTTTACCTGGACGGACTTCCAATTAACAATTCATCAAAGGGTGATTTTCAGAATGCAACATTATAACCACCCCGTACGAGCTATACAGTGCACAGACACACACACACACACACACACACACACACACACACACACACACACACACACACACACACACACAGTCCTCTTCTTCTACTTACAATAAGAGGTAATGAGATCTCTGGTCCTTCAGGGGGGAAGACAGCACAACATTTATCTTGTTTCCTTATTCTTCTCTTTCTATCTCTCTCTCTTTATCCCTCTCTCTCTGTCTCTCTCTCTCTCTCTCTCTCTGTCTCTCTCTCTCTCTTTCTCTCTCTCTCTCGCTCCATCTCTCTCTCCATCTATCTCTCCCTCCTTCTCTGTCCTCTGTTCCGTGTTTTCTCCTGTCTCTATGGTAGCTGCCAGCCAGACGCTGTGCTGTGGTGGTCGGAGGGGGACTCATTGATTTTTCTCCCCCTTTTTCTTCCTCCCCCTCTCTTTCCTTCCCCTCTCCCTCCTCCCCCTCTCTTTCCTTCCCCTCTCTCTCCTCCTCCTCTATTTTCTCCAGGGTTTTGACAGAATCATGGAAACAAAGGAAGCGCTCTGTGACAGAAAGAAAACCTTTTATTCAGACTGAGGGAACGGCTGCTTCACGCTAGCAACAGTATGGTTAATCACACACACACACCGATACACACACAGACACCGATACACTCACACACACTCACACACAACTAACATAGGTGAAACAGCCTTTTATTCAACCACAGAAACACAACAGAGACACAGAGAGAGACACAGAGAGACACAGACAAAAAGACATGGACAGAGACAGACAGAGACACAGACAGAGAAACAGACAGAGACGGACAGTACTGCATTGCAGTATTTACACACTATTTATACACTATTTACACACTATTTACTCAGTATTACTCAGTATTACACAGTATTACTCAGTATTACACAGTATTACACAGCATTACACAGTATTACTTGGTATTATACAGTATTACACAGTATTACTCAGTATTACTCAGTGACAAATAACAACTGTTCCAAAATCAAAGAATAGAGTACAATAGAATACAATGGTTAGTAACTGACCACACTGTACAGTCTCATATCTTACATCCGATCTTTCTGAGAGTCGGATTTTAAATCAGATAAGCAGAGGAGGTCCTAGCGCATAGGTCTATTCATTAAATGAAAGATTTTAACCCCCAAAGATAAAATGAACTGTAATTCAATTTAACATATTTTCATCATTATTGAGATGATGTGGAGATCAAATCGATTCTGTGTCATTTTAGCATCAGGCCTACCAGATTGCCAGGCATGTGTGCGTGTAACTCATATCTACAGCAATATACGGAGGTGCATGTGTGTGTGTGTGTGTGTGTGTGTGTGTGTGTGTGTGTGTGTGTGTGTGTGTGTGTGTGTGTGTGTGTGTGTGTGTGTGTGTGTGTGTGTGAGTGTGTGTGTGTGTGTTTGCATGCATGTGTATCTCATATCCACAGCAATATGCTGAGTTAATCTTTATTGAATTGTTGCTGTAATGTGAATATCTGCAGTTTAGGAGAGAAGGGGTGCAAGAGTACTATACTGACATATACTGATATACAGTGCATTCGGAAGTATTCAGACCCCTTGACTTTTTCCACATTTTATTACGTTACAACCTTTTTCTAAAATGTATTATATTGTTTTTTTCCCCTCATCGATCTACACACAATACCCAAAACAACAAATCAAAAACATGTTTTTTTACATTTTTGCTAATTTATTAAAAAAAATACTAAATTGAAATATCACATTTACATAACTATTCAGACCCTTTACTCAGTACTTTGTTGAAGCACCTTCAGCAGAGATTACAGCCTTGAGGGTTCTTTGGTATGACGCTACAATCTTGGCACACCGGTATTTGGGGAGTTTCTCCCATTCTTCTCTGCAGATCCTCTCAAGCTCTGTCAGGATGGATGGGGAGCATCGCTGCACAGCTATTTTCAGGTCTCTCCAGAGATTTTCGATCGGGTTCAAGTACGGGCTCTGGCTGGGCCACTCAAGGACATTCAAAGACTGGTCCCGAAGCCACTGCTGCGTTGTCTTTGCTGTGTGCTTAGGGTCATTGTCCTGTTGGAAGGTGAACCTTCGCCTCAGTCTGAGATCAACAAGGATCTCTCTGTACTTTTCTCTGTTCATTTTTGCCTCAATCCTGACTAGTCTCCCAGTCCCTGCCGCTGAAAAACATCCCCACAGCATGATTCTGCCACCACCATGCTTCACCGTAGGGATGATGCAGGGTTTCCTCCAGACGTGACGCTTGGCATTCAGGCCAAAGAGTTCAATTTTGGTTTCATCAGACCAGAGAATCTTGTTTCTCATGGTCTGAGAGTCCTTTAGGTGCCTTTTGGCAAACTCCAAGTGGGCTGTCGGCAATTTTTTAGACCTTATAGCCAGAACCTCCATCAGAAGCTAGTCATCAGAAGCTAACTAGCTAATTAGCTACTAGCTATTTAGCCATTGTTAGCCATTGTTAGCCACTGCTAGCGGCCTATCCTTCTGCACAGACACCAGCCGTTTTTTTTTTGCCTGCATAATATTTGCCAGCATCTGAATGTTTTCTCCACTACAACACCAGATTCCTACCATAAACCCTGGACCATTACTCCTAATCATCACAGCTAGGTAGCTGCCACTGAGTGACCCAGCCACAAAGCTAGCCCTGAGCCAGGCCCACCTCCTGGTCTACTCTGTGATCACCCAGCTACTCGGCCGATGCCTTCCCGGACTCTACCCCCAACACGGCTAGAATCCACCACTCCACCGGATCCTTGCCGTAAGCTCTGGACCTGTGCATCGGATCATCACTGCTACCAAGTGGCTATAGTGGCTAACTGCCCCGAAGCTAGCACCAGTTAGCCGCGAGCCAGGCACATCTCCCGGCTAGCAAACGAAATTACTACAACTACAATTACCTCTTTCGTCCTCTGGTCTGGACCCTTTGTCGACACGGCGCCGCGCCATACCACCACCACTGGTCCGCCGACTTAAGTCCATCCGCTGTGGGCTCAACCGGCCTTTGCCGGACATCGGAGATGACGCTTCTACTTAACCCGGCCTGCTAACTTTAAATGCCGTGTCTCCCGCGTGCTAGCGTAGTAACGACTTCCCCACGGCTTCCCTGTTCCATCTATTGCTGTTCACTGGACCCTATGATTACTTGGCTACATAGCTGATGCCTGCTGGAATGTTCATTAATCACGGTACTCCATTTTGTTTATGTCGGCCCCAACTCAGGCCCTGTGTGTAGTTAACCGACCCTCTTTGCCATTCATCGACATTTTACCTATGCTGAGTGAGCATAGGTAAAATGTTGTTGTCTTAGCTGATTAGCTGTTGTTGTTTTACCCATTGTTGCCTTAGCAAGCTCTCACAATCAACACCTGTGATTGCTTTATGCCTCGCTTTATGTCTCTTTCAAATGTCAATATGCCTTGTATACTGTTGTATAGGATAGTTATTATTGTCTTAGTTTACTGCGGAGCCCCTAGTCCCACTCAACATGCCTCAGATACCTCCTTTGTCCCACCTCCCACACATGTGGTGACCTCACCCAGCATAACTAGCCCGTCCAGAGATGCAACCTCTCTTATCATCACTCGGTGCCTGGGTTTACCTCTACTGTACCCGCACCCCACCATACCCCCGTCTGTACATTATACCCTGAATCTATTCTACCACGCCCAGAAATCTGCTCCTTTTATTCTCTGTCCCAACGCACTAGACGACCAGTTTTGAAATCCTTTAGCCGTACCCTTATCCTACTCCTCTGTTCCTCAGTGATGTGGAGGTAAACCCAGGCCCTGCGTGTCCCCAGGCACTCTCATTTGTTGACTTCTGTAACCGAAAAAGCCTCGGTTTCATGCATGTTAACATCAGAAGCCTCCTCCCTAAGTTTGTTTTACTCACTGCTTTAGCACACTCCGCCAACCCTGATGTCATGGCCGTGTCTGAATCCTGGCTAAGGAAGGCCACCAAATATTATGAGATTTCCATCCCCAACTACAACATTTTCGTCAAGATAGAACTTCCAAAGGGGGAGGAGCTGCAATCTACTGCAGAGATAGCCTGCAAAGCTCTGTCATACTTTCCAGGTCTATGCCCAAACAGTTTGAGCTTCTAAATTTAAAAATGTATCTTTCCAGTAATAAGTCTCTCACTGTTGCCGCCTGTTATAGACCCCCCCTCAGCTCCCAGCTGTGCCCTGGACACCATATGTGAATTGATTGCCCCCATCTATCTTCAGAGTTCGTTCTGTTAGGTGACCTAAACTGGGATATGCTTAACACCCCAGCAGTCCTACAATCTAAGCTAGATGCCCTCAATCTCACACAACTTATCAAGGAACCCACCAGGTACAACCCTAAATCCGTAAACATGGGCACCCTCATAGATATTATCCTGACCAACTTGCCCTCCAAATACACCTCTGCTGTTTTCAACCAGGATCTCAGCGATCACTGCCTCATTGCCTGCATCCGCTATGGGTCAGCAGTCAAACGACCACCCCTCATCACTGTCAAACGCTCCCTAAAACACTTCAGCGAACAGGCCTTTCTAATCGACCTGGCCCGGGTATCCTGGAAGGATATTGACCTCATCCCGTCAGTCGAGGATGCCTGGTCATTCTTTAAAAGTAATTTCCTCACCATCTTAAATAAGCATGCCCCTTTCAAAAAATGTAGAACTAAGAACAGATATAGCCCTTGGTTCACTCCAGACCTGACTGCCCTCGACCAGCACAAAAACATCCTGTGGCGGACTGCACTAGCATCAAATACTCTCCGCGATATGGAACTTTTCAGGGAAGTCAGGAACCAATACACGCAGTCAGTCAGGAAAGCAAAGGCTAGCTTTATCAAGCAGAAATTTGCATCCTGTAGCTCTAACTCCAAAAAGTTTTGGGACACTGTAAAGTCCATGGAGAATAAGAGCACCTCCTCCCAGCTGCCCACTGCACTGAGGCTAGGTAACACTGTCACCACCGATAAATCCACAATAATCAAGAATTTCAATAAGCATTTCTCTACGGCTGGCCATGCTTTCCTCCTGGCTACCCCAACCCCGCCAACAGCTCCGCACCCCCCGCAGCTACTTTCCCAAGCCTCCCCAGCTTCTCCACCAAAATCCAGATAGCAGATGTTCTGAAAGAGCTACAAAACCTGGACCCGTAAAAATCAGCTGGGCTAGACAATCTGGACCCTCGCTTTCTAAAATTATCCACCGCCATTGTTGCAACCCCTATTACCAGTCTGTTCAACCTCTCTTTCGTATCGTCCAAGATCCCTAAAGATTGGAAAGCTGCCGTGGTCATCCCCCTCTTCAAATGGGGAGACACTCTAGACCCAAACTGTTACAGACCTATATCCATCCTGCCCTGCCTTTCTAAAGTCTTCGAAAGCCAAGTTAATAAACTGATCACTGACCATTTCGAATTCCACCGTACCTTCTCCGCTGTGCAATCCGGTTTCCAAGCTGGTCACGGGTGCACCTCAGCCACGCTCAAAGTACTAAACAATATCATAACCACCATCGATAAAAGACAGTATTGTGCAGCCGTCTTCATCGACCTGGCCAAGGCTTACGACTCTGTCAATCAACGTATTCTTATCGGCAGACTCAACAGCCTTGGTTTCTCAAATGACTGCCTCGCCTGGTTCACCAACTACTTCTCAGACAGAGTTCAGTGTGTCAAATCGGAGGGCCTGTTGTCCAGACCTTTGGCAGTCTCTATGGGGGTGCCACAGGGTTCAATTCTCGGGCCAACTCTTTTGTCTGTATATATCAACTATGTCGCTCTTGCTGCGGGTGATTCCCTGATCCACCTCTACGCAGACGACAACATTCTGTATACATCTGGCCCTTTTTTGGACACTGTGTTAACTAACCTCCAAACGAGCTTCAATGCCATACAACCCTCCTTCTGTGGCCTCCAACTGCTCTTAAACGCTAGTAAAACTAAATGCATGCTTTTCAACTGTTCGCTGCCCGCACCCGCCCGCCCGACTAGCATCACTACTCTGGATGGTTCTGACTTAGAATATGTGGACAACTACAAATACCTAGGTGTCTGACTAGACTGTAAACTCTCCTTCCAGACTCATATTAAACATCTCCAATCCAAAATTAAATCTAGAATCGGCTTCCTATTTCGCAACAAAGCCTCCTTCACTCACACCGCCAAACATACCCTCATAAAACTGACTATCCTACCGATCCTCGACTTCAGCGATGTCATTTACAAATTAGCCTCCAACACTCTACTCAACAAACTGGATGCCGTCTATCACAGTGCCATCCGTTGTGTCACCAAAGCCCCATATCCTCTTACATCTAGACGTTCTGCTAGCGGAACACCTGCTCCAATATCCAATGATAGACGTGGCGCGAATTACAAATTCCTCAAAAATACAAAAACTTCAATTTTTCAAACATATGACTATTTCACAGCATTTTAAAAACAAGACTCTCCTTTATCTAACCACACTGTCCGATTTCAAAAAGGCTTTACAGCGAAAGCAAAACATTAGATTATGTCAGCAGAGTACCCAGCCAGAAACAATCAGACACCCATTTTTCAAGCTAGCATATAATGTCACAAAAAACAAAACCACAGCTAAATGCAGCACTAACCTTTGATGATCTTCATCAGATGACAACCCTAGGACATTATGTTATACAATACATGCATGTTTTGTTCAATCAAGTTCATATTTATATCAAAAACCAGCTTTTTACATTAGCATGTGACGTTCAGAACTAGCATTCCCACCGAACACTTCCGGTGAATTTACTAAATTACTCACGATAAACGTTCACAAAAAACATAACAATTATTTTAAGAATTATAGATACAGAACTCCTTTGTGCAATCGAGGTGTCCGATTTTAAAATAGCTTTTCGGTGAAAGCACATTTTGCAATATTCTGAGTACATAGCCCGGCATCACGGGCTAGCTATTTAGACACCCACCATGTTTAGCCCTGACCAAACTCCGATTTACTATTAGAAAAGTTTGATTACCTTTGGTGTTCTTCATCAGAATGCACTCCCAGGACTGCTACTTCAATAACAAATGTTGGTTTGGTTCAAAATAATCCATAGTTATATCCAAATAGCGGCGTTTTGTTCGTGCGTTCAAGACACTATCCGAAGTGTAAATAAGGGTCACCCGCATGACGCATTTTGTGACAAAAAAATTCTAAATATTCCATTACCGTACTTCGAAGCATGTCAACCGCTGTTTAAAATCAATTTTTATGCAATTTTTCTCGTAAAAAAGCGATAATATTCCGACCGGGAGCGGTGGTTTTCGTTCAAAGATAAAACATGGAGTCCACTCGTGCACGCGCCTGAGTCTCACAGTACTGTGACCAGCCACTATCCAAACGCGCTACTTTTTTTCAGCCAGAGCCTGCAAAGCCACGATTCAGCTTTTTGCCGCCTTCTGAGAGCCCATGGGAGCAGTAGGAAGTGTCACGTAACAGCAGAGATCCCCTGTAATGGATAGAGATAATCAAGAAGGCCAAGAAATTGTCAGACAGGGCACTTCCTGCATGGAATCTTCTCAGGTTTTGGCCTGCCAAATGAGTTCTGTTATACTCACAGACACCATTCAAAGAGTTTTAGAAACTTTGGAGTGTTTTCTATCCAAAGCTCATAATTATATGCATATTCTAGTTTCTGGGCAGGAGTAATAATCAGATTAAATCGGGAACGTTGTTTATCCAGCCGTGAAAATACTGCCCCCTAGCCATAACAGGATATACTACCCACCACTGCGACCTGTATGCTCTCGTCGGCTGGTTCTTGCTACATATTCGTCGCCAGACCCACTGGCTCCAGGTCATCTATAAGTCTATGCTAGGTAAAGCTTCGCCTTATCTCAGCTCACTGGTCACGATTACAACACCCACCCGTAGCATGCGCTCCAGCAGGTATATCTCACTGGTCATCCCCAAAGCCAAGACCTCTTTGGCCGTCTTTCCTTCCAGGTCTCTGCTGCCAATAACTGGAACGAATGACAAAAATCTCTGAAGCTGGAGACTTATATTTCCCTCACTAATTTAAAACATCAGCTATCTGAGCAGCTAACCGATCGCTGCAGCTGTACATAGCCCATCTGTAAATAGCCCACCCAATCTACCTACCTCATCCCCATATTGTTTTTATTTTCTTTTCTGCTCTTTTGCACACCAGTATTTCTACTTGCACATCATCATCTGCTCATCTATCACTCCAGTGTTAATCTGCTAAATTGTAATTACTGTGCTGCTATGGCCTATTTATTGCCTTACCTCCTCACGCCATTTGCACACACTGTATATAGACTTTCTTTTTTTTCTATTGTGTTATTGACTGTACGCTTGTTTATTCCATGTGTAACTCTGTGTTGTTGTTTGTGTCGCACTGCTTTGCTTTATCTTGGCCAGGTCGCAGTTGTAAATGAGAACTTGTTCTCAACTTGCCTACCTGGTTAAATAAATGTGAAATTTAAAAATATATATATTTTTAAAAGAGTCAGTGTTGAGAGTCAGTGTTGATAGTCAGTGTTGAGAGTCAGTGTTGATAGCCAGTGTTGAGAGTCAGTGTTGATTGTCAGTATTGAGAGTCAGTGTTGAGAGCCAGTGTTAATAGCCAGTGTTGATAGTCAGTATTGATAGCCAGTGTTGAGAGTCAGTGTTGAGAGTCAGTGTTGATAGCCAGTGTTGAGAGTCAGTGTTGATAGTCAGTGTTGAGAGCCAGTGTTGATAGTCAGTATTGAGAGCCAGTGTTGAGAGTCAGTGTTGATAGCCAGTGTTGAGAGTCAGTGTTGATAGTCAGTATTGAGAGTCAGTGTTGAGAGCCAGTGTTGATAGCTAGTGTTGATAGTCAGTATTGAGAGTCAGTGTTGAGAGCCAGTGTTGATAGCCAGTGTTGATACCAGTGATAAAAAGCCATACTGACAGAGGAGAGGAAAGAGCTGGGGGAGAGAGGAGAAAATGAAAGAACATACTGTAGAAAGGTAGGAAAAAGGATGGACAGAGAGAGGAGGGACAGAGGGGGGGGGGGGGTGAAGAGAGAGAGGGGGGACAGAGAGAGAGCAGAGGGTAAGAGAGAAGGGGACAGAGAGGGGGGGATAGAGGGGGGGAGAGAAGAGGGGAAGAGAGAGAGGGGGGACAGAAGGAGAAGGCATAGAATGGTAGGAGAGAGGGGGACAGAGAGGAGGCTAGGAGAGAGGGAGGAGAGTGGAGGCAGGGTCGGTGAGTGTTGAGGGCCTGTAGTTAGCGTCTGTAGTGATTCTGACTCATTTTGAAGCAAAATGTTTTCCTCTCAGAGCCTCTCTCAGCTAAATGCCCCATCTGGTGCCATCTCACCCTCTACAGGACAGAAATCAATAACAATCATTTCCCTAAGACTCCCTCTCTGACACACACAAGCACACACAGAGAGAGAGAGAAACACACACACACACACACACACACAGTTGTACAAACACACGCACGAATGGATGCACGCACAAGCATACACACACACATACATATACACACGTGTTATATAGTAATTGATTGAGGTTATGGGTCTGGTTAAGTTGAAGTATGAATTAATCTATACATTACTTAGTTAGTTCATTAATAGTTAGTGTGTGTGTGTGTGTGTGTGTGTGTGTGTGTGTGTGTGTGTGTGTGTGTGTGTGTGTGTGTGTGTGTGTGTGTGTGTGTGTGTGTGTGTGTGTGTGTGTGTGTGTGTGTGTGTGTGTTTGTTTGTGTGTGTTGGTCAGCGGTTGGAGACCTGGCTGTTGACCTTGAGCTCAGAGGTCAGGCAGCAGACGGCCGGCCAGCTGGACATTTCCATCTCAAAGATCACCCCTCAGACACACACAGACATACCATACGTACACACCACACACAAACTCTACACACATACACACACACACTCCACACATACACATCCACACACACTCTCACACACACACAGGCACACACGCCCGTATCTTCAAGTTTCAGTGTAGCCCTGTAATTTGATGTGTGATTTCATTGTGATTTCATCAGTTTGATCTTGGCCTTTCTATTAAACTAGAGCAGGTGGAGTTCGCTGCTGCTCGTCTATGTTTGATCATATCTGTCACTCAATACCCATTACCGCGTTAGCCCACTGAGCTAAAGCCTAGACATTAACAAGGCTTCAGGTCACCAAATACTGGACTGCAGAGAAACTATGCTAGAAAAATGTGGTATTCTTCTCCTCCCTAAGGGGGATGGATGGAGGGACAGAGAGAGCGATCGACTGAAAGAGAGATGTTGGAGGAAGGGATAGAGAGATGGAGAGATGGAGAGAGCGAAGGAGACATGGTTAGAGGGAGGGAGGGAGAGATGGTTGCACTGTAAAAAAGCCAACTTACCGTAATTTCCGGACTATTAAGCGCACCGGACTATTAAGCGTCCGGGCTAATCAGGGAACCCATGATGACGCAGGGGGGTCACGAGGAGAAAATCAGTCCCTTCCTCATTGACTCTCCTACGTTTCCCGTGGTGCTAGGCCTTCCCTGGTTAGCTTATCATGACCCCACCATTTCATGGCAACAGAGGGCTCTCACGGGGTGGTCGCGAGAGAGCTTGGGGAGGTGTGTAGGGGTTTCCGTTGGTGCTACCACAGTGGAAAGTCCAGACCAGGTCTCCACCGTGCGCATCCCCCCAGAATATGCCGATTTGGCTCTCGCCTTCTGTAAAAAGAATGCGACTCAATTACCACCCCATCGACGGGGGGATTGTGCGATAAATCTCCTGGTAGACGCTGCACTTCCCAGGAGTCACGTGTATCCCCTGTCGCAAGCGGAGACGGCGGCTATGGAGACACATGTCTCTGAATCCCTGCGTCAGGGGTACATTCGGTCCTCCACTTCACCCACCTCCTCGGGTTTCTATTTTGTGAAGAAGAAGGAGGGAGGTCTGCGCCGATGCATTGACTATCGAAGTCTCAATCAAATCACGGTGAGGTACAGTAACCCGCTACCTCTCATCGCCACGGCGATTGAATCAATGCACGGGGCGCGCTTCTTCACTAAATTGGATCTCAGGAGCGTGTATAACCTGGTGCGTATCCGGGAGGGAGATGAGTGGAAGACAGCGTTTAGTACCACCTCAGGGCATTATGAGTACCTCGTCATGCCATACAGGTTGATGAATGCTCCATCAGTCTTCCAATCCTTTGTAGATGAGATTTTCAGGGACCTGCACAGGCAGGGTGTAGTAGTGTATATCGATGACATTCTGATATACTCCGCTACACGCGCCGAGCATGTGTCCTTGGTGTGCAGGGTACTTGGACGACTGTTGGAGCATGACCTGTACGTCAAGGCTGAGAAATGCCTGTTCTTCCAGCAGGCCGTCTCCTTTCTAGGGTATCACATTTCCACATCGGGGTGGAGATGGAGAGTGACCCCATTTCAGCCGTGCGTAATTGGCCGACTCCCACCACGGTAAAGGAGGTGCAGCGGTTTTTAGGGTTTGCTAATTACTACCGGAGATTTATCTGGCGTTTTGGCCAGGTGGCGGCTCCCATTACCTCACTGCTGAAGGGGGATCCTGTACGTCTGCAGTGGTCGGTTGAGGCAGACAGGGCTTTTGGGCACCTAAGAGCTCTGTTTACCTTGGCTCCCGTGCTGGCCCATCCGGATCCCTCTTTGGCGTTCATAGTGGAGGTGGACGCGTCCGAGGTTGGGATAGGAGCCGAGCTCTCTCAGAGCTCGGGCACGCCACCGAAGCTCCGCCACTGTGTTTTCTTCTCGAAGAAGCTCAGCCCGGCGGAGCGGAACTATGATGTGGGGGACCGGGAGCTGTTGGCTGTGGTTAAGGCTTTGAAGGCGTGGAGACATTGGCTTGAGGGGGCTAAACACCCTTTTCTCATCTGGACTGACCACCGCAACCTGGAGTACATCCGGGCAGTGAGGAGACTGAATCCTCATCAGGCAAGGTGGGCCATGTTCTTTACCCGTTTTGTGTTTACCCTTTCCTACAGACCAGGTTCCCAGAATATGAAGGCAGACGCACTGTCCCGGCTGTATGACACAGAGGAGCGGCCCATGGATCAGACTACCATACTCCCGGCCTCCTGCCTGGTAGCGCCGGTAGTGTGGGAGATGGACGCGGACATTGAGCAGGCGTTGCATACAGAGCCCGCTCCCCTCCAGTGTCCCGTTTGGCGTCTGTACGTTCCGTCTGCTGTCCGTGACCGGCTGATCTATTGGGCCCACACGTCACCCTCCTCTGGTCATCCGGGAATCGGTCAGACGGTGCGCTGGCTGACTGGGAATACTGGTGGCCCACTTTGGCTAAGGACGTGAGGGTTTATGTTTCCTCCTGCTCGGTTTGCACCCAGTGCAAGGCTCCTAGGCACCTGCCCAGAGGTAAGTTACAACCCTTACTATTACGTTCTCCCCTCGGGTGTAGCTCGTCTGAGGAGGAGACGTAAATGCCTGGGCCTAAACACACCAGGTAAACCAGATGAAAGGGGAAGAAATGTGGGGTGTAATGAGCAAAAATAACCAGACCACAACCAGAACTCAATGTTAGCCCTCAGGGGATGTTTAGTAAAGTAATTAAACAAACAATATAAAACACCCATAAAGAATCAGTAAGAAAACAAAAAAAACAACAACAACCAGGGAAGGTAAGAGAAGGGAATGTTTGGAATCGGGGTCCAATTAATGAAAATAAACAAAAGGTCCCTCCTCTTCTACACACCTAATCCTTCCTAACACATTCTACACCCTAACCCACTGTCCTACCTGGTTCCAAGAAAATACAAGGGTGACATCTGCCCGGCTAACCTAGTGTATAAAACAATGGGTTATCTACGTGGGAATGTACACCCATGGGCAGATCTACCTTTTCCCTTCTCCAGGACCTAGGTAGGGTGGAGTACCTCAAGAGGACAGGCTGAAACACAAACAAAGATAAATTAAAACAACAAATCATCAAATAGCCAAAAAACAAGTGTCCCCTCTCTCTCCCCCTCTCTCCTCTTCTGGGTTCACACAGCAAACAGTTATCCTCTCCTCAATCAGCTACAGCTGCCAGGACTCCGGACCGAAGCCACGCCCACCATCGTCAGCCGCAACTCGGTACACCTGTAATGCCTAGGACACATACACACTAACATGGGAAAATGGGGAGCAAGAAAAACGTAACACGTAACACTTACCCATTCCACAGCGGCCGTTGTCGCACCTGTCGGTAGATTTCCTGACCGATCTTCCTCCCTCACAGGGTAACACCGCGATCCTGGTCGTTGTGGATCGTTTTTCTAAGTTCTGTCGTCTCCTCCCTTTGCCCGGTCTCCCTACGGCCCTACAGACTGCGGAGGCCTTGTTTACACACGTCCTCCGGCACTACAGGGTGCCTGAGGATATAGTGTCTGATCAGGGTCCCCAGTTCACGTCGAGGGTCTGGAAGGAGTTCATGGAACGTCTGGGGGTCTCGGTCAGCCTTTCCTCGGGTTTTCACCCCGAGAGTAACGGGCAGGTGGAGAGAGTAAACCAGGATGTGGGTAGGTTTCTGAGGTCCTATTGCCAGGACCTGCCGGGAGAGTGGGCAGCGTTCGTGCCCTGGGTAGAGATGGCCCAGAACTCGCTCCTCCACTCCTCCACTAACCTCACCCCTTTCCAGTGTGTATTGGGGTATCAGCCTTGGCATCAGAGTCAGACCGAGGCTCCTGTGGTGGACGACTGGTTCAGGCGCGTGGAGGAAACATGGGACGCTGCCCATGTCCACCTTCAGCGAGCCGTGCTGCGCCAGAAAGTGGGCGCAGACCATCACTGCAGTGAGGCCCCAGTGTTCGCACCGGGGGACCGGGTCTGGCTCTCGACCCGAAACCTGCCCCTCCGCCTACCCTGCCGGAAGCTGGGCCCGCGGTTTGTGGGGCCATTCAAAGTTCTGAGGAGAGTGAACGAGGTGTGTTACAGGTTACAACTTCCCCCCGATTATCGCATTAACCTCTCGTTCCATGTATCTCTCCTCTGGCCGGTGGTGGTTGGTCCACTCAAGGAATCTGAGGTGCGGGAGGTTCCTCCGCCCCGGCGTACTCCGTTCATTCCATCCTGGATTTGAGGCGTCGGGCGGGGGGCCTTCAGTACCTCGTGGAGTGGGAGGGGTATGGCCCGGAGGAGAGGTGCTGAGTTCCGGTGGCGGATGTGTTGGACCCTGAACTGCTGCGGGAGTTCCATCGTCGCCGGCCAGATCGCCCTGCGCCTCACCCTCCGGGTCGTCCCCTGTCACGACTTCCGCCAAAGTCGGCTCCTCTCCTTGTTTGGGCGGCGTTCGGCGGTCGACGTCACCGGCTTTCTAGCCATCGCCGCTCCATTTTTCATTGTTCCATTTGTTTTGTCTTGTTCCCTGCACACCTGGTTTACATTCCCAATCACACTTCATGTATTTATTCCTCTATTCCCCCCATGTCTTTGTGTGAAATTGTTTCGTGTTACGTGTTTGCGGTTACGCGCCAGGCTGGTGTTTATGATCCGTGTTATTGCACGTAGTATGTTTATTTGAATTCATTAGCTTTTGTGACTGTGTTTTGCGCTCTGCACTTTTTGCTATTGTGGCTGGTGGTTTTGACGCAGTTGTGTCCGTCTGCTGTTTTCTCCTGCCTCAATAAAGTGTGCGCCTGTTCACAACTCTCTGCTCTCCTGCACCTGACTTCGCTACCAGTAGGCACCCAACACCTTGACACTAGCACTACACAGATGATTAAAATAAATCAAAGCTTGATGATTAGTTGATTATTTGAATTAGCTGTGTAGTGCTAGGGCAACAAAACTAAACGTGCACCCCTTTGGGTCCCCAGGACAGATTTTGGGAAACCCTGGCACAAGACTATGTAGAACAGAAGTCTCTAACCATGTTCCTGGAGAGCTACCCTCCTATAGGTTTTTGCTCCAACCCCAGTTCAGTTTATCAACCAGGTAATTATTAGAATCAGGTGTGCTAGATTAGGGTTGGAATAAAAACCTATAGGACGGTATCTCTCCAGGAACAGGGTTGGGGAGCTCTGATGTAGAACCACCATAAAATAAATATGGATATTTTATATCAATCTTCAAAATGTTTCAACCCTTATTGATTCACAGAAGATATTTATATAAGCTGGCTCTGTAGCATCACACAGATGCTAGACATTCAGATTGACAAATAAACCAACATTTGGATATCTAAAATACAGGAGTGTACACTATTTAATACTAACTCAAGAGAACTGGGTATTCAACAATAATTTTATATGGTAAAAGTAACATACAATATTTTTTTATGAACAGTGTAGTACAAGTCAGTGTGTCCAAGTGTGTCTCAGTTGGAGAGACACAAGTGCAAAGAACTGTAGCTACAGATTTTTACACCAGATAATGTGATTTACCCAAAGATTTTTGCAGACATCTTGTCTATTTCACGTCTTCTTTCATTGATCTAGACAGGTGGGTTTCCACCACAAAGTATGTCATAATGACAGAGACCTATTTACGGCACTCTTGGACTGTGTTTATTAAAACGTGTTTTTTCCACGTACCTGAGTCTCCTGCGCCTGACTTCAGCCCTCCTGCATGTTAGAGTCTCATGACAGAATCCCGCACCAGAATCATGGAGCCGGCAGGAGCGGAAGCGCCAATCCCGTCCATGGAGGAACGGGTTACCCAGCACGCCAACATCCTCCATCGCTTGGGTACGGCCATGGACCAGGTGTTGGCGCATCTGGAGAGCTGGGAAAGAAGCGCTACCCCACCCACGCCTGCAGCTGTTCGACACCCTGCTCCCCTGCCAGCGCCGACGGAGTCCAGCCACAGTGGGATTAAACTCGCTCTCCCGAGGGAGTACGATGGGACGGCTGTTGGGTGTAAGGGGTTCCTACTCCAGCTGGAGCTTTACCTAGCGACCGTTCGCCCCACTCCCTCGGGAGAGGAGAGTGTTAGTGTCCTCGTCTCTTGTCTCACGGGTAGAGCCCTAGAATGGGTCAACGCCATCTGGGAGGGTCCGGACTCGGCTAGGGACAATTACCCGGAGTTCACCCGCCGCTTCCGGGCTGTATTCGATCATCCACCGGAGGGCAAAGCGGCGGGTGAGCGACTGTTCCATCTGAGACAGGAGACGAGGAGTGCCCAGGACTTCGCGTTGGAGTTTCGGACCCTAGCCGCTGGAGCGGGGTGGAATGAGAGGGCCCTGATTGATCACTACCGCTGTAGCCTGAGAGAGGATGTCCACCGGGAAATGGCATGTCGGGACACCACCATCACCCTGGACCAGCTCATCGATCTGTCCATCAGACTGGACAACCTGCTGGCTGCCCACGGACGTTCCAATCGGGCCCTTCTCATTCCACCTCCCAGTCCTCCCGCTCCAACACCCATGGAGATAGGGGGGGCTGCAGCTAGGAAGACCGGAGGGGGAGTCTTCTCCTGCGCCCACTGTGGTCGCAGAGGGTAAACTGCCGACCGGTGCTGGAGAGGCTCGCCCGGGAATTCAGAGGGCAGGCAGAGCACCACTTCGACACCTCGGGTGAGTCAGCACCAGCCTCACCCAGAGCACCCTGTCGGCCACATGCATGCCCTAGTATCTTTTCCTGAGTTTTCCCCTCACTCCCAGCATAAGGCGCTAGTCGATTCAGGCACGGCTGGGAGTTTTATGGACCGTGGGGTCGCCAATAAGTTAGGGATTCCCCTGGTTCAGTTGGACCAACCCTTCCCCGTGCACGCCCTAGACAGTTGACCACTTGGGTCAGGCCTGGTTAGGGAAGTCACTGTGCCACTGGTTATGGTGATGCGGGGGGGTCATGAGGAGCATATCAGCCTCTTCCTCATTAATTCCCCTGCGTTCCCGGTGGTACTGGGAATTCCCTGGCTGGCCACTCACAATCCTAAAATTTTGTGGAGAAGGGGTGGTCGAGGGAGTGCTTAAGGGGTGGTCGAGGGAGTGCTCGGGCAGGTGTATAGGGGTTTCCATTGGTGCGACTACGGTGGAGAGTCCAGACCAAGTCTTTACCGTGCACATTCCCTCAGAATATGCCGATTTGGCTATCGCCTTCAGTAAAACGAAGGTGACTCAATTACCACCTCATTGACGAGGAGATTGTGCGATAAACCTCCAGGCTAATGCTGCACTTCCCAGGTGTCACGTGTATCCTCTGTCTCAGGAGGAGACAGTGGCTATGGAGACATACGTCACTGAGTCCTTGAGGCAGGGATACATTCGGCCATCCAAATCACCTGTCTCCTCGAGCTTCTTTTTTGTGAAGAAGAAGGAGGGAGGTTTGCGTCCGTGCATTGACAATAGAGGTCTAAATTCCATCACGGTGGGTTTCAGTTACCCGCTACCGCTCATCGCTACGGCGGTGGAGTCATTTCACGGGGTACGCTTCTTCACAAAACTGGATCTCAGAGCGCGTACAATTTGGTGCGTATCCGAGATGGAGACGAGTGGAAAACCGCATTTAGTACCACATCTGGCCATTATGAGTATCTCGTCATGCCGTATGGGTTGAAGAATGCTCCAGCCTTCTTCCAATCCTTTGTGGGCGAGATTCTCAGGGACCTGCTCGTTCAGGGTGTGGTGGTGTACATCGATGACATTTTGATCTACTCCGCCACACGCGCCGCGCATGTGTCTCTAGTGCGTAAAGTGCTTGGGCGACTGTTGGAGCATGACCTGTACATCAAGGCCGAGAAATGTGAGTTCTCCAAACAAGCCATCTCTTTTCTGGGGTATCGCATTTCCACATCCGGGGTGGTGATAGAATGTGACCGCATTGCGGTCGTGCGTAATTGGCTGACTCCGACCACGGTTAAGGAGGTGCAGCGGTTCTTAGGGTTTGCCAATTACTACCGGAGGTTTATCCGGGGCTTTGGGCAGGTGGCGGCTCCCATTACCTCACTGATGAAGGGGGGCCCGGTGCGGCTGCGGTGGTCGGCGGAGGCGGACAGAGCCTTTTGTCGGCTGAAAACCCTGTTTACCGAAGCACCAGTGCTGGCGCATCCGGACCCCTCTTTGCCATTCATAGTGGAGGTGGACGCGTCCGAGGCTGGGGTTGGAGCTGTGCTGTCGCAGCATTCGGGCGAGCCCCCGAAGCTTCGCCCCTGTGCTTTCTTTTCTAAGAAGCTGAGTCCGGCGGAGCGTAACTATGATGTGGGGGACAGGGAGTTGCTAGCCGTGGTCAGGGCCCTGAAGGTGTGGAGACATTGGCTTGAGGGGGTGCAACACCCTTTTCTCATCTGGACTGATCACTGTAATCTGGAGTACATCTGGGCGGCGAGGAGACTGAACCCTCGCCAAGCCAGGTGGGCTATGTTTTTTACGAGATTCCAGTTCACTATCTCGTGCATACCAGGTTCCCGGAACACCAGGGCCGACGCACTGTCTCGTCTCCACGACTCCAAGGAGCGGTCCATCGACCCCACTCCCATACTTCCATCCTCCTGTCTGGTGGCACCGGTGGTCTGGGAGGTGGATGCGGACATCGAGCGGGCGTTGCAGTCAGAACCTACTCCACCTCAGTGTCCTGCGGGTCGGAAGTACGTTCCGCTCGGTGTCCACGATCGACTGATACGGTGGGCACACACGCTACCCTCCTCGGGTCATCCAGGGATTGAGCGGATGGTGCGGGGTCTTAGGGGGAAGTACTGGTGGTCCACTTTGGTGAAGGACGTGAGGCTCTATGTCTCCTCCTGTTCGGTGTGTGCCCAGTGTAAGGCCCCTAGACACCTGCCTACGGGGAAACTACAGCCCCTCCCCGTTCCACAGCGACCATGGTCCCACCTGTCGGTGGATTTCCTCACGGATCTCCCGCCGTCTCAGGGGAACACCACGATCCTGGTCGTTGTGGATCGGTTCTCTAAGTCCTGCCGTCTACTCCCTTTGCCCGGTCTTCCTACGGCCCTACAGACCACGGAGGCCCTGTTTACTCATGTCTTCCGGCACTATGGGGTGCCTGAGGACATCGTCTCTGATTGAGGTCCCCAGTTTACGTCCCTGGTATGGAGGGCGTTTATGGAGCGATTGGGGGTTTCGGTCAGTTTGACCTCAGGTTTTCACCCCGAGAGTAATGGGCAGGTGGAGAGAATTAACCAGGATGTGGTCAGGTTTCTGCGGTCCTATTGCCAGGACCGGCCGGGAGAGTGGGCGTGGTTCGTGCCATGGGCTGAGATGGCGCAGAACTCTCTCCGCCACTCCTCTACTAACCTGTCGCCCTTTCAGGTGGTGTTGGGTTACCAGCCGGTCCTGGTGCCCTGGCATCAGAGCCAGACTGAGGCTCCTGCGGTGGAGGATTGGGTACAGCGCTCTAAGGAGACCTGGAGTGCCGTCCAGGAATCCCTTAAACGGGCTGTTGGACGGCACAAGGAGAGCGCTGACCGCCGCCGCAGTGAGGCCCCCGTGTTTACCCCGGGGGACAGGGTCTGGCTCTCAACCCGGAACCTGCCACTCCGCCTGCCCTGCCGGAAGTTGGGTCTGCGATTTGTGGGGCCGTTTAAAGTCCTGAGGAGAATAAACGAGGTGTGTTATAGGTTACAGCTCCCTTCGTATTACTGTATTAACCCCTCGTTTCATGTGTCTCTCCTCAGGCCAGTGGTTGCTGGTCCTCTGCAGGACGCTGAGGTGCGGGAGTTCCCTCCGCCCCCCCTGGACATCGGGGGGGCGCTGGCGTACACAGTCCGGTCCATCTTGGACTCCAGGCGTCGGGTAGGGGGCCTGCAGTACCTCGTGGACTGGGAGGGGTACGGTCCGGAGGAGAGGTGCTGGGTACTGGTGGAGGACATCTTGGATCCATCACTGTTGCGGGAGTTCCACAGCCTCCATCCGGATCGCCCTGCGCCTCGCCCCCCGGGTCGTCCTCGAGGCCGGCATCGGCGCGCTGCGGGAGCCTCACGTATAGGGGGGGTACTGTCACAACGTCTACAGAAGGTGGCGCCTCTCCCCGTTCGGGCGGCGCTCGGCGGTCGTCGTCGCCGGCCTACTAGCTGCCACCGATCTCCTTTTCATTTTCATTTGGTGATGTCTGTTTTATGTTAGCACCTGTTTTGAGTTAGTTATTGGTGGGGGTATTTAGTCTGTCTGTTTTGGTTTGGGAGTGTGCGGGATTATTTGTGTCATTGTATTGTAGGTTGGGTATTTGAGTTTTTACTCTGCCGTTCGGTTTGAGGCACACGGGTTTGCTGGGCTGCGTCCTGACTCCGTTTAGGGTTCTTGCCTGTTGCTTGATTTTTACCCTGCCTTGTATTTACGGCACTCGTGGACTGTGTTTATTAAAACGTGTTTTTTCCACGTACCTGAGTCTCCTGCGCCTGACTTCACCCCTCCTGCATGTTAGAGTCGCATGACACTGCCTCCTCCCTTTATCCCTCCCAGTGTGGAGGGAGAGATAAAGGGAGGAGGGACTGAGAGAGGGAGAGTTGGTTAGAGGTGGAGGGATAGATGGGATGGAGGGAGGGGTAGGGAGAAAGAGGGTCTGTTTTCTGGGAGTGAGACAGACACTTATCCTCTCTGTGATGTGATTACTGTAGCCTCTATTATTCATCCTGACCAATACTTAGTCTCTCTCTCCCTCTCTTCTTCCCCATTTCCTTACCTCCCTCTGTCTCTCTCTCTTCCTCCCTGCCTCTCCCTCTCTCTCTCTCTTCTTCCCTCTCAATGTCTCTCTGTCCATCCCTCCAGTGGAACATCCCTACACATAACCTGAATTAGATTTACCACTTCATACTCAAGAGTGTGTGTGTGTGTGTGTGTGTGTGTGTGTGTGTGTGTGTGTGTGTGTGTGTGTGTGTGTGTGTGTGTGTGTGTGTGTGTGTGTGTGTGTGTGTGTGTGTGTGTGTGTGTGTGTGTGTGTGTGTGTGTGTGTGTGTGTGTGTGTGTGTGTGTTTGTGCATGTGCGCTATGTAAACATGGTTGAACCTCTTCAGAATGCACATACAGATCTGCTTCCTACACCACCCCCTCTACACACACACATACACACACACAGCTGTAATTTATGACAGCAATGGCCACAGCGTGGCTGCACATTAAGAGGGTGTTATCTGTTGCAATTACTAATCACTGGCTTTATGGAACCATTCCACATATTATATTAAATCGACACATACAAACACACATACACACCTGCCACTCCAGGTATTAGGACATTAACATGTGTGTGTGATATTGGGTGTGTGTGTGTGTCAGGTAATCCTGTAAAAGCAGATAGGTGTCATGGCACCATTGTAATCCCCTGTTAACAGACACTAGCGGTGTCCTCGCTAAAACGTCTCCCTACTAATCCCTGTTCCCCCTACCTGCACGCACTGACCCCCTGTATCGGCACACACACTCACACACTTTTATCTACACACACAAACACACACCCACACCTGTACAAGCACAACACACTCTCTCATATCGAATAATACAAATCAGACGGCCCCATGTTGCAAAACGTGTTCACCTACAGATATCATTACTGGACCAGGAAAACCGCCTGGCTGTTTTGATTGAATATGACCGTTAATATTAGGGGCCCTCCACCAATGGTTTGTCCAGAGGTCTCTAACCCCTGAGCCCGACCTCTAACCCTGATCCCTCACCCTCTCAGCTGGCCAAACCCTAACCCAGACAGATGGGGTCTGTCCCATGTGTCCCATACACCAGTCCTACCAGTCAACACACACACACTCAACTCTTATTCTCTCTCTCTCCTATCCTCCTCTCTTCTCCTCCTTTCCTTTCCTCTACCCTTCTCTTCTATCCTTTCCTCTTCTCTACTTTCATCTGTTCTCCACCATACACTCACCTCTCCTCTCTTCTCTCCCCCTCTTCTGTCTTCTCTGCTTCTCTTCTCTCCCCTTCTCTCCTCCTCTTCTCTTCTCTCCTTCTCGTCTCTCCTCTCCTCCTCTTCTCTCCCTCTCTTCTGTCTTCTCTCCCCTCTTCTCTCCTCCTCTTCTCTCCCTCTCTTTTGTCTTCTCTCCCCTCTTCTCTCCCCCTCTTCTGTCTTCTCTCCCCTCTTTTGTCCCCTCTGCTCTCCCCCTCTTCTGTCTTCTTTCCCTTCTTCTCTCCCCCTCTTCTGTCTTCTCTCTATTCTGCTCTCCCCCTCTTCTGTCTTCTCTCCCCGCTTCTCTCCCCCTCTTCTGTCATCTCTCCCCGCTTCTCTCCCCCTCTTCTGTCTTCTCTCTATTCTGCTCTCCCCCTCTTCTGTCTTCTCTCCCCGCTTCTCTCTCCCTCTTCTGTCTTCTCTCCCCGCTTCTCTCCCCCTCTTCTGTCTTCTCTCCCCGCTTCTCTCCCCCTCTTCTGTCATCTCTCCCCGCTTCTCTCCCCCTCTTCTGTCTTCTCTCCCCGCTTCTCTCCCCCTCTTCTGTCTTCTCTCCCTTCTTCTCTCCCCTCTTCTCTCCCCTCTTCTCTCACTTCTTCTCTCCCTTCTTCTCTCCCCTCTTCTCTCCCCCTTCTCTCCCCTCTTCTCTCCCTTCTTCTCTCCCCTCTTCTCTCCCCCTTCTCTCCCCTCTTCTCTCCCTTCTTCTCTCCCTTCTTCTCTCCCCTCTTCTCTCCCCTCTTCTCTCCCCTCTTCTCTCCTCTTCTTCTCTCCTCTTTTCCTCTCCTGTCAGTCAACTACAACTAGATTGTTGTCATATTAGCTGACTGATATTCAGATGTTTTGAAACATGATCTAATAAAATCTCAATATCTGCTTCTCACTTTTAAAACACATTGATATCAACAGCGTTACATATATCATGTTCTTCAAGACAGCAAGAATAAAACAAAACGTGTTCATATAAAATATATGATTTATAGGCCCACAGTATATTATAGGCTACTGTATCTATCATTTATTTATCTGTGTTGTTTCTGTACAATTTTTATGTTTCTTCATTTTAAAAAATATGTGAAGGATTTTGTATTCTCTGATATGTTAGAAATTGCACAATAGATTATAGGCCTTCTACTTTTATAAATCCGTTAAAATTGTATGAGCCCATTTCAGCAAAGGTCAATTGCTTTCTAAGACTGGTTATATTTATAAGAAAGCCCCTATAGGCCTGGGCCTAAATGCCCATTCATTGTTTGAATGTTATTAATTATATAAGGAAGATTTGTTGATAGGCTACGAATGTACCATAACCTTGTCCTGCACAATACCATGGATATCGATTATGACAAGGATCCAGATCAACATACACTAGATCTCTCTTTAAATACCGTTGTGTTGCAAATGTTTGGTTCTCAATCTATTTCTAACGTCACCAATGATAAACCATGTTTTGTTTAAAACTGCGGATCATTCAAATAAAATATTTCAGGGTCCAGCTGAGATGAGGCTCACGTGCTGAGGGCTGACCGACCCCCACTTCCACGTGCCCTCCACCACGGATCGAACCTTTCGATTGAAACTGAAGTAATTTGCATACTGCATACTGATTCCCTCACTGCCCGGGCCGATCCATAACGGGGCTGCTAGTCAAATGCGCGAGGAGCATTAAAAGCACGGGCAGAGACAGGAGAGAACCGCACGAGGAGCACACGGGATGGACTGACAGGCAGAGGGAAACGGAGGTTTTATTCCGCCGACCAGGAACCGGAGAGTTTGAGTTTGAAATGGAGGCACGCCCTGGGCTGTTTCTACAGGACGCACGAGGGCAGCTTGACCTGCCTGCACCGGAGCCTGACGCAACACGGGAGAGAGCGAGACACTCCAACTCTTGTTGAATGACTAGCCACGATGTGGAGCTACAGTGTTCATCATACCTGTGTGTCATGTTCAGTTGGGCTCCGCGGGGAACGTTCAGCTATAGAAATAGACTGTCTAGAATAGACATGCCTTTCTGACATGTAGGAATCATGTCAGCTATTCATGGCATTCCGTCTGCATTTCTTAATATGTAGCAGCCTTCTGAACTGGACCATGATGGAGAAAGCTGTGTGTCTATGTGTGTGTTCTGCTGTGGTGTGTTCAGATGTGGTGTGTTCTGATGTGGTGTGTTCAGATGTGGTGTGTTCTGATGTGGTGTGTTCAGATGTGGTGTGTTCTGATGTGGTGTGTTCTGATGGGGTGTGTTCTGATGTGGTGTGTTCTGATGTGGTGTGTATCTGGGGTGTGTTCTGATGTGGTGTGTTCTGATGGGGTGTGTATCTGGGGTGTGTTCAGATGTGGTGTGTTCTGATGGGGTGTGTATCTGGGGTGTGTTCTGATGTGGTGTGTTCTGATGGGGTGTGTATCTGGGGTGTGTTCAGATGTGGTGTGTTCTGATGGGGTGTGTATCTGGGGTGTGTTCTGATGTGGTGTGTTCTGATGGGGTGTGTATCTGGGGTGTGTTCTGATGTGGTGTGTTCTGATGGGGTGTGTATCTGGGGTGTGTTCTGATGTGGTGTGTATCTGGGGAGTTTGACAGGAAAATGTGTGTAAACTGGGAGGCTCGTAAAAGATGCATGAGGGCATCAGATTCATGTTGTGGTAGGAGATGACAGCCAGGGGTGTGTGTGTGTGTGTGTGTGTGTGTGTGTGTGTGTGTGTGTGTGTGTGTGTGTGTGTGTGTGTGTGTGTGTGTGTGTGTGTGTGTGTGTGTGTGTGTGTGTGTGTGTGTGTGTGTGTGTGTGTGTGTGTGTGTGTGTCAGACATTGTTTAGTCATAGTCTGTTCGGACCTATTTCATGATCATGTTATTAGCAGTTTATTGTTTGGATTGGCACTCATCCACCAGTTGATAACTCACATTCAGGGTTAAAAGAGCTAGTTGCATTAGCCTTCAATGACAACACATTTTAACCCGATATTAATATGAAGGATTGTGTTACAAATGTAAACTAGATTTATATAAATCGATATTTTAACTCTAGTAACTGTAGTAACTGTAGTTGTCATCGCAACAGGCGAGCACACATTGCAGATGTTCTGCTCAGTGTCTTTGGCCCTACCCTTACACACACGTGCACTTTTACTGCTTACCAAAAATTATCCACCTATCTTCTTCATTTTTTGTAATGTAAATGTAGTCTGTTGACTGGGGTTTTAGGAGACCATTGCAAAAGCCAACTTTTACACGAAATAATATTTATTTTTTAAATACGTTTATTGACAAAAGGTCTGGTGCTGCAACAAGCTATCACAGTCTCACTGCAGAATTAGACGTTCGTCCACATTCTCCAAATGTCAAATTTCGAAGTTGCTCGTCTCCAAACGTCAAATTGTGTGTTTTTGTTGTTCCTGCTGCTTTGTATAGTTCCATTTATCCTGGGTATATTCAGTGCTCCCTGAAAATGACAAAAAAATCTAACCCAAAACCCTTTTTCCTAAACTATTTTGTTTTGCCAGACATTAATGCAATAACATAGTAGGCTATACCACCTGAATGATTCGAAACAATTTCAGATGGAGAAATATTGGCCTACCACCTTATGAAACTTCTCGGTCATCTCTCGATGAACATAACATACCCTCTAGGTAAACCACCCTGCTCCATATTTTTTCTATTCTATCTGGTTTTTTTCTATTTCATTTAAATATAATGTATATTACAATGTTATAATTTGGTTTTGCAGAAAAATGTGTTGCCAGCGAGACAACCTAATCAGTGTTTTGTCGTGGATAAGATGATGATGGTGATGATGATAATGATTCCCACCACACCAGGACATTGTTAAGACAACCTGTCTGCGATTCTTAACAAAGTTGTTTTGGTTGAAGAATATTCAGACGTTGAGACAGTTGGATATACGCCTGGCCTGCATGTCACTCTATCCATAAACATGTGTTCCCTACATCAGTCGTTATAGCCTAGGCCTAGCCTGCTTTATCACAATATGCTATGAATATTATAGGACAATTCATTCCGAGGCGAAGACACAAGAATCTCCCATGATGTCGAAAACCAAATGACCCGGAATAATCTAATGCCGTTTCATCAGGGACGGAGATGCAAGCAATCAAATCCAAACATTTCAGATAGTGACCCTAGTGCCGTCACTAATCTTCTCTCAATATTTGCAGCTCTCGCTCCTCAAATAAATATGTTTAATGTGCCCGTACGAACATTACAGCAACCATCAGATGACGTATGGTCATTATAACCACTTAGAGACAACTTTTAACAACTTGTGTAAGGCTCTAATGCTTTAAAGGCATATTAATTGATATAAGAATCTAGGACATGGGGAGAATTAAGACTATTACCTTGTGATAGGCTACAGGGGAATATGTTTTAGTGTAGGCCTAATTACCAATAGGCTATTGAAAAATAATTTGGACAGTGTATTTTCGTTCGGAGTCAATCACTGCATTTCTTACAATGGAGTCGACTGCAGCATAGCATTACACTACAGATTTATGCCAGTTGGCCAGGGATATAAATTATTACAAATGCTATATATTTAATACCATAAATCGCAAGAATTATAATAAGTGAAGTTTGTTAGTTACCGTGCCGCTCAGACGAATGTCCTGTTGTGTGTAGCCTACTGCTCAGAAAGAGCATCCTTTTAAATGCTTTCGTTTTTTTATAAAACTAATTAGGTGTAAAAGTATAAAGGTATAGGCATATAGCTCATTTTTCTATAGCCTACAAGCAGTAGGCCTAAAGAAAGGGCTTTTATTAGAATACATGTATTCGTTTTAAAGTGTCAGTAAAGTGAAATCGTTCTTGGGAGTTCTAGAAGTTTCCTGAAGAATGCCATAGTCCTACTCCATTTAGTTGCTGATTCGAGACCTGTTTGCAGATTGACCATTCAACTATTTGAACTTTAAATTAAACGAATAGTAAACTGTTTTTTTATTCGAGGAAGTAAGACTACCCTACATACAAATATTTAAAAAACAGCGCCTAAGATTCTAATTTTATTTTCAGTTGCTATATAGCCTTTAGCAATCAATAAAACGTTTGGTATTAGGCTATTAATATCCTATACGAATTTAAAACCTCGGTATGCAATCAAATATTATTGAATTGGTTAGTATAGTCTATGCACAATATTTAGCAATAAGAATAAGGTAGATATTAATAGTGCCGGCCTACATATAATAATGTGTACAGGCATATAGACCACGCTTAATTCAATTCAATTCAAGTATGGATTTCGATTATATTAGTCGTGTCTAGAAATATAGCATCTAGACGGTCGCTTTTGCCTAAATCTGGTTTGGGAATTCTAATAGTGTCGTTATGAGCGTTAATAACCCATCTCAGTAGTGGTATGTCACTATCTGTAGAGCTGAGATTATCGATCCATGTGCCTCTGTCTCCACCATAAACCACAGCATATGAAATAAACGATAATAATGTTATGCTGCACTTTAGTAACGGCCACCGTAAAACCATGGAATGTTGGTAGGCTAGAACCAAATAGTCACTATTCAGTTTAGGATATTTGTAGTAGGCCTAACCTTTGCTCCATAATCCTACTCTGTTACGCATACTCATTAGCATTCACATAGAGAGAGGAGAGGCATAGGCCTACTCTATTAATAATTGTATATGCAACATTGGTTGTTGGATTCAACACTATAACCTAATGCCGACTGTAGGATATATATGATTGTGAATATGACCCAGAGTCAACAGCAGTCTGTGGATAATTAATCATTAATACAGACAGTCTCCACGGTGCAGCCTGACCAACCGACCCAATGGGTGAGGGTGTTTCCGCTTTGCTCTAATAATGCTGGTGCTCTGGGTTAACTTACCTGACTGACTTTTACCTTCTGACCAGAGCCATGTTTTTACTTTATCTAAATAAATGCTGTGCTTCTGACTATTTAACTACCTGGTAACCAAGCCAAGAGCATCATGATGTTCTATTGAATATTACGATACATGCTATTGTGGAGGTGGCTGCTGCAGATCTGTGGTATAGGCCTATCGTTTCAAATATGACAATATCTTTCAACGACGTTGTTGCGGGACAGTAATTTGTAAGCTACATGGCCATAATTAAAACGGCCAGACATGTCATAGTCTATCTACTGTACGTTCCTGCAGTTACGGTGAGGGATGGAGTTTTCTTTTGAGCTTATCTTGGTTGGTACATTTTAAAGGTTTTGTTATGTCAGTTGACTTCTTAGTTAGTTAGTCGACACACGTTTTATCAATACCAGTGTTTATGTGAATACGTTTTATATATATATTTCTCTCTCTCTCTTTCTACATTCATCAAATACTTGCTACAACCAACCACAGACCATTCTCTACGGGGACACGACAAACACACAGCGGCTTTGACGCGTGAATAGGCCTCAACACAATGACACTCAAGCACATTCACGCGCACACCGCCCTTTTGCACGTTGCTGGAAGGAAAAATATCGATCAGCATGAGAATGTGTGCAGATGTGGCTGCTGAAACGTGAATCTTTCTCTTCTTATTTGGCCTGATATAAGCTATAATATTTTTGTCTGTTTGTCTGATAGGAGCAATCTGTTATTCGTGATGATTGATTATTATTTGCCTCACGAATGGTATGTCAATTAATTTAGCAAATTGATAACATATTTAATTTTAACTTTTTGTAACTTTTTAAATGTTAACAAATTTAATTTACTTTGTTGACGTTAACTATTTTGTTATTAGGCCTAGGCTGTAAGCTTTGTTTGTAAGTTATCAATAGCCCTATGTCGAATCTCTGCCCAGTCCTTTATTATGTCCATACCGTTGGAAAGCATCTCGGTGTTCATTAAGTGTCTTTGTTTCTGGGCAAACGTCAAGTCCCCACACGCCACTGACGTTGACTTCCTATTAGAGACCATTTAACTTTTACGTTTCTCTTCTTTAACTTGTTCAACTGAACGGTGTCCTGTTGTTCTTGACCCTGACAGATGCCGCGGTGTTTGTGTGTGTGTGTGTGTGTGTGTGTGTGTGTGTGTGTGTGTGTGTGTGTGTGTGTGTGTGTGTGTGTGTGTGTGTGTGTGTGTGTGTGTGTGTGTGTGTGTGTGTGTGTGTGTGTGTGTGTGTGTGTAAAGTTAATCTGCACGAGCAGCTGTTAACATTAGGAGTCTTGACGCGTCACCTTTGACATGTGGCCCGGGCTGGCCACTGGCCGCAGCAAGCTGTCGCCTGCCTGACCGCGTGAAAAGGACGCCTGGACCCCCCCCACCCCCCACACCCCCCTCCCAACACACACAAGTCATTTGAAGTTCATCCATTGTGTAGCCAATTTAGGAAACTTACAATGTTTGAAATTGTATTGAAATTGTATTGTAATGAGGCCTACTCAATGTGTGAAGGAAATAAAATGACGCAATAAAACATAAAACATATTTGTCATTCAATATTTGTCATTAAATTGTTTCTCAATTAATTACTAACATTAGTATGTATTATTATCATGAGAGATGTAATGTTGATGTAATCATAGGCCTATTCATGAATGAATACTTTTCTTCACTGTGATCAAGTTCACACACACACACAGACACACACTCCGCGTATCGATGTGGGCACGCGTGGACACACTTAGCCTACACACACCCACACACTCCCATGCACGGCCGGCCGGTTCGTTCATCTTAATGGTTTAACAATAGACACATCTGTTCATCTTTTATTTCTAAAGAGAGAGAAGTACAGCTTCATTTGTTACTTCAAACCGACATATGGAATAGTTTTCATTGGATTGGAGTTGAAAGATTGCTACAATAATCCTCTATTAGGGGACTTTGTAGGGATACCGTTTGTGCTTTATTATATAAAAATAGAGAAACAGCATGATGACATTTGGTTCAAGATAGGTGGTGATTATGAAGGACACGTGTGTGAATATAAGGTTTTGAATACTGCATGCACACTGTCGTGGTCTAATCACACACGCACACGCGCACGCACCTCATTGACGAGCGGAGAATGAACCCGGAAGTTCACTTCATTTGTTCTGCATGACATGTTAAGGAGGCTCCAGAACAATATTGGATCAATAGGTTTTATTTGTGATGAAATACAATAGGCTCAATAGGCTCCATTGAACGTGTAAATTATAACCTAGTAAATAATATTCATTCATTTGTGATGTAATTATTTTATTCCAGTGGGTGTGTGAGAGGGATGAGGGGTTTATAACCAGCAGATATCGTAATACCTCTGTTGTAACTTCCTTAATAACTGACGTCAGAGCAGTGTGTGTGTGTGTGTGTGTGTGTGTGTGTGTGTGTGTGTGTGTGTGTGTGTGTGTGTGTGTGTGTGTGTGTGTGTGTGTGTGTGTGTGTGTGTGTGTGTGTGGTGGGAGGGGATGGAAGGTCGCCCGTGCGCATGTGTGTATGTTCGGGATCGGCAGCGGTGAAACGGAGGTGTGGAGAAACCGAGCAGCACGAGAAAAGCCACGGAGAGAGAGATGGCGCAGGACCCGACCGGAGCGCAAGGACAGGCGGGGGGGCTCGAGACACAACCGAGAGGAAGCAAAAAATAAAATGTAGTATCAATAAAACGAGTCTAAAGGGAAAGAAAAATATATAATCGCAGGAAAGAAAATAATCAACAAAGACAAGTGGAAGAAAACACCAGCCATACAAAGGATACAAAAAACGTCCATCAACCAGGATTCAGGAGACAGAACAAACCACCACAACAAACCAACAGACTGGGAGGGAACTTTCCCGCCCTGAGGACTCTGGACTGTTCTGTGGACATCCATCCCTCTCCCAGGTCACATAGATGGTCGCCAAGCATTATGAACGCGCAACTGTCCATGGAGAGCCTCGGCGACCTGAGCCATGAGTCTGTGGCGGGTCCAGGAGAGCTGCTAGTCGGCCAAAGCCCACACCCCCGCCCGGGTGGGGGCCGAGGGCTGGCGCACCGCTCCATGGGCATGACGAGCCTGCTAGACGGGGGAGAATACCACTCCCATCACGGACACAACACTGGACACCCCGGTCATCACCTGCACCCCGCCATGAGTATGTGCGAGACCCCCTCTGGAATGAGCGCAAGCACCTACACCACCCTCACACCTCTCCAGCCTCCCCTACCCCCCATCTCCACTGTAGCAGACAAGTTCTCTCATCATCACCATCATCATCATCATCCACACCACCATCCTCATCATCCTCATAATCATCATCAGCGACTCCCTGGTAATGTCACCGGCAGCTTTACGTTTATGAGGGACGAGAGGGGGCTGGCGCCGATCAACAACCTCTACTCCCCATACCACCACAAAGACGCCCCTGGGATGGGACAGAGCCTCTCCCCACTGTCTGGCTCTGGCCTGGCCGGCCTACACAGCTCCCAGGCCGGCCTGCCTCCCTATGCCCACCCTGGGGTCTCAGCCTCCATGCCGGGGGAGAAGATGCAGTTGACTCCCGGTGGGTTCGAGGCTCATCACCCCACCATGCTGGCCAGGCACGCCGACCAGCACCTCACCTCCTCGGGGAACATGCTCCATATAAACGCCCTCCATCACCACCACCCCCATGCCCACCTCGGAGCCTCGGGGCACGTCCTGGGCCATGGGAACCCCCGGGATAACAACACCCAGAGCCACGCCTCAGGGCCCGGGGTTCAAGTCCAGGGGGTTGGTGGTGGTGGCGGTACCGACGGCAATTCGACGGGTCAAATGGAAGAAGTAAACACCAAAGAAGTAGCGCAGAGGATCACCACAGAGCTGAAGCGTTACTCCATCCCCCAGGCTATCTTCGCCCAGAGGGTGTTGTGTCGGTCCCAGGGAACACTGTCAGACCTGCTCCGGAACCCCAAGCCCTGGTCCAAGCTCAAGTCCGGCCGGGAGACCTTCCGCCGAATGTGGAAGTGGCTGCAGGAGCCTGAGTTCACACGCATGAGCGCGCTCAGGCTCGCAGGTGAGCGAACCCTCGGTAATACCCACTTCCTTTTTATTTATCTTTCTCTCTCCCTTTACTCTTATAGGGGGTATTTAAGATTGTTTGGTTCTCGTCATTGGAACAGTAGGCCTATTGTCTGCAGCTGTCTTGAATCTGACAGTGGAGTAGCTAGTGGTATGACAGAACTGAAACCTCCCTCTGGAATTCCCTGCAGTTGAATTCATCATTGTCTTTGTTGTAATCTCTGTCTCTTGGCTTTTTCCATTCTATAAGATAAGGGTGTGTGTGTGTGTGTGTGTGTGTGTGTGTGTGTGTGTGTGTGTGTGTGTGTGTGTGTGTGTGTGTGTGTGTGTGTGTGTGTGTGTGTGTGTGGTGGTAAGGTGATCTGGGACCAGAATGAGCTTATTTTGCCCAACTCATCAGCTTCCACGTGAGTCCATGTAAAAAGAGTCCACGCGCGGGAGAATAAGAATCAAGTTCTAAAAAATTGTTTTACGTCATGAAAATATTAATTTGCTGCCAGCACATGTAGCAACATCCTCAGGCTGTGCATTTAGGGGCTGAGGGATGGAACATCTGCGGAAAATAGTATAACAGAATAATAATAGAATATAATAGAAGATAATACGATATTTTCCAGGATCAAAATGACCATTATTTTAAATCTTGAGGAAACCTTATGGAAGCTGTGTCTTTGGCTGCGTTGACGCACTTCTTGTGTTTCAGTGAGTGTGTGTTTTTGTCTTGGAGCTAAACTCGTTAGGAGGCGTGACGCGGGGCTGACTCTGGGTTTGTGGTAATTAACTGATAGATAGCGCTCTATTAATTTGTCCCTGAGGACCCGAGTCAATCCGCCTGAACCGTTCTAGCGGACACACACACACGGAGCCACGCAGTCGCCAGCATACAAAGGAATTGCTTTAAGTCTAATCAATGACGCGCTGAGGCGGATGGGTTTTGGGCTTGTGAAAAGTGTGAGGCGGTACGCTGCTGAAAGTGTGTTAAATCGCCATTGATTATTTGCAGCGTGTGTGTGTCTGTCTGTTTGTGTGTTTGTGTGTGTAATCAACAGTCTTGCATAGCAAACCATAAATACCATATCATTTTACATGTTATTGTTTTTTGACTTAAATAGACGAATAAACATGTTGCAGTGCAAACGCAACTCTTGATCTTTCGATGCAGGTGATTCAAAATCAGGGTATTACTTATTAAGTCTAATGACGCACGCCAAAAACATTTGTATTGATCCATTAAAATGAGAACCAATAATCCCTTCCATCTCGTGAACTAACGGTAACACTGTCACTCAGGACAGAAAAATATATACATTTTCCGGAATTGTTTTCAGTGAATTCATGAATGTTAGGCAGTACGCCTGTGCTGTTCTATTTAGGCC
>NC_138301.1:32717500-32795000 GCF_965601325.2 Salmo salar
GTAGAAATCATTTCAAATTCCTTATATTAAGCAAACCGGACAGCATCATTTTCTTTTCTTTTTTATTTACAGATTTCCAGGGGCACACTGCAACACTCAGACATCATTTACAAACGAAGCATGTGTGTTTTATGCGTCCACTAAATCAGAGGGAGTAGGGATGACCGGGGATATTCTCATTATAAGTGTGTGAATTGAACCATTTTCCTGTCCTGATAAGCATTCAAAATGTATGAGTACTTGTGGGTGTCAGGGAAGATGTATGGAGTAAAAAGTACATTATTTTCTTTAGGAATGTATTGAAGTAAAAGTAAAAGTTGTCAAAAATATAAATAGTAAGGTAAAGTACAGATACCCCAAAAAACGACTTAAGTAGTACTTTAAAGAATTTTTACTTAAGCACTTTACACCACTACCATTTCTCCTCCTCTCCTCCTCACCCAGTATCTCTCCTCTACCTCCATTTCTCTACTCCATCATTCCGGCTCTTCTCTCCTCCTCTCCCTCCATCTCAGTGGGTATGGATGGATGCTATGCATGTCAGCACCAGGAAGAAAGCACTACAGTGGCTTGCTTTCCCAAAGTATGAGTCAAATTGTGTGGAGTTTACTGTCTATGGGCTTGGTTCGCTCCTTTGCTCCTCTCCATGTCTGGGGTACCAGTCTCTGGGCTGGGAGTGGGGGTATCTCTGCCTCTGTCTGTGGGTTACTGTAGCTCCTCTCCATGTCTGGGGAACCAGTCTCTGGGCTGGGAGTGGGGGTATCTCTGCCTCTGTCTGTGGGTTACTGTAGCTCCTCTCCATGTTAATGAGTATTATTTTAATGAAGCAAAGCCAAGCGAGAGCTGCTTCCTCACGTCGAAAAGAAAACAACAAAGAAAAGGATAAAGAAATCTCTAAATGTGTTAAGACCTACTGATATTTTATAGTGTGAACCAAAGATGCTACCTCACTCAATTTACATTTGTGATTTCTATCACTTTGATGATACCAAAGATAACCAAAGATTTTGTCATTGCACGGCCGACATGAGTGATGTGGATAGAAGGTTTACTGTATTTCCTTATCCTTACCCCCTCCTCTCCTCTCCTCTCGTCCTCCTCCCCTCCCCCTGCTCTGCTTGGTCTCTCAACATCTCCGCTCTCTACTTATAAAGCTATAGGTAGACATGATACTGAAGCTGTAGACTATGTTACCAAAACAACGAAGATGTTGACAACACTCTAGACATACATATTAACAATGTTCTAAAAACAAATGTTGACAACGTTCGAGAATGATATGTTGACAAAATTCTAGAATGATGTTGACAACATTTTAGACAGAGGTTGACAACGTTCGAGAATGACATGTTGACAAGGTTCTAGAATGTTGACAAGATTGTAGACAGACATGTTGAAAACGTTCTTGAATTATATGTTTACTATGTTCTAGAATGATATGTTGACAACATTGAACGTTCTAAAATTACATGTTGACAACATTCTATACAGACATGTTGACAACCTCTCTAAAACTCCCAGGACGAGTGCCTTGCTTGAACCAAAGTGTTAAACCACTGTTGACCTCTCTATGACCTTTGACCTTTTACTCTTTGAATACCTCAGCCTGTAGAGAAGGGCCACTACTGAAGACTAAAGGAATATCTCTCACTCTCTCCGTCCTTATCTCTCTCTCTCTCTTTCTCTCGCTCTCTCTCACAAGTGGTGCTTTCGCCAGCTCAACCATGCAATGAAAACATACCAAAGGAATTTCTGATCTCCACTCCTGCTGATATACCAAAGCTCTTCTTCTTCTTCTGTCTCCCCTGCCCCCCTCCCTCCCACTCTCCTCCCATCCCCTTTCCTCCCCTTTGAAGGAAGGCCCAGCACTCTGGCCGTGTTTGTCTCTGAATACCTCATAGTGAGAACTCTGTGGTTCTGTGGAGAGAGATTGTCAAAGTGGGTCAGGCAGAACTCAACTAGTTTGGTAACTAATGTTGTTATTGTTACTTCTTTCAAAAAGCTTTATGGTTCTTATTTATTTGTTATGTTTTTTGGGGCAGAAGTGTTCTGTTCAAGGTCGCGGAGGACAAGTTTCAGGGTCTTGAGGTTTGAAACTTGTCTGGATGGAGAAATGAAGTGTACTATTTTGTTATCAGACGTTGGATACTTATTCCGATATTATTATGATGGTAGACTATTGTTTTTTACAGGGTAAAACCAACAACTGCTGTGATAATGTGTTCATATGTTTTCCTTTTCTCGTCTTCTGTGTTGTGATGATTTGATTTGAATGGAATTGTGTTTTTGTATTATTGCTTAACCACTGCTTTAATTTATGCCTTTGTAGAACATCTAGATTTGTATATAGTAGGTTTTTTGAGAGAAAACAAACAAAAAAACAAACAAATGAACATTCAGTTTTGTCTTACAGACTTATAACGTTCTCCTGCTTAGATCAGATGAAGGAGCGGGTTTGTGTTCTTCTTCTCGTGTATCACAGCTCTGTCACTTCAACATGTGTTCTGAACACTGCCAGAGACCACAACGGGCCGACACACGTCTGACACTACATCCTATTTCCTATGTAGTGCATTACTTCTGACCAGAACCCTATGGCTAATCCAGGATGTGATCAGGACAATATTGAAAATCAGGATTTTCACTAGGGGATGTGTTCGTTTCATATCTCTACTAACCCAAACCCTATGGCTCTGTTCAAAACTAGTGCACTATATAGGGTGTCATTTCAGATACAGACGTTCTACACTTGGTACGTACTTCGCTCAACAGCTGTCAAAAAAGCAGCAGTGTGTAATGTGTTTTCTATTCTTTTGACTTTTCAATTTTTTTATTTTATTTTATGGGTATTAATAATAATAATGAGCATCCAAAGATTTCTAAAACAAACCAAAACGTGGAGAAAAAAAGGAAAAATAAATGAATTAAAACGTTTGAAAAAGCACTGGCATTTGTGAGTTTAGGAGATGTTGAGTTTTGATTTGCCATTCGCAGCACGGGTATAGATGTTAGTAGAAGGCTGTAGGCCGGGGGCTTCTGTAGTCAAGGTTACTCAGCCATGTAGGGAATCTCCTGTTTAAATGTACAATCTGAAGTGATGTTTTAAACTAAACCAGGGCTGTAAGTCCTCTCAGTGTTGCTCAACCCAGTCCTCTGGTGCCTGATTCATACTATAGGGCCAAGCCGAGCTGTACTGTGGTGGCCTGGTTACAAATGTGTGAATCAGGTATCGGACCACCAACCATTTCACATATGAGGTCTGTTCCAACACTTGCACTCCTCTTTCAACTAAGTCAACTAATCATGAAGCCCGTGACTAGTTGAATCAGGTGAGTTAGAGCTGGAATATATCAGATATATAAAACAGTTGGTCCCTAAGGACTGATCTGAGTCACTTTGCTGTCTGACACACAGAGTGAGGTGGGTGGAGTTGGGGGGGGGGGGGGGGGGGTCTGGGCGGGGCAGCAGGCCTGCCAGGGGCGGGGTCAGAGAGCTTGTTCTGAACTGCATCTTAAATTAAATCCTATTCCAAATATGTGATGTAGTGCATTAGGCAGGGAATATGGTGTGATGAAGTGCACTATATAGGGATTAGGGTGTGATTTGAAACATATGCCTCTTGTTCATAATATTGTGTCCCTGCCGCCTAGCTCCACACAGTGTCTGTTGTTTGGTGCAAACTCGTGTAATGACAATGAGCAAAGTCTAATAAACCTACAAAGAAACGTGTGTGTGTATATGGGTGGGACAGCACTTATCTGGTCTCTGTATGTGTGTGTGTGTGTGTGTGTGTGTGTGTGTGTGTGTGTGTGTGTGTGTGTGTGTGTGTGTGTGTGTGTGTGTGTGTGTGTGTGTGTGGTCAGTGAACTCAGTTTAGCAGCTTGAAGCTGTTTAGGGCTCATCTCATTTCTCAGTAGTAGCCGTCCTTCTTAGAACAGGCCCGGTTACAGTGGATCCTGACACAGTTAAGTGGAGTCTAGATGTTTTAGCTTTCAGCCCTCTGTTACTTTCTCTTCCATTCAATCTCCACAGGCCATACAGTTCAATGGGAATAGCCATGCAGACGACAGTGTGTGTGTGTGTGTGTGTGTGTGTGTGTGTGTGTGTGTGTGTGTGTGTGTGTGTGTGTGTGTGTGTGTGTGGTGTGTATGTGCATGCACCATGCTTGTGTGCGTACATTTGTCTGTCTGTGTGTCTCTGTGTGCTTCAGTATATGTGTGTTACTGTGTCTCTAATCAGGCTGAGTCTCATCACAGTACTGCAGCGCCTGAAACAATCAGACGTTTGGGCAAATCTGAGGTGGTACCCTATTCCCTAAAAAAGTAGTGTGCTAAAGGTGGTCATTTTGAATGTGAAAACACTAAACAATAAAGGGGGGTGAGGATCTCACTGGGGGCAGGGTTGCAAAAAATTCCCTGGGAATTTATTTAAAGTTCCTGGAATTATGCAACCTTACTTGGGGCCTCTTCCAGAGATTATTCATATATTATAAAGAGTTCTGGAAGGTTTTGTTGAACAAAAAATACCGAAACCAACTCGCTTACATTTATTTCCAAAGAGAACCCAGTAGTTGTTTCTGCATTTTCCAGTTCACACTGAGTTGTTTTGGTGTAAACCAGCCAGTGACAGGAGTCCATTGTTATTATTCCCATCAATCCTTCCTCTGAAGCCGTCTGTCCTTCATATCAATCATCATAGTGTCTAGTTGTGTTTATGTGTGTGATGGGCTAGAGGGATGTTGGGCTAGGTGTAGAGATGCACAGTTCTTGGCCCATATTCATAAAGTGTCTCAGAGTAGGAGTGCTGATCTAGGGTCATTTGTTCCCTTTGAATCCAAGTAAATAAGTGGTGTCACCTTCTCCTAGATCAGCAGTCCTACTCCAAGACACTGTCCTTATGGGCCACAGTATCTCATAGCTTGGTTGGTTTAATCATTTAGGTTGTAATATTCTTGGCTTTGCTACTGCTCGCTCAGTGCTGTGCAACATCACCTGCTGTGTTTGCTAAACAAAACAAAAATTGGAATAAAAATAATAAAGAGAAGCAAGTGATGATGTCACCCAGCTTTTGATTTTCAGCGTTAAAATGTAACATTTTCTGTAGTCACTAAAAAGTAGAAAATAAACAGTTGGAATTCCAGCACCTGAATCCAGACTCATGTCATTTCCTTCAATACTGATGTTAGACTCAAAAGTGTATTTCATATGTGCAGTACCAGTCAAATGCATATGTGCAGTACCAGTCAAAAGTGCATTTCATATATACATTACCAGTCAAAAGTTTGGACACACTTACTCATTCAAGGGTTCTTATTTATTTTTTCATATTTTCTACATTGTAAAATAATAGTGAAGACATCAAAACTATGAAATAACACCAATGGAATCATGTAGTAACTATAAAAGTGTTAAACAAATCAAAATATATTTTATATTTGAGATTCTTCAAAGTAGCCATCCTTTGCCTTGATGACAGCTTTGCACACTCTTGGCATTCTCTCAACCAAATTCATGAGGTACTCACCTGGAATGCATTTAATTGAACAGGTATGCCTTATTAAAAGTTAATTTGGGGAATTTCTTTCCTTCTTAATGCGTTTGAGCCAATCCGTTGTGTTGTGACAAGGTAGGGTTGGTATACAAAAGATAGCCCTATTTGGTAGAAGACCAAGTCCATATTATGGCAAGAACAGCTCAAATAAGCAAAGAGAAATGACAGTCCATCATTACTTTAACATGAAGTTCAGTCAATCTAGAAAATGTCAAGAACTTTTAAAGTTTCTTCAAGTGCAGTCGCAAAAACCATCAAGCATTATGATGAAAGGACACCAATAATAAGAAGAGACTTGCTTGGGCCTAGAAACACAAGCAATGGACATTAGACCAGTGGAAATCTGTCCTTTGGTCTGATGAGTCCAAATTTGAGATTTTTGGTTCCAACCGCCATGTCTTTGTGAGACGCAGAGTAGGTGAACAGATGATGCATGTGTGGTTCCCACCGTGAAGCATGGACGAGGAGGTGTGATGGTGTGGGGTGCTTTGCTGGTGACACTGTCAGTGATTTATTTAGAATTCAAGGCACACTTAACCAGCATGGCTACCACAGCATTCTGCAGCGATATGCCGTCCCATCTGATTTGCGCTTAGTGGGACTATAATTTTTTTTTCAACAGGACAATGGCCCAAAACACACTTCCAGGCTGTGTAAGGGCTATTTGACCAAGGAGAGTGATGGAGTGCTGCATCAGATGACCTGGCCTCCACAATCACCCAACCTCAAACCAATTGAGATGGTTTGGGATGAGTTGGACCTCAGAGTGAAGGAAAAGCATCCAGTGCTCAGCATATGTGGGAACTCCTTCAAGACTGTTGGAAAAGCATTCCACGTGACTACCTCATGAAGCTGGTTGAGAGAATGCCAAGAGTGTGCAAAGCTGTCATCAAGGCAAAGGGTGGTTACTTTGAAGAATCTCAAATATAAAATATATTTTGATTTGTTTAAAACTATTTTGGTTACTACATGATTCCATGTGTTATTTCATAGTTTTGATGTCTTCACTATTATTCTACAATGTAGAAAATAGTACAAATAAAGGAAAACCGTTGAGTGAGGAGGTGTGTCCAAACTTTTGACTGGTACTGTATGTAGTAGATCAAATGTGTTTTGAACTGCAACTGGCACCTACCCCCCTCGGCACTTCACCTCTGTAGATTGTTATTTTACTGCTGCTCTTTAATTATTTGTTACTTTTAGGTCTTTTTCTTAAAACTGCATTGTTGGTCAAGGGCTTGTAAGTAAGCATTTCACTGTAAGATCTACACCTATTGTACTTGGCGTGTGTGACAAATAAAATTTGATTTGATTTGATTGACATGTCTCCACCTGTTCTTTTAAATGCCCACTGATACACTGCACTTCTATTCTTCCACCACTAGATAGCAACGTAACACAGTGTAACTCAGTCACCTGCAGAGGGATTCCTCCAGCTGATACAGTATGTTGTTCTACTGAGGTCTCTTTGTGTTGTCATCATCACAGATCCTACAGGGTTTCCTTTGTCCCATGCATGTCAAATGAGTCAAATTGTACCCTTTAAAACCTGTTTTCTGTTTATTTAATTGAATGTCCCACCCATCCAGACACTGTAGGACAGGTTAAATATAGAGAATGGATCAGGGACCAGAGTGGAGACAGACATGCCATAGTTGCATAACAGGTTATCTGTCAGCAGCATTTTATCTGTCCCTTGTTTTGGAATCACACATGCGTGCGCACACACACACGCACAACCGTGAATATAGTTTCAATTATGAACTTCAAGAGCAAGCAGCTTATAGGTCAACAAGTTTGAGTGCAGTAATGAAATACATTACATGACCAAAAGTATGTGGACATCTCCTTCCAATATTATGGGTATTAATATGCAGTTGGCCCCCCCTTTTCTGCTATAACAGCCTCCACTCTTCTGGGAAGGCTTTCCACTAGCAGTTGGAACATTGCTGCAGGGACTTGTTTCCATTCAGCATCAAGACCATTAGTGTGGTCGGGCACTGTTGTTGGGCGATTAGGCCTTGCTCGCAGTGGACATTCCAACTCATCCCAAAGGTGTTCGATGGGGTTGAGGTCAGTGCTCTATGCAGGCCAGTCAAGTCCTTCCACATCGATCTCGACAAACCATTTCTGTATGGACCTCGCTTTGTGCACGGGGGCATTGTCATGCTGAAACCTGAAAGGGCCTTCCCCAAACTGTTGCCACAAAGTTGGAAACACAGAATCATCTAGAATGCCATTGTATGCTGTAGCGTCTAGATTTCCCTTCACTGGAACTAAGGGGCCTAGCCCAAACAATGAAAAACAGCCCCAAACCATTGTTCCTCCTCCACCAAACTTTACAGTTGGCACTATACATTGGGGCAGGTAGCATTCTCCTGGCATCCGCCAAACCCAGATTAGTCCGTCGGACTGCCAGATGCTCCAGAGTCCAATGGTGGCGAGCGTTACACCACTCCAGCCGACGCTTGGCATTGCGCATGGTGACCTTAGGCTTGTGTGTGGCTGCTCGGCCATGCAAACCCATTTCGTGAAGGTCCCGACGAACAGTTATTGTGCTGACGTTGCTTCCAAAGGCAGTTTGGAACTCGGTAGTGAGTGTTGCTTCAGCACTCGGCAGTCCTGTTCTGTGAGCTTGTGTGGCCTACCACTTCACGGCTGAGCTGTTGTTGCTCCTAGACGTTTCCATTTCACAATAACAGCACTTACAGTTGAATGGGGCAGCTCTAACAGGGAATAAATTTGACGACCTGACTTGTTGGAAAGGTGGCATCCTATGACGGTGCCACGTTGAAAGTCACTGAGCTCTTCAGTAAGACCATGTTTGTCTATGGAGATTGCATGGCGGTGTGCTTGATTGTATACATGTGGCTGAAATAGCCAAATCCACTTGAATGGGTGTCCACATACTTTTGTATATAAAGTGTAGCAAGGAAGCCACCCTTTGTCATTTTGCTGTGGTAGGATTTATTGTCACGCTGAATGTATTGTTGAGTGGATCTATGACAAATTTTCCTCTGTGAGCAATACATGGTTGACAATATTACTCAAAAGTATCAATAGTGAGCACTGAGTAACGAATAAAACATCCCTAATCTTATTATAGGCCTTGTGAGAGCTGGTGGCCTGGATTCGTGTTGTCGTTATTGACCGATTCACTGTATTCACTTTCAAAGACAATCAAAGCGCTGACTACTATGCACAGTTCAAACAAAGAAAATCTCAAATTTGAATTGTCAAAGTGCCACGATATTGTCACTCTTTTAATCTGCCTATGCGGCTTTCTCGTGCTATTAGAGTTCCCAGGCAACCCTCCAAATCAGAGTATAAGTGGGACACTCAGAGAAAATTGTCTCGAGTTTACGGCGTTAGTGCTGCGTTGATGTGCTCTTCCGGGTTTTATATTTCGTAGTTGTGAAATACGACTTTTATTCGTTTTATTCATGTGCTTTTTGGTCTGAACAGTTCTGTGACGTTTCACCACTGACCTTTTGCCTTGCCAAACAAAAGATGACAACTCCAATATTGGTAAAAATTTAGCTACTTTGACCATATTGTCAATGTTCAACAATTTAAACAAGCCAACTAACTTTATTATAAACAACGTTAGCTAGTTTGTCAGGCCAGCTAAATCATATTGGCTGAAGAACTGTTCAGACCAAAAAGCACATGAATAAAACGAAGTCGTATTTCAGAACTACGAAATCTAAAACCCAGAGGAGCACATCAACGCAGCACTAATGTGTATCTGAATACGTCAAGCACCCAGAACAAAATGTTCACATACAAAATACACGTGCCACGTGCAGACGTGAACGCGCATCCAATCCACCAATCAAATCAGAGCAGTGGCCGTCCCGCTACAATGTATCCATCCTGGCCTGTACTGAGGTACATTTACACAGAGTTATAATGTTCATTTGAACCATGTTTAGTGTATGGTATTTGTTGTCATCTTGACACATTGTCAAACTGTAACCAAAAAGTTTATAGATCACGGTTGCTATCGCAGCAGGTTCACTCGAGGGCTGGTACAGGAAAGTGGTCTAGCTGTTGTTGGGACACGTGACTGAGAAAAGACTGCGCTGATCTGTTTTGACACGGGGACATTGCTAGAGAGAGGGGAAGAGAGTACACAAAACGAGTTTATGGATAAGAAAGAGCACACAATATAATTGTGTTGCGAACGGTATGCGCCTGTACTGTGTTATTGAGTTGGACGAAGTTCGCTAGCCAGCGAACCGTTGTTTTGGAAGAAGGAAAAAAGCTCGCTAGCCACTGCGACAAGTTGGGAAATAAATGGTCAGCTTGTTTTCTGACAAACTTTTGATATGAGAGAAAGCTAGTCAACAATAACTAGGTAACTGACACAGGACGTGGCTACTTTACCTCACTATGTTTCAAGACAAGTGGAACCGATGCTTCTGGACAACACGGCGTTTAGCTAACGTTGGCTGTTTTTCCAGAATGATCGGTTGAAATAGGTCTGTCCTTTACTCGAGCCCATTGTTATCGGAGGTGGATCACTAGCTACCTGCGCGTTGGGGTGTTTTGTTTGAGAAGGTCGTCATCAGATCAGATGCCTGTGTGTTGTTTGTTTGGTCAGCTAGCTAAAGCCACGTTTGCTAAGCCAAATAGGTGAGGTTACAGGAGCACAGCAAGCTGAAAGAGAGAGAGAGAGAGATGCTTCGTGACGGGACTACTGTCGTGGTTTTGGTGGTGGAATTTGAGACGTTTATATTTGGGGGGTGGACAGCCAGATTGTCAGCTCAATGCCTTGTTGGCTAGCTAGGTGGTTGATGAAGCAATAACTCGGAGCTAATCTAATGTTTGACGATCAGATTTAGCTAGCTAGCTCAACTGTTCGTTGGCCAGTTAACAGTGGATCTGACTCGATGGACCTGTACAGTAGCAGTTTGGTAACAAAGCGTTGCTTTGTCGGGTAAATTAGGGGGCGATTGGCAGCATACAGGCTACCCAGCTGGTATTGTTGCTTAATGCAATAAGTCAGCAATCCTTTGGAAGATTTGGATCCACACAGTCAGACACACAGCAGTATATTGCTGTCAGGGCTGTGTGGACGGGAGTCTAAAGACCGAAGACAGACAGACAGACAGAGGCTGCCGAGGCTGCCAGATTCCCAGAGGGATCCAGATGACACTGGCTAACATGAAACCAGAGCGAGGTAAGCTGATCTACATGGATTTATTCCATGCAACAGAAGCTATACTGTTCATAGTATTCGTCTGTGTGAGCCTTCACTACGGTGCCCATCATTGCAGTACTAATAGGGTCATGAGGATCATATTGACATGATCCATCGTTGGCCTGTGTGTGTTGTTGGATCAGCAGAATGTAGCCAGCCAGGCAGTCCCCCGGAAGAGGGAGAGGTATGTAACAGCTGGTTAACTTGCTTGCCTGCCTGTGTTGATAACAAAGTAAACCTGGCCCAGGCAGGCCAGTGAGGTCACGGGATTTAGGACATTCTGACTGCCAAATTACACAATGGATAGGTAAACAAGATGGCTACAGATATCTGAGCAATGGTTTAATTATAACAACACAATGTCATCTTGTAATTTCTGTGAAAAAGCTGTTTTTCGGGAACGAAATGCAGCAGGTCACACTGACATGGTGGAACAACTCACTGCATGATAAAACAGCTCTAGCTTCTTTTGTGTGCCTGAGAGCTCTGCGTTATTCTGTCAGTCTCTGGTATGGGTATGCTGCAATGCTCAAAGCCCTTTGTTCGAACTGAACATCTTCACTGTGACTCTGAATCATCACTATGAACAGAGATTTCGATCTGCTCTCTGCCTTGTGTACTGTCTGTGTGTTTACATGATGTATGATTAACATGAAGTCTGCAGGGCAGCCAGCTTTGTCTGTTTTCATATCAGGTTTATTCAACCGCAGCAGCAGTGGTCTGTAATGCCAGCTCTATTAGTAATACATGGACTGTATTGTATGCCCGCTGCCTGCCAGTCTAGTCTGCCTGCCTGGACATAGTCTAGTAATGTAGTGATTCCCTCAACATGCTTGTCATTAATCCAAGGTTGGTTATGATTCTTGTAGGGGCAACAACATAACAGCAGCTAGTTGGAGCTCAGAGCAGCTAGCTGATACTCTTTGGCCTTAGCACATTACCTTCAATCAGAAGACATTCAGCTTCTGTTTGTTTTAGTTACCACCAAACATGGAGTCAATCAATAGGCCTGTCTTTATCTACTGTTCTGAGGCCTGTATTAAGACAATATGGCTGTCTGTATCTACTGTTCTGAGTTCTGTAGTAAGAAAATAGGCCTGTCTCTTCTGTACTAGCTTGGTCTCTGTCTACTGTACTGGGACCTGTTTTCACTAGTCAGACAATAGGCAGGGCCTGCAACTACTGCACAGAGGTTTGATGTGGTCACACAGCAACCACTGTCAGACAAAGGAAGCCCAATCAGAGATTGCTTTTCCTACTACACAACAAACCCCACACCATCAGTGTCCTACACCCCCATCTTACTGACACTGTACTGTAACATGTCTCTCTACCCAATGTCCGGGTGTAAACATGTTGTCCAACATCAAAAGGCTGAGATTTCACCCCTGCACACTGACTCTGGCTTTACCTTTAAAAAGAACCCAGGGTTCATGGCTCTGACATATGGATGTGGTAAACACACACACTGTACATATAGTAAATAAATCACACACTTACTGTACTACACACTGCAGTTTTTCTTTTTTTGCTTGGTCAATTGTAAACAACAACACACAGTTTTACTGAGCTAAAGAGACAGATCTGTCTTTTCCTGCTGGATCTCAAGTGACTGTAGTTGGACTACATTTACATTTTAGTCATTTAGCAGATGCTCTTATCCAGAGCGACATACATGAGTGCATACATTTTCGTACTGGTCCACGTTGGGAATCGAACACACAACCCTGGCGTTGCAAGTGTCATGCTCTACCAACTGAGCCTTTCTTTCCCTTCCCCCTCATATAGATTCTGTTGTTGGCTCCCTGTCGGTCTGTCACGGTGGTTCTATTAATAATGTCTAATTGCAATAGAAGCTGCTCTGGAGCAGTTCCCATATGACAGGCCAGCCGATGCTCCCACTGTTCTATTGTTATTATGGGACATACTGTTCCTCTGGTTGAAAATGCAGACAGACAGACTGCCCTCCCTGTACTCCATCTCTCTCCTCCGTTTGTCCTGATCCCGTTCTTCTCTCCTTTCCTGTCTTATCCTCTCCTCCTCCTCCCAGACCCCCTCTCTCCTCCTCATCTCCCTGGCGAGGAAGGTGTTTACGGAGCATTCTAGCCTCTACGCTGAACTAGTGACAGGAGTTAGTTTCTCTAGGCTTTACCCCCGTGGACTTACACTGTCTTGATTCACACACCCACAACGTAACAGAGAGAATGTTTAGAGAACTCGTTCTTATTTAACGGGGGAAGTTAAGAACAAATTCTAATTTACAATGACGGCCTACCGGGGAACAGCAGGTTAACTGTCTTGTTCAGGGGCAGAACGACAGATTTTTACCTTGTCAGCTCGGTGATTCGATCTAGCAACCTTTCGGTTACTGGCTCAATGCTCTAACCACTAGGCTACCTGCTGTCCCATATACAGGGAGTACCGGTACAGAGTCAATGTGTGGGGGCACCGGTTAGTCGAGGTAATTGAGGTAATATGTACATGTAGGTAGATGGTGACTATGCAGAGATAATAAACTGAGAGTAGCAGCAGCGTAAAGAGGGGTGTGGGTAGCCCTTTGATTAGCTGTTCAGGAGTCTTATGGCTTGGGGGTAGAAGCTGTTAATACCAATTACGTTGGTAACCAGTTTATAATAGCAATAAGGCACCTCGGGGGTTTGTGATATATGGCCAATATACCACGGCTAAGGGCTGTGTCCTAACACTCCGCGTTGCGGCGTGCATAAGAGCAGCCCTATTGTCCATATACCACACCCCCTCTGGCCTTATTGCTTAATTAGCCCATCGCCGAAGGCCCCGAACAGCCAGTAGAGCACAGAGTTGAGGGAACTCTCACCGACAGCCAGGCCCGACAGAACAATCAGACAGTCAATCTGACTATTATGTCAACCTTCTTGCAGTGATTCACCTACAACAGGTGTTTTGTTATTCACCATACAAACAGGCAGGTATAAAAGGACAGGCGATATGTTATTTCACTAACCAGACAGAATGACAGGCAGGTATAAAAGGACAGGCGATATGTTATTTCACTAACCAGACAGAATGACAGGCAGGTATAAAAGGACAGGCGATATGTTATTTCACTAACCAGACAGAATGACAGGCAGGTATAAAAGGACAGGCGATATGTTATTTCACTAACCAGACAGAATGACAGGCAGGTATAAAAGGACAGGCGTTATGTTATTTCACTAACCAGACAGAATGACAGGCAGGTATAAAAGGACAGGCGTTATGTTATTTCACTAACCAGACAGAATGACAGGCGGGTATAAAAGGACAGGCGTTTTGTTATTTCACTAACCAGACAGAATGACAGGCGGGTATAAAAGGACAGGCGTTATGTTATTTCACTAACCAGACAGAATGACAGGCGGGTATAAAAGGACAGGCGTTATGTTATTTCACTAACCAGACAGAATGACAGGCGGGTATAAAAGGACAGGCGTTATGTTATTTCACTAACCAGACAGAATGACAGGCGGGTATAAAAGGACAGGCGTTATGTTATTTCACTAACCAGACAGAATGACAGGCGGGTATAAAAGGACAGGCGTTATGTTATTTCACTAACCAGACAGAATGACAGGCGGGTATAAAAGGACAGGCGTTATGTTATTTCACTAACCAGACAGAATGACAGGCGGGTATAAAAGGACAGGCGTTATGTTATTTCACTAACCAGACAGAATGACAGGCGGGTATAAAAGGACAGGCGTTATGTTATTTCACTAACCAGACAGAATGACAGGCGGGTATAAAAGGACAGGCGTTATGTTATTTCACTAACCAGACAAAATGACAGGCGGGTATAAAAGGACAGGCGTTATGTTATTTCACTAACCAGACAGAATGACAGGCGGGTATAAAAGGACAGGCGTTTTGTTATTTCACTAACCAGACAGAATGACAGGCGGGTATAAAAGGACAGGCGTTATGTTATTTCACTAACCAGACAGAATGACAGGCGGGTATAAAAGGACAGGCGTTATGTTATTTCACTAACCAGACAGAATGACAGGCGGGTATAAAAGGACAGGCGTTATGTTATTTCACTAACCAGACAGAATGACAGGCGGGTATAAAAGGACAGGCGTTATGTTATTTCACTAACCAGACAGAATGACAGGCGGGTATAAAAGGACAGGCGTGATGTTATTTCACTAACCAGACAGAATGACAGGCGGGTATAAAAGGACAGGCGTTATGTTATTTCACTAACCAGACAGAATGACAGGCGGGTATAAAAGGACAGGCGTTATGTTATTTCACTAACCAGACAGAATTACAGGCGGGTATAAAAGGACAGGCGTTATGTTATTTCACTAACCAGACAGAATGACAGGCGGGTATAAAAGGACAGGCGTTTTGTTATTTCACTAACCAGACAGAATGACAGGCGGGTATAAAAGGACAGGCGTTATGTTATTTCACTAACCAGACAGAATGACAGGCGGGTATAAAAGGACAGGCGTTATGTTATTTCACTAACCAGACAGAATGACAGGCGGGTATAAAAGGACAGGCGTTATGTTATTTCACTAACCAGACAGAATGACAGGCGGGTATAAAAGGACAGGCGTTATGTTATTTCACTAACCAGACAAAATGACAGGCGGGTATAAAAGGACAGGCGTTATGTTATTTCACTAACCAGACAGAATGACAGGCGGGTATAAAAGGACAGGCGTTTTGTTATTTCACTAACCAGACAGAATGACAGGCGGGTATAAAAGGACAGGCGTTATGTTATTTCACTAACCAGACAGAATGACAGGCGGGTATAAAAGGACAGGCGAAATGTTAGGTCACTAACCGGACAGAATGACAGGTGGGTATAAAAGGACAGGCGTTATGTTATTTCACTAACCAGACAGAATGACAGGCGGGTATAAAAGGACAGGCGTTATGTTATTTCACTAACCAGACAGAATGACAGGCGGGTATAAAAGGACAGGCGTGATGTTATTTCACTAACCAGACAGAATGACAGGCGGGTATAAAAGGACAGGCGTTATGTTATTTCACTAACCAGACAGAATGACAGGCGGGTATAAAAGGACAGGCGTTATGTTATTTCACTAACCAGACAGAATGACAGGCGGGTATAAAAGGACAGGCGTTTTGTTATTTCACTAACCAGACAGAATGACAGGCGGGTATAAAAGGACAGGCGTTATGTTATTTCACTAACCAGACAGAATGACAGGCGGGTATAAAAGGACAGGCGTTATGTTATTTCACTAACCAGACAGAATGACAGGCGGGTATAAAAGGACAGGCGTTATGTTATTTCACTAACCAGACAGAATGACAGGCGGGTATAAAAGGACAGGCGTTATGTTATTTCACTAACCAGACAAAATGACAGGCGGGTATAAAAGGACAGGCGTTATGTTATTTCACTAACCAGACAGAATGACAGGCGGGTATAAAAGGACAGGCGTTTTGTTATTTCACTAACCAGACAGAATGACAGGCGGGTATAAAAGGACAGGCGTTATGTTATTTCACTAACCAGACAGAATGACAGGCGGGTATAAAAGGACAGGCGAAATGTTAGGTCACTAACCGGACAGAATGACAGGTGGGTATAAAAGGACAGGCGTTATGTTATTTCACTAACCAGACAGAATGACAGGCGGGTATAAAAGGACAGGCGTTATGTTATTTCACTAACCAGACAGAATGACAGGCGGGTATAAAAGGACAGGCGTGATGTTATTTCACTAACCAGACAGAATGACAGGCGGGTATAAAAGGACAGGCGTTATGTTATTTCACTAACCAGACAGAATGACAGGCGGGTATAAAAGGACAGGCGTTATGTTATTTCACTAACCAGACAGAATGACAGGCGGGTATAAAAGGACAGGCGTTATGTTATTTCACTAACCAGACAGAATGACAGGCGGGTATAAAAGGACAGGCGTTATGTTATTTCACAACCAGACAGAATGACAGGCGGGTATAAAAGGACAGGCGTTTTGTTATTTCACTAACCAGACAGAATGACAGGCAGGTATAAAAGGACAGCCGTTTTGTTATTTCACTAACCAGACAGAATGACAGGCAGGTACAGCGACAGGTGTTTTTGTTCTCACAGAAAGGGTCAGTCACGTCTGATCACTGGGATGTAGGTCTATGTTGTGTTTTGACGTGCTGGATGTGTCACGCTGACTGTCTTTGTAGACCTCTGGGCTCCAAAACATAAAGGTGCGGTATGTAACTTGAACATAAAAGTGCTCTGACAGGTTCCTGTGTTAGCCGGTACTGTAGTTCAGTTCAAGTTCAGCGTGTGATTCGGCTCCAACCAGTCCTCCCAGTAATGCTCTTATGTAACTGGGGGTCTTATCTGGCTCACGCTGGCCTGACACACACACACGTGTGTACACACACACAGGCTCACGCTCACACACACAAGCTTAGTGGTCAGTCGGGCTCATGCCTGCACACACACACACACACACACACACACACACACACACACACACACACACACACACACACACAGGCTCAGTGGTTGCTCGGGCTCAGAACCAGCACGGGACGTAAGTGTGTTGACCCGACCGGTTCTGTGTTAGTGACATCATCAGCTCCTGTGTGCCGGTCACCTCCTGTGCCCCTGTGGCTCCTCCCCCATGGTTGCGCTCAGCCAACCGGCAGCCATTTCAGCAGGAAGAGTAGGAACCATCTGGCCCGCTCAGTTTCCTCCTGGCATGGGGAAGGGTTAGCAGAGCGCACCACTCTCTATGCCTTCCCTGGCCCATATATGATGCTCTGTGATATGGGCTGCATGTCAAAATTCTATATTGGCTTCCTCTCCTCTCTCCTTCTGTAATATGGGCTGCATGTCAATAGTTTACATTGGCTTCCTCTCATCTTCTCTCTCCTTCCTCACTGATTGAAAAAGACCTGTGTTCAGAATCAGATCAGTGCAGATCAAGAAGAGGGGACAAGATGAGGAAACCACTTTAGAGGAGACCACTAGAGGAAAGTAACAGACTATTGACAATTTCACACACATCCCATAGTTGGAGCTGAGTAGAGTCCCCTTGCTGGGTCAGATTCCTCTTGGCCAACAACAACACACCTCCCTCCAAAAGTCAGCCAACAGCTTTACTGTTCTAAACATGGCCGCCCACCACCATGCATGGTTGCCTTCTCTCACTCACATGTTGTTGCTATATCTGAGATGAACTCCCACATGGTTAGTCAGCTTGCTGCTTGTTCTGTTGCTTTATTTTAGTAACAAGGTCAACATAGTCCAAACCAGATGATTGGTCTGCCTGTGCTGTGCCCCTGTTTAAAGGCATCTGGAAAGAGAGCTGTCTATTGACACAATATGTAGGTTTGAATACATTGTGGAGCATAGACGACTATCAGCAGCCTCTGGCCTGTATCTAACGCTGGCCTCTACACGATAACCAGCAACAGAGGAATTGGTAAAAGCACAACTAGTTTGGCAAGTGGCCGCCAGTCTAGATACATATCAATCAAATGTTTTTATAGAGCCCTTTTTACAACAGCAGTTGTCAAAAAGTGCTTATACAGAAACCGAGCTGAATACCCCAGAGAGCAAGCAATGCGGATGTAGAGGCACGGTGGCTAGGATAAACATATCTAGAAAGGCAGGAACCTAGGAAGAAACCTAGAGAGGAACCAGGCTCTGCGGGGGTGGCCAGTCCCCTTCTGGCTGTGCCGGGTGGAGATTATAAAGGTACATGAACATTAAGGCGAGATCGTTCTTTAAGATGTTTCCAACGTTCATAGAAGACCAGCAGGGTCAAATAATAATCACAATGGTTATAGAGGGTGCAAGAGGTCAACACCTCGGGAGTTAATGTCAGTTGGCTTTTCATAGCCAGATAGATGGACATGTTAGTCGTCTGACCTCTATCTATTGCAGAGAAGAACCACCCATGACCTGGCTAGGTCAGTCAGTCATACAGACATGTATTAGGCCATGGCTGGCCAGCTCCAGTTCAGTTCAGCACTTTAACAAGTCTGACTGCCACACTTTCCATGGCCTTTGGAGCGTTGTTGACGTTGCTCAATTTGTCCTCTGTGTCAGAAATGTAATCTCCTGAGAGCTGTAGGTCACAGGGGTGTGTTTGTGGGTTCAACCGAGGCCAGATAGACCCGGCTCAGCCAGCAGGAGAGACCAGCTGAGTGTGCAAAACACACACAATCTGAATTGTCTAACATGTGGCTGATTGGGGGGGCTGTAACTCCTCAAAACCTAGGTTAAAAGGCAGAGCACAGACTATCAGTCTACAGAGTATAAAGTAAAGTGTAGTTGTGCTCAGAGTCCGCTGTTGAGGCCGTAGTGGGTACACAGCGGTGAGTACTACCCTGCTGTGCTACCCTGTGCTGTGCCGGGCACTCTGCCAGTTACGTAATCAGTATTAGTGGGACAAAGAGTGGGCTTCTGCAGAGAGAGAGCACTGGCTCTGGAGGCCTTTACACCCAGGCTAGTGAGGCCATGATCAGGGCTAGTCTGGTCAGGGTCACCTGTAATGGTAAACATCAAGGCCTTCAGAGCTGACCCCAGTCCACACAGGACCATGATTAAAAGCTTTAGCTAGGCTGAATGCTCTCGTTAGACTCGTCACTAGTGGTAATGTTTTAAATTAGCAGTTGGGCTCAAGTAAAAGCTTAATCTGGTGTGTGTTTGAAAGCCCTTCTGTTGCAGCAGCTAGTAATGAGGGTTTGAGATGTGTGTGTCCGTTGGGCCTGGTGTGTTTGAGAGGTCCAGACAATAGCAGCCGGAGCAGCTGAGTTCACAGTAGCAGAAAGAGAGAACTGTACCCAACCCTCTAAGCCAATCAGAAGGCATCTGTGTGTTGCTATGTGTGCTGTGAATCTGCCCCTTTGTGTAAAGAGAGGGGGGGTAGATAAAGGGAACAAAGAGAGAGCTCTCAGGAAACTGTAAATTGAACATGTCTAAACTTCAAACTCTATTCTCTTTATTGCTCCTACATGTGATTTCAGGGCAGGCCAACATCACATAGAACAGGAAACTGCATCTTTGTATTGACAACACTTTTCTGTTTGCTTGCCGCTACAGTGTAGGCTAGTTAGTGTTTTTGTAACTTAAATCAGAGCTCCTGTAGAGTGGGCTGGACTGCTGTCTGTTTCAGTCACTGAGGCACAGATTAGACCTCACGGAGAACAAAGAGTCTGTAAGAAAACACAGACACACACACACACACACACACACACACACACACACACACACACACACACACACACACACACACACACACACAGTGACAGACAGTCATGTCATAGATGAGTGACACACACGTGACTCATGTGCCACTGGAAACACACACACAGATGCACACACGCTCACACACAGACCCAACTCATTCCAGCACACACAGAATCCCCGTGATGGGACATTAACATGATCTGTGTGTTGCCAGGGCAACCCTTTGTCCCCATGCAAAATAGATGTGCACTATGACCAGAGGAGGAGAGGAACCTCAGGGCTGTATGTGTTCGCTGGTGTGTGTTGAGGTGTGTCAGCTGGTGGTGTGTGTTGAGGTGTGTCAGCTGGTGGTGTGTGTTGAGGTGTGTCAGCTGGTGGTGTGTGTTGAGGTGTGTCAGCTGGTGGTGTGTGTTGAGGTGTGTCAGCTGGTGGTGTGTGTGTTTTCATTGAGTGCCGCCGCTGCTAATCGTTGTCGGCCACTCCCAAAAAATATGATTATTTATTATTTCATACATTTTTTTATGCTAAAACCTTTTCAGTGAACTTAAAAGACTAAAGATATAAAGTTTGTAGAAAATATAATGAAGTTATATATTTTTAAATGAGATCATCTTTGAGAACTATCACCAAAATAAAAATGATTTATGTCATGGCATGGGGCTCCCTAATTTTTGAGTCACTCAGATGGCATAAGCCATGGCAAAATTTGTAGAATTGCAGGAAATGACATTTAAAACAGAAGAATTTGGTCTCTTCTGCCAAGAGGAGGGCCTTTAAAGATGTTGGTAGGAGGCTGCACAATTGGCAACGCCCACGACGACGCTCCCATCCCCCCGCTAACTTGAAAAAAAATCCTGGGGGAAACCTGTAGGTAGTGATACTTGTGTTACGGTGTTCGCATGCTTCCCAGACGAACAGTTCGGAAAAGTTTGTGCATATAATATGACATTTTGTGATGTTTTTGTTCGTTTTGGACTTTTTTCGGTTGTTCGGGCACATTTTTTTGGTTAATGCTGGTTGGTGTTAGTGGGGGGGTATGGTTAATGCTGGTTGGTGTTAGTGGGGGGGTATGGTTAATGCTGGTTGGTGTTAGTGGGGGGGTATGGTTAATGCTGGTTGGTGTTAGTGGGGGGGTATGGTTAATGCTGGTTGGTGTTAGTGGGGGGGTATGGTTAATGCTGGTTGGTGTTAGTGGGGGGGTATGGTTAATGCTGGTTGGTGTTAGTGGGGGGGTATGGTTAATGCTGGTTGGTGTTAGTGGGGGGTAGGGTTAATGCTGGTTGGTGTTAGTGGGGGGGTAGGGTTAATGCTGGTTGGTGTGTGTTAGTGGGGGGGTATGGTTAATGCTGGTTGGTGTGTGTTAGTGGGGGGGTATGGTTAATGCTGGTTGGTGTGTGTTAGTGGGGGAGTATGGTTAATGCTGGTTGGTGTGTGTTAGTGGGGGGGTATGGTTAATGCTGGTTGGTGTGTGTTAGTGGGGGTATGGTTAATGCTGGTTGGTGTGTGTTAGTGGGGGGGTATGGTTAATGCTGGTTGGTGTTAGTGGGGGGGGGGGGTATGGTTAATGCTGGTTGGTGTTAGTGGGGGGGGGGTATGGTTAATGCTGGTTGGTGTTAGTGGGGGGGGGGTATGGTTAATGCTGGTTGGTGTTAGTGGGGGGTATGGTTAATGCTGGTTGGTGTTAGTGGGGGGTAGGTTAATGCTGGTTGGTGTTAGTGGGGGGGGGGGGGGGGGGTATGGTTAATGCTGGTTGGTGTTAGTGGGGGGGGGTGTGGTTAATGCTGGTTGGTGTTAGTGGGGGGGGGGTATGGTTAATGCTGGTTGGTGTTAGTGGGGGGGGGGGTATGGTTAATGCTGGTTGGTGTTAGTGGGGGGTAGGGTTAATGCTGGTTGGTGTTAGTGGGGGGTAGGGTTAATGCTGGTTGGTGTTAGTGGGGGGGGGGGGTATGGTTAATGCTGGTTGGTGTTAGTGGGGGGGGGGGGTGTGGTTAATGCTGGTTGGTGTTAGTGGGGGGGGGGTATGGTTAATGCTGGTTGGTGTTAGTGGGGGGGGGGTATGGTTAATGCTGGTTGGTGTTAGTGGGGGGTAGGGTTAATGCTGGTTGGTGTTAGTGGGGGGTAGGGTTAATGCTGGTTGGTGTTAGTGGGGGGTAGGGTTAATGCTGGTTGGTGTTAGTGGGGGGTAGGGTTAATGCTGGTTGGTTTTAGTGGGGGGTAGGTTAATGCTGGTTGGTGTTAGTGGGGGGTAGGGTTAATGCTGGTTGGTGTTAGTGGGGGGTAGGGTTAATGCTGGTTGGTGTTAGTGGGGGTAGGGTTAATGCTGGTTGGTGTTAGTGGTGGGTAGGGTTAATGCTGGTTGGTGTTATTGGGGGGGTATGGTTAATGCTGGTTGGTGTTAGTGGGGGTAGGGTTAATGCTGGTTGGTGTTATTGGTGGGTAGAGTTAATGCTGGTTGGTGTTATTGGGGGGGTATGGTTAATGCTGGTTGGTGTTAGTGGGGGTAGGGTTAATGCTGGTTGGTGTTAGTGGTGGGTAGAGTTAATGCTGGTTGGTGTTATTGGGGGGGTATGGTTAATTCTGGTTGGTGTTAGTGGAGGTAGGGTTAATGCTGGTTGGTGTTAGTGGGGGGTATGGTTAATGCTGGTTGGTGTTAGTGGGGGTAGGGTTAATGCTGGTTGGTGTTAGTGGTGGGTAGGGTTAATGCTGGTTGGTGTTAGTGGGGGGTATGGTTAATGCTGGTTGGTGTTAGTGGGGGGTAGGGTTAATGCTGGTTGGTTTTAGTGGTGGGTAGGGTTAATGCTGGTTGGTGTTAGTGGGGGGTAGGGTTAATGCTGGTTGGTGTTAGTGGTGGGTAGGGTTAATGCTGGTTGGTGTTAGTGGTGGGTAGGGTTAATGCTGGTTGGTGTTAGTGGTGGGTAGGGTTAATGCTGGTTGGTGTTAGTGGGGGGTAGGGTTAATGCTGGTTGGTGTTAGTGGAGGTAGGGTTAATTCTGGTTGGTGTTAGTGGGGGGTATGGTTAATGCTGGTTGGTGTTAGTGGGGGTAGGGTTAATGCTGGTTGGTGTTAGTGGGGGGTAGGGTTAATGCTGGTTGGTGTTAGTGGTGGGTAGGGTTAATGCTGGTTGGTGTTAGTGGTGGGTAGGGTTAATGCTGGTTGGTGTTAGTGGGGGGTAGGGTTAATGCTGGTTGGTGTTAGTGGGGGGTAGAGTTAATGCTGGTTGGTGTTATTGGGGGGGTATGGTTAATGCTGGTTGGTGTTAGTGGTGGGTATGGTTAATGCTGGTTGGTGTTAGTGGGGGGGTATGGTTAATGCTGGTTGGTGTTAGTGGTGGGTAGGGTTAATGCTGGTTGGTGTTAGTGGGGGGTAGGGTTAATGCTGGTTGGTGTTAGTGGGGGGGTATGGTTAATGCTGGTTGGTGTTAGTGGTGGGTAGGGTTAATGCTGGTTGGTGTTAGTGGAGGTAGGGTTAATGCTGGTTGGTGTTAGTGGGGGGGTATGGTTAATGCTGGTTGGTGTTAGTGGGGGGTAGAGTTAATGCTGGTTGGTGTTATTGGGGGGGTATGGTTAATGCTGGTTGGTGTTAGTGGTGGGTAGGGTTAATGCTGGTTGGTGTTAGTGGGGGGTAGAGTTAATGCTGGTTGGTGTTAGTGGGGGGTATGGTTAATGCTGGTTGGTGTTAGTGGGGGGGTATGGTTAATGCTGGTTGGTGTTAGTGGTGGGTAGGGTTAATGCTGGTTGGTGTTAGTGGGGGGTAGAGTTAATGCTGGTTGGTGTTATTGGGGGGGTATGGTTAATGCTGGTTGGTGTTAGTGGTGGGTAGGGTTAATGCTGGTTGGTGTTAGTGGGGGGTAGGGTTAATGCTGGTTGGTGTTAGTGGGGGGTAGAGTTAATGCTGGTTGGTGTTAGTGGGGGGTATGGTTAATGCTGGTTGGTGTTAGTGGTGGGTAGGGTTAATGCTGGTTGGTGTTAGTGGGGGGTAGAGTTAATGCTGGTTGGTGTTAGTGGGGGGTATGGTTAATTCTGGTTGGTGTTAGTGGAGGTAGGGTTAATGCTGGTTGGTGTTAGTGGGGGGTAGGGTTAATGCTGGCTGGTGTTAGTAGGGGGTATGGTTAGTGGTGGGTAGTTGTAGTGTAGTTATGTTTATCCCAGAGGGGCCTGCCCTGCTGTAACTGTAATCAGATTTACCATGGAGAAGCTGTCTAATCTCACACTACTGCCTACCACAACTAATATATCCACTCTCTGTGTGTGTTTAATAGAGACACTGTGTGTGTTTAATAGAGACACTGTGTGTGTTTAATAGAGACACTGTGTGTGTTTAATAGAGACACTGTGTGTGTTTAATAGAGACACTGTGTGTGTTTAATACAGACACTGTGTGTGTTTAATACAGACACTGTGTGTGTTTAATACAGACACTGTGTGTGTTTAATACAGACACTGTGTGTGTTTAATACAGACACTGTGTGTGTTTAATACAGACTCTGTGTGTGTTTAATACAGACTCTGTGTGTGTTTAATACAGACTCTGTGTGTGTTTAATACAGACTCTGTGTGTGTTTAATACAGACACTGTGTGTGTTTAATACAGACACTGTGTGTGTTTAATACAGACTCTGTGTGTGTTTAATACAGACTCTGTGTGTGTTTAATACAGACTCTGTGTTTCATGAATTCAATCTGAAAGTGTGTGTGTGTGGAGAGACGCAGAGAGAAAGAGGCAGGGGCTCGAGGGAGGGTGTGAATTGTATGGCACATTACTAGGTAGTAGCCACACACCACCTCTCCTCCAGGTTAGATACTGTCCCTACTAGACTAACCAGGGGTCAACAATGTCAACCAGGTATTGATGACCAGGAGAGGGTTCATAATGATCTGGCCTTGGTTTGGAACAGAGGACAATTGTATTACAGCTGAACTGATAGCAGCCTTGATGATACACACATGATCTCCCCTCTCAGTGCTTATGTCTCATCAGTTATACTTGTGACATCTGTTTCTCTGGACTAGTGTGGGAACCTGGAGATTCAGCAAAGAGGGAGAGAAAGTGTGTGTGCGTCCAGAAGGAGAGAGAAAGTGTGTGTGTGTGTCCAGAAGGAGAGAGAAAGTGTGTGTGTGTCCAGAAGGAGAGAGAAAGTGTGTGTGTGTCCAGAAGGAGAGAGAAAGTGTGTGTGTGTCCAGAAGGAGAGAGAAAGTGTGTGTGTGTCCAGAAGGAGAGAGAAAGTGTGTGTGTGTCCAGAAGGAGAGAGAAAGTGTGTGTGTGTCCAGAAGGAGAGAGAAAGTGTGTGTGCGTCCAGAAGGAGAGAGAAAGTCTGTGTGTGTCCAGAAGGAGAGAGAAAGTGTGTGTGTGTCCAGAAGGAGAGAGAAAGTGTGTGTGTGTCCAGAATGAGAGAGAAAGTGTGTGTGTGTGTCCAGAAGGAGAGAGAAAGTGTGTGTGTGTGTGTCCAGAAGGAGAGAGAAAGTGTGTGTGTGTGTGTCCAGAAGGAGAGAGAAAGTGTGTGTGTGTGTGTCCAGAAGGAGAGAGAAAGTGTGTGTGTGTGTGTGTGTGTGTGTGTGTGTGTGTGTGTGTGTGTGTCCAGAAGGAGAGAGAAAGTGTGTGTGTGTGTGTGTGTGTGTGTCCAGAAGGGGAGAGAAAGTGTGTGTGTGTCCAGAAGGAGAGAGAAAGTGTGTGTGTGTCCAGAAGGAGAGAGAAAGTGTGTGTTTGTCCAGAAGGAGAGAGAAAGTGTGTGTGTGTGTCCAGAAGGAGAGAGAAAGTGTGTGTGTGTGTGTGTGTGTGTGTGTGTGTGTGTGTGTGTGTGTGTGTGTGTGTCCAGAAGGAGAGAGAAAGTGTGTGTGTGTCCAGAAGGAGAGAGAAAGTGTGTGTGTGTGTGTCCAGAAGGAGAGAGAAAGTGTGTGTGTGTGTCCAGAAGGAGAGAGAAAGTGTGTGTGTGTCCAGAAGGAGAGAGAAAGTGTGTGTGTGTCCAGAAGGAGAGAGAAAGTGTGTGTGTGTCCAGAAGGAGAGAGAAAGTGTGTGTGTGTCCAGAAGGAGAGAGAAAGTGTGTGTGTGTGTCCAGAAGGAGAGAGAAAGTGTGTGTGTGTGTCCAGAAGGAGAGAGAGAGAGTGTGTGTGTCCAGCAGGAGAGAGAGAGTGTGGGTGTCCAGCAGGAGAGAGAGAGAGAGTGTGTGTGTCCAGAAGGAGAGAAAGTGTGTGTCCAGAAGGAGAGAGAAAGTGTGTGTGTGTGTGTGTGTGTCCAGAAGGAGAGAGAAAGTGTGTGTGTGTGTGTCCAGAAGGAGAGAGAAAGTGTGTGTGTGTGTGTCCAGAAGGAGAGAGAAAGGTGTGTGTGTGTGTGTGTGTGTGTGTGTGTGTGTGTGTGTGTGTGTGTCCAGAAGGAGAGAGAAAGTGTGTGTGTGTGTGTCCAGAAGGAGAGAGAAAGTGTGTGTGTGTGTGTGTGTGTGTGTGTGTGTGTGTGTGTGTGTGTGTGTGTGTGTCCAGAAGGAGAGAGAAAGTGTGTGTTAGCCCATGAGTTAATCAGCTTGTCTTCTAGCTGAGGCCTAAAAAAACAACAGCACTATTCTTTGTACTATAGCACTATACAGCAGACCTAAACATGACTCCATTATCTATTAACTACACACACACCCTCTCCCCTCCCCTGTACGAATCCAGCACCCTGGGGGATGTTTTCCACGCCCTGTGACGTGTGTGTGTGTGTGTGTGTGTGTGTGTGTGTGTGTGTGTGTGTGTGTGTGTGTGTGTGTGTGTGTGTGCACTAGGCCAGCTGATCAGTGGGCTGTGTTCCAGCTCCTCTCCAGGACAGCAGCAGTAGTTGTATTAATAAGACCTGCGAGCTGCTCTGTAGTCAGTCTGCTCTTTATAAACCTCTCCTCTTACATAATACACACTCACTGTACACATACACACATGATACACACATTCTCACACGATACACACATTCCCACACGATACACACATTCCCACACGATACACACATTCCCACACGATACACACATTCCCACATGATACACATACTAAAAACAGAAAGCTGACACCAGAGCAGCCATGTCCCATATTTCTCTGGCCTATCCCACTGGAACGGAGGATCTCTCTCTTTCCCTCCTTATTCTCCCTCCTTTGTTTCCCTCTCTCTTTCCCTCCTGCCAGAGCTTTACATTTAGCCTACTCCACTGGGAGGAAGCAGAAGGTTAGCAGAGCAGATCACTGTATAGGAAGTCCTATAGGCTGCTCCTCTCCCTTCTCACTCCACCTTTCCTATAGCCATTAGCCAGTCAGAGCTGGGTTTCTCTCCCCGACCCCCCTCCAACTCCCTAAGTCTCAGCCTACAGCTGGCTGCAGCCCTCTCCCCTGATCCATGTTCTCTGTGCTGTTTCTGTCTCGCTCCCACTCTGTGTCTGTGTTGACTGTTCTCTCTCCATGTGCAGAGAGCAGCTCTGAGCACGTGGGAGGAGTTCCCTGGAAGAATGTGTGTGACTGCCTGACACACACACACACAAACAAATACACACACACACATATATATATGTGTATATACACTGCTCAAAAAAATAAAGGGAACACTTAAACAACACATCCTAGATCTGAATGAAATAAATAATCTTATTAAATACTTTTTTCTTTACATAGCTGAATGTGCTGACAACAAAATCACACAAAAATAATCAATGGAAATCCAATTTATCAACCCATGGAGGTCTGGATTTGGAGTCACACTCAAAATTAAAGTGGAAAACCACACTACAGGCTGATCCAACTTTGATGTAATGTCCTTAAAACAAGTCAAAATGAGGCTCAGTAGTGTGTGTGGCCTCCACGTGCCTGTATGACCTCCCTTTCCTCCAAGACCTGGACTAAAGCATCCGCCAACTCCTGGACAGTCTGTGGTGCAACGTGGCGTTGGTGGATGGAGCGAGACATGATGTCCCAGATGTGCTCAATTGGATTCAGGTCTGGGGAACGGGCGGGCCAGTCCATAGCATCAATGCCTTCCTCTTGCAGGAACTGCTGACACACTCCAGCCACATGAGGTCTAGCATTGTCTTGCATTAGGAGGAACCCAGGGCCAACCGCACCAGCTATTGGTCTCACAAGGGGTCTGAGGATCTCATCTCGGTACCTAATGGCAGTCAGGCTACCTCTGGCGAGCACATGGAGGGCTGTGCGGCCCCCCAAAGAAATGCCACCCCACACCATGACTGACCCACCGCCAAACCAGTCATGCTGGAGGATGTTGCAGGCAGCAGAACGTTCTCCACGGCGTCTCCAGACTCTGTCACATCTGTCACGTGCTCAGTGTGAACCTGCTTTCATCTGTGAAGAGCACAGGGCGCCAGTGGCGAATTTGCCAATCTTGGTGTTCTCTGGCAAATGCCAAACGTCCTGCACGGTGTTGGGCTGTAAGCACAACCCCCACCTGTGGACGTCGGGCCCTCATACCACCCTCATGGAGTCTGTTTCTGACTGTTTGAGCAGACACATGCACATTTGTGGCCTGCTGGAGGTCATTTTGCAGGGCTCTGGCAGTGCTCCTCCTGCTCCTCCTTGCACAAAGGCGGAGGTAGCGGTCCTGCTGCTGGGTTGTTGCCCTCCTACGGCCTCCTCCACGTCTCCTGATGTACTGGCCTGTCTCCTGGTAGCGCCTCCATGGTCTGGACACTACGCTGACAGACACAGCAAACCTTCTTGCCACAGCTCGCATTGATGTGCCATCCTGGATGAGCTGCACTACCTGAGCCACTTGTGTGGGTTGTAGACTCCGTCTCATGCTACCACTAGAGTGAAAGCACCACCAGCATTCAAAAGTGACCAAAACATCAGCCAGGAAGCATAGGAACTGAGAAGTGGTCTGTGGTCACCACCTACAGAACCACTCCTTTATTGGGGGTGTCTTGCTTATTGCCTATAATTTCCACCTGTTGTCTATTCCATTTGCACAACAGCATGTGAAATGTATTGTCAATCAGTGTTGCTTCCTAAGTGGACAGTTTGATTTCACAGAAGTGTGATTGACTTGGAGTTACATTGTGTTGTTTAAGTGTTCCATTTATTTTTTTGGGCAGTGTATATATATATACATATACACACACACACACACACACACACACACACACACACACACACACACACACACAGAGAGAGAGACAAACTAGACACACAGCGACCCCCAGAGACAGCTGAGAAGCTCTGGGGGTCCACCCTAACCCAACCCTGACCGGACAGACACTACAGTAGAACACACTGTTCTTTTTCTGTCTGAGTGTTATTCTGTGACACAGCGCCTGTGCTCAGCTGACGTGGAGATTCTAAAATGATCCCCAGAACAGGAATAGTGTTGTCCTTCCTGTCTGTGTTTAGTGGTTAGTCTGGGCAGGGTGTTGTAGCATGTTGTCTCCTACTCTACAAGAGAACAGGAGCCTGCTGCCATTTCATTTGTCTGACTTCCATGCCTTATCCCATTCTACACCGTCTATGGTCTCTGAATGCGTGTTCTTATCCCATTCTACACCGTCTATGGTCTCTGAATGCGTGTTCTTATCCCATTCTACACCGTCTATGGTCTCTGAATGCGTGTTCTTATCCCATTCTACACCGTCTATGGTCTCTGAATGCGTGTTCTTATCCCATTCTACACCGTCTATGGTCTCTGAATGCGTGTTCTTATCCCATTCTACACCGTCTATGGTCTCTGAATGCGTGTTCTTATCCCATTCTACACCGTCTATGGTCTCTGAATGCGTGTTCTTATCCCATTCTACACCGTCTATGGTCTCTGAATGCGTGTTCTTATCCCATTCTACACCGTCTATGGTCTCTGAATGCGTGTTCTTATCCCATTCTACACCGTCTATGGTCTCTGAATGCGTGTTCTTATCCCATTCTACACCGTCTATGGTCTCTGAATGCGTGTTCTTATCCCATTCTACACCGTCTATGGTCTCTGAATGCGTGTTCTTATCCCATTCTACACCGTCTATGGTCTCTGAATGCGTGTTCTTATCCCATTCTACACCGTCTATGGTCTCTGAATGCGTGTTCTTATCCCATTCTACACCGTCTATGGTCTCTGAATGCGTGTTCTTATCCCATTCTACACCGTCTATGGTCTCTGAATGCGTGTTCTTATCCCATTCTACACCGTCTATGGTCTCTGAATGCGTGTTCTTATCCCATTCTACACCGTCTATGGTCTCTGAATGCGTGTTCTTATCCCATTCTACACCGTCTATGGTCTCTGAATGCGTGTTCTTATCCCATTCTACACCGTCTATGGTCTCTGAATGCGTGTTCTTATCCCATTCTACACCGTCTATGGTCTCTGAATGCGTGTTCTTATCCCATTCTACACCGTCTATGGTCTCTGAATGCGTGTTCTTATCCCATTCTACACCGTCTATGGTCTCTGAATGCGTGTTCTTATCCCATTCTACACCGTCTATGGTCTCTGAATGCGTGTTCTTATCCCATTCTACACCGTCTATGGTCTCTGAATGCGTGTTCTTATCCCATTCTACACCGTCTATGGTCTCTGAATGCGTGTTCTTATCCCATTCTACACCGTCTATGGTCTCTGAATGCGTGTTCTTATCCCATTCTACACCGTCTATGGTCTCTGAATGCGTGTTCTTATCCCATTCTACACCGTCTATGGTCTCTGAATGCGTGTTCTTGTCCCATTCTACACCGTCTATGGTCTCTGAATGCGTGTTCTTATCCCATTCTACACCGTCTATGGTCTCTGAATGCGTGTTCTTGTCCCATTCTACACCGTCTATGGTCTCTGAATGCGTGTTCTTGTCCCATTCTACACCGTCTATGGTCTCTGAATGCGTGTTCTTATCCCATTCTACACCGTCTATGGTCTCTGAATGCGTGTTCTTATCCCATTCTACACCGTCTATGGTCTCTGAATGCGTGTTCTTATCCCATTCTACACCGTCTATGGTCTCTGAATGCGTGTTCTTATCCCATTCTACACCGTCTATGGTCTCTGAATGCGTGTTCTTATCCCATTCTACACCGTCTATGGTCTCTGAATGCGTGTTCTTATCCCATTCTACACCGTCTATGGTCTCTGAATGCGTGTTCTTATCCCATTCTACACCGTCTATGGTCTCTGAATGCGTGTTCTTATCCCATTCTACACCGTCTATGGTCTCTGAATGCGTGTTCTTATCCCATTCTACACCGTCTATGGTCTCTGAATGCGTGTTCTTATCCCATTCTACACCGTCTATGGTCTCTGAATGCGTGTTCTTATCCCATTCTACACCGTCTATGGTCTCTGAATGCGTGTTCTTATCCCATTCTACACCGTCTATGGTCTCTGAATGCGTGTTCTTATCCCATTCTACACCGTCTATGGTCTCTGAATGCGTGTTCTTATCCCATTCTACACCGTCTATGGTCTCTGAATGCGTGTTCTTATCCCATTCTACACCGTCTATGGTCTCTGAATGCGTGTTCTTATCCCATTCTACACCGTCTATGGTCTCTGAATGCGTGTTCTTATCCCATTCTACACCGTCTATGGTCTCTGAATGCGTGTTCTTATCCCATTCTACACCGTCTATGGTCTCTGAATGCGTGTTCTTATCCCATTCTACACCGTCTATGGTCTCTGAATGCGTGTTCTTATCCCATTCTACACCGTCTATGGTCTCTGAATGCGTGTTCTTATCCCATTCTACACCGTCTATGGTCTCTGAATGCGTGTTCTTATCCCATTCTACACCGTCTATGGTCTCTGAATGCGTGTTCTTATCCCATTCTACACCGTCTATGGTCTCTGAATGCGTGTTCTTGCTTGAATTGCGTAAATTGAAATGTATCCCCATCAGAATATATCTGACCAGTGTTTTTCTTTCCCCTGTCTTCTAGACGTGGTGGTGGAGGAGTTCTTTGAGTACGATGCTGAGGACTTCCTGGTGTTCCTGACCCTGTTGATCACTGAGGGACGGACCCCAGAATGTTCTGTGAAGGGTCGCACCGAGGGGCTGCACTGCCCCCCTGCAAAGTCCGCTCTGCCGCCCCTACACAGGCACGAGTGCAGCGACAAACTGCCACAGGTAACGTCCACAAACATACACACACTTCCCCAGGTAACACGCACACACACACACTTACCCTCCCCTGTCTGTGTGTGTTCAAGTGTTTGCAGGCGCGGCGTGTGCGCTCGGAGGTGTGTGCATTGTGGAGGAACAGTATTCCCATCATGGTGGAGGTGATGCTGCTGCCAGACTGTTGCTATGGAGATGAGAGTCCCCCTAGTGACCCCATCAGTGACCCAGCGATCAAACAAGACGCTCTGCTACTGGAGCGATGGACTCTGCAGCCTGTACCACGACAGTATGTACACACACACACCCTGCAGCCTGTACCACGATAGTATGTATACACACACACACACACACACACACACACACACACACACACACACACACACACACCCTGCAGCCTGTACCACGATAGTATGTACACACACACACACCCTGCAGCCTGTACCACGATAGTATGTACACACACCCTGCAGCCTGTACCACGACAGTATGTACACACACACACACACACACACACACACACACACACACACACACACACACACACACACACACACACACACACAATGCAGCCTGTACCACGACAGTATGTAGACACACACACCCTGCAGCCTGTACCACGATAGTATGTACACACGACACACACTTTTTGTCAGGACTAGGTTGAGCTAGTGGCACATGCAAAAACTGGATTATTCCACTTTGCCGCCGTATCAAACAGAAAACATGTATAAACACTACCGTTCAAAAGTTTGGGGTCACTTAGAAATGTGTTTTTGTCCATTAAAATTGATCAGAAATACAGTGTAGACATTGTTAATGTTGTAAATTACTATTGTAACTGGAAACGACAGATTGTTTTAAATTGAATACTGCTCAAAAAAATAAAGGGAACACTTAAACAACACAATATAACTCCTAGTCAATCACACTTCTGTGAAATCAAACTGTCCACTTAGGAAGCAACACTGATTGACAATAAATTTCACATGCTGTTGTGCAAATGGAATAGACAACAGGTGGAAATTATAGGCAATTAGCAAGACACCCCCAATAAAGGAGTGGTTCTGCAGGTGGAGACCACAGACCACTTCTCAGTTCCTATGCTTCCTGGCTGATGTTTTGGTCACTTTTGAATGCTGGCGGTGCTTTCACTCTAGTGGTAGCATGAGACGGAGTCTACAACCCACACAAGTGGCTCAGGTAGTGCAGCTCATCCAGGATGGCACATCAATGTGAGCTGTGGCAAGAAGGTTTGCTGTGTCTGTCAGCGTAGTGTCCAGAGCATGGAGGCGCTACCAGGAGACAGGCCAGTAAATCAGGAGACGTGGAGGAGGCCGTAGGAGGGCAACAACCCAGCAGCAGGACCACTACCTCCGCCTTTGTGCAAGGAGGAGCAGGAGGAGGACTGCCAGAGCCCTGCAAAATGACCTCCAGCATGCCACAAATGTGCATGTGTCTGCTCAAACGGTCAGAAACAGACTCCATGAGGGTGGTATGAGGGCCCGACGTCCACAGGTGGGGGTTGTGCTTACAGCCCAACACCATGCAGGACGTATGGCATTTGCCAGAGAACACCAAGATTGGCAAATTCGCCACTGGCGCCCTGTGCTCTTCACAGATGAAAGCAGGTTCACACTGAGCACATGTGACAGTCTGGAGACGCCGTGGAGAATGTTCTGCTGCCTGCAACATCCTCCAGCATGACCGGTTTGGCGGTGGGTCAGTCATGGTGTGGGATGGCATTTCTTTGGGGGGCCGCACAGCCCTCCATGTGCTCGCCAGAGGTAGCCTGACTGCCATTAGGTACCGAGATGAGATCCTCAGACCCCTTGTGAGACCATATGCTGGTGCGGTTGGCCCTGGGTTCCTCCTAATGCAAGACAATGCTAGACCTCATGTGGCTGGAGTGTGTCAGCAGTTCCTGCAAGAGGAAGGCATTGATGCTATGGACTGGCCCGCCCGTTCCCCAGACCTGAATCCAATTGAGCACATCTGGGACATCATGTCTCGCTCCATCCACCAACGCCACGTTGCACCACAGACTGTCCAGGAGTTGGCGGATGCTTTAGTCCAGGTCTGGGAGGAGATCCCTCAGGAGACCATCCGCCACCTCATCAGGAGCATGCCCAGGCGTTGTAGGGAGGTCATACAGGCACGTGGAGGCCACACACACTACTGAGCCTCATTTTGACTTGTTTTAAGGACATTACATCAAAGTTGGATCAGCCTGTAGTGTGGTTTTCCACTTTAATTTTGAGTGTGACTCCAAATCCAGACCTCCATGGGTTGATAAATTGGATTTCCATTGATTATTTTTGTGTGATTTTTGTTGTCAGCACATTCAACTATGTAAAGAAAAAAGTATTTAATAAGATTATTTAATTAATTCAGATCTAGGATGTGTTATTTTAGTGTTCCCTTTACTTTTTTGAGCAGTGTACATAGGGGTACAGAGGCCCATTATCAGAAATGATCAGTCCTGTGTTCCAATGGCACGTTGTGTTAGCTAATCCAAGTTTATCAGTTTAAAAGGATAATTGATCAATAGAAAACCCTTTTTCAATTATGTTAGCACAGCTTAAAACTGTGCTGATTAAAGAAGCAATAAAACTGGCCTTCTTTAGACTAGTTGAGTATCTGGAGCATCAGCATTTGTGGGTTCGATTACAAGCTCAAAATGGCCAGAAATAATAACTTTCTTCGGAAACTCGTCAGTCTATTCTTGTTCTGAGAAATGAAGGCTATTCCATGCAAGAAATTGCCAAGGAACTGACGATCTGGTACAACGCTGTGTACTACTCCCTTCACAGAACAGCGCAAACTGACTCTAACCAGAATAGAAAGAGGAGTGGGAGGCCCCGGTGCACAACTGAGCAAGAGGACAAGTACATTAGTGTCTATTTTGAGAAACAGACACCACAAGTCCTCAACTAGCAGCTTCATTAAATAGTACCTGCAAAACACCAGTCTCAACATCAACAGTGAAGAGGAGACTACGGGATGCTGGCCTTCTAGGCAGAGATCCTCTGCCCAGTGTCTGTGTTTTTGCCCATCTTAGTCTTTTATTTTTATTGGCCAGTCTGAGATATGGCTTTTTCTTTGCAACTCTGCCTCTTCACTGTTGACGTTGAGACTGGTGTTGCGCACCGGGGCCTCCCACTCTTTCTATATTGTATATTTCGAAGACTGACCATGAAAGAAATTGGCATCGTTGCTAATGCTAATTTCCTTAGCCATTGCTAGCTAAAGCAAAGGCCTGAATCTCTCTCTCCTCCCCCTGTCTCTCTCTAGGAGCGGTGATAGGTTTATAGAGGAGAAGACTCTGCTGTTGGCTGTTCGTTCCTATGTCTTCTTCTCCCAGCTCAGTGCCTGGCTCAGTGCTTCTCACGGCATTGTACCCCGAAACATCCTGTATAGGTAATACACACACACACACACACACACCTTCCTCTACAGGTAACACACACAAGAATACACTAAGAACATCTTAACAACTTCACCCATTTATTTTTTTATATTGTTACTGAATGTTGATCATAAAATACTTTCCAAAATGAACTAAATCATTTGATGTGATCACAAGTTGTAAGCCTGTGTGTTTGTGTCCCACAGGATCAGTGCAGCAGATGAGGAGTGTGTCTGTCAGTTCTCCCAGCCCCCAACGGAGCACCTGTTCCCTGTCCCTAACGTGTCCCAGAGTGTTGCCCTGAGGCTCAGGGTCCAGTCACTCCCCCGTCAGCCCACCTACCCCACCCTGGCCTGTAGCATACACACCGGCCTGACCCTGGCCCCACTCTACAGCAAGACCCCCAGCCTTAAGCCCAACCTCAGCCCTAACCTCTACAGCAAGACACCTAGCCTTAACCCAGGCCTGAACCCTAACCTGCCTCTGTACGAGAGGAGCCACAACTCTAAAGAGAGCCACAACGGAGCGGCTCTGCCTTTCTCTGGCCTCCCCTTCCCCAGTCCTCCCAGTCTCCCCCTGCCCAGTAAGAGAGGCCTGGACCCCACAGACAGCCATGGTCATTCTAGCCAGAATGGATCAGACCTCCCCCGGGTCAATAAGGGGCAGACATCATCCCCCTACCACCTCCCCCTCTCCCCCCGGCCCTCCCCCCGCCCCCACAGGAAGCTGTCCTCCACCCTGCCCCTCCCCCCCGGGGGAAAGACTGTCAGGTGGCTCTATGCCCTCACCTCAGACCCCTCCGATGACATCACACACACCACCGAGGATTATGGGAAGGCCGTCAACGGGGCCGAGAGCTCCAAGGGGCGTGGCTCCGAAGCCCTCCAGGCCTTTAAGACTTATTCTTTGGCAGAGCCCCCGCGGTGCCCCTCCCCCAGACCCTCCTCTGAGACCAATCCTCTGATTGGCTCGCTGCTCCAGGAGAGACAGGAAGTCATCGCCCGAATCGCTCAGCGCCTCAACTTCTGCGACCCGACCGCCCCCCATCTCCCCCCTGCCCTCTTCACCCCCGACACCCCCACCAAGACTCCTGTCCGTGGCAGTTACCTTGACAACACCACGCTCAGCAAGACCAAAGAGCCAGAGGGAGCTCCGCCTACTGAGGACACCCCGCCCTCCCCTTTCGACACGCCTATTGGCGATGCAGCGGCTATTATCAGGGAGACGCTGTCCCCAAAACTTGTTGCCTGCCGCAGACTGAGACTACCAGAGGACAGAGATGGAGAGACACTGAGAGACAGAGTCAGGGAGACACTGAGAGACCTGGAGACACAGAGGGACAGAGAGACATTGAGAGACCGACAGCGAGAGAGAGACAGTAGTCTCTTGTCCCATGCTGTTCAGGACATTACCAGACTGATTCAGGACAGACTGTCTGTCCCCTCTCTGTCCCCAACACACAGCCGCAGCAGCAGCCCGCTACACAAACCACATACACACAGCACACACAAGCTCTGCACCGACACACACACCACACACAGAGGCGGCTACAGTCATAGCAGTGGCCACTGCAACGGCTACACACCCAGCCATGACACACACACTCTCTCACACACACCTGCTTGCACAGACAGAGCTGGTGCTTCTCCAGAGACAGACGGTCCAATCAGAGCCCAGAACGGCTGTTCAACACTTGAAGACCCTCAGGTCAGCCCCCGACTCCAAATCCTGCCCCAGTCTTCTCCTGTAGTCATCCCACGGCCTCTACCCCAGTCCCAGTCTTCTCCTGTAGTCATCCCACGGCCTCTACCCCAGTCCCAGTCTTCTCCTGTAGTCATCCCACGGCCTCTACCCCAGTCCCAGTCTTCTCCTCCAGTCATCCCACGGCCTCTACCCCAGCCCCAGTCTTCTCCTGTAGTCATCCCACGGCCTCTACCCCAGTCCCAGTCTTCTCCTCCAGTCATCCCACGGCCTCTACCCCAGCCCCAGGCTTCTCCTGTAGTCATCCCACGGCCTCTACCCCAGTCCCAGTCTTCTCCTGTAGTCATCCCACGGCCTCTACCCCAGTCCCAGTCTTCTCCTCTAGTCATCCCACGGCCTCTACCCCAGCCCCAGTCTTCTCCTGTAGTCATCCCACGGCCTCTACCTCAGTCCCAGTCTTCTCCTGTAGTCATCCCACGGCCTCTACCCCAGTCCCAGTCTTCTCCTCTAGTCATCCCACGGCCTCTACCCCAGTCCCAGTCTTCTCCACTACTCAGCCCCAAGAGTCCCAGGGCCAAGACCTCAAAGAGTTTACACCCCACCTGCCCCCAAGAGGAGCCCAGACCCTCCTCACCTAAAGACAACATCCTGAGGACCATCCAGACCCTAACAGTGACCCAGACCACCACCCTGACCCAGACCACTGCACAGACCTTGACCACCAAGCTCACCCACACCCAGACCACTGCTCTCATCCAGAACCACATGAAACCTCTGACTCAGTCTCCCAACCAGACCCAGACAGAGTCTCGAACTCCGTCCTCACGGACTCAGGGCAGCCCTCGAACCCAGCCCTCTAGTCTCCAGGATGAGAACCAGGCCCCCCCAGGCTCCAAGTCCTCCAGCCCCCCCAGTCCTGCTACCACACCCCCTGGCACAGAGCCCAACACTGTCCTGGTGAGTGTCCCCAAAGACTTTGACACCTGATTAGAAAATCACCACGCGCTGCAGGATATGTTGAATATCATCCGTGTGGCTTGTTTTGTCCAACACCAAGAAACTTCAATTAAATATCCGGCCTATGTGAAAGAGGATATTACCACTTTTGGAAAATGTTTATTAACAGTACAAAGAGATTTTGAGAAAGGATCTTTGACATAGGGTATTTGGCATTTGTCTAAAATGGTTGTTGAGAATTGCTGTATTAAAGCCAGTGTGTGTTTTTCCCGTAGCGTTCTCCCTCGCCCCTGAGACCGTGTAACAGCTGGAGGAAACACAACCGTCACTCTCTGGACTCCTCCCTCACCAAGGCCTTCCACCCCTGTACCGGCCTGCCCCTGCTCTCCAGCCCTGTAAGACACACACACACACACACACACACTGTCAGTCAGGGTGTGGAGCCACATGACTCATCTTCTCCTCAATAGTATGAATACTCTGACTAAACTCCTGTTGATGCTGACTAGGTTGTTCATAACAATGGAATCATTTTAAAGTTGTGTGTTTCATGTGGTGCTTGTTGTTATTGTTGTTATTATTATTATATACTTGTGTGTGCTGTCATGCTATAGTGTTTAAATTGGGTGTTTTGATGTTAATGTTGTCAATAAAGTTTTGTGTACAGTTGTGTGTGTTATGTTGTATTATTAAATGTGTGTGTTGTCTCTCTCAGGTTCCTCAGAGGAGAACTCAGACGGGTTACTTTGACCTGGACTCTTCTCTGACCAGCTGTAAAGGACTGCCCTGGACCGCAGGGAAGAGGTACTGATCTCTAACACACACACACACACACACACACACACACACACACACACACACACACACACACACACACACACACACACACACACACACACACACACACACACACACACAAATCATACACACATTTAGACTGGGATGTGTTCCGGGTAGCCTCAAACAACAACATTGACGTACGTGTACGCTAACTCGGTGAGCGAGTGCATCAGTGATGTTGTACCCACTGTGATTATTAAAACCTTCCCTAACCAGAAACCGTGGATTGATGGCAGCATTCGCGCAAAACTGAAAGCACGAACCACCGCTTTAAATCAGGGCAAGGCGACTGGAAACATGACCGAATACAAACAGTGTAGCTATTCCCTCCTCAAGGCAATCAAACAAGCTAAGCGTCAGTATAGAGACAAAGTAGAGTTGCAATTCAACGGCTCAAACACAAGACGTATGTGGCAGGGTCTACAGTCTATCATGCACTACAAAAAGAAAACCAGCCCTGCCGCAGACATCGACGTCTTGTGCCCAGACAAATTAAACAACTTCTTTGCTCGCTTTGAGGACAATACAGTGCCACTGACATGGCCCGCTACCAAAACCTGTGGGCTCTCCTTCACCGTGGCCGATAAGAGTAAAACTTTTAAACGTGTTAACCCTCGCAAGGCTGCCGGCGCAGACGACATCCCTAGCCGCATCCTCAGAGCATGCGCAGACCAGCTGGCTGGTGTGTTTACGGACATATTCAATCGCTCCCTATCCCAGTCTGCTGTCGCCACATGCTTCAAGATGGCCACCATTGTTCCAGTTCCCAAGAAAGCTAAGATAACTGAACTAAATGACTATCGCCCCGTAGCACTCACTTCCGTCATCATGAAGTGCTTTGAGAGACTAGTCAAGGATCATATCACCTCTACCCTACCTGTCATCCTAGACCCACTCCAATTTGCTTACCGCCCCAATAGGTCCAGAGACGACGCAATCGCCATCACACTGCACACTGCCCTAACCCATCTGGACAAGAGGAATACCTATGTGAGAATGCTGTTCATTGACTACAGCTCAGCATTTAACACCATAGTACCCTCCAAACTCGTCATTAAGCTCGAGACCTTGGGTCTCGACCCCGCCCTGTGCAACTGGGTCCTGGACTTCCTGACGGGCCGCCCCCCAGGTGGTGAGGGTAGGTAACAACATCTCCACCTCGCTGCTCCTCAACACTGGGGCCCCACAATGGTGCGTTCTCAGCCCCCTCCTGTACTCCCTGTTCACCCACGACTGCGTGGCCATGCCTCCAACTCAATCATCAAGTTTGCAGACGACACTACAGTGGTAGGCTTGATTTCCAACAACGACGAGACGGCCTACAGGGAGGAGGTGAAGGCCCTCGGAGTGTGGTGTCAGGAAAATAACCTCACACTCAACGTCAACAAAACAAAGGAGATGATCGTGGACTTCAGGAAACAGCAGAGGGAGCAGCCCCCTATCTACATTGACGGGACAGTAGTGGAGAGGGTAGAAAGTTTTAAGTTCCTCGGCTTACACATCACGGACAAACTGAAATGGTCCACCCACACAGACAGCGTGGTGAAGAAGGCTCAACAGCGCCTCTTCAACCTCAGGAGGTTGAAGAAATTTGGCTCGTCACCTAAAACATTCAGACTTTTACAGATGCACAATCGAGAGCATCCTGTCGGGCTGTATCACCGCCTGGTACGGCAACTGCTCTGCCCATAACCGTAAGATTCTCCAGAGGGTAGTGAGGTCTGCACAACGCATCACCGGGGGCAAACTACCTGCCCTCCAGGACACCTACACCACCCGATGTCACAGGAAGGCCAAAAAGATCATCAAGGACAACAACCATCCGAGCCACTGCCTGTTCACCCCGCTATCATCCAGAAGGCGAGGTCAGTACAGGTACATCAAAGCTGGGACTGAGAGACTGAAAAAACAGCTTCTATCTCAAGGCCATCAACATACTGACTCAAATCTCTGGCCACTTTAATAAATGGATTTAATAAAGGTATCACTAGTCACTTTACATAACGGCGTTTTAATAATGTTTACATATCCTACATTACTCATCTCATATGTATATACTGTATTTTATACCATCTACTGCATCTTGCCTATGCCGCACGGCCATCGCTCATCCATATATTTATTTATATGTACATATTCTTATTCATCCTTTACATTTGTGTGTATAAGGTAGTCGTTGTGAATTTGTTAGATTACTTGTTAGATATTACCACATGGTCGGAACTAGAAACACAAGCATTTCGCTACACTCGCATTAACATCTGCTAACCATGTGTATGTGACAAATAAAATGTGATTTGATTTAGACTCATCATGTACACACCATAGATCCATGGTCAGATTTAGGTCCTTAATAACCTTGGCCTCAAACTCAATTGCTACCACTTAGAGGTTCAATAGAGAGTGAGCCGACTGGTAGGTGAGATGTTCTTACTAGACATCAGTGTTCAGTCAGTCCAGGCCTGTACTGTACTGTAGCCCTGTCCTGTCCTCTCACACTGCCACCTGCTGTTCTGGTGGCTGTATTGCTAGTACTGTTGCTACTGGCCTGACAGTGAGACTCAACTCAAAATGGCAGCTGTGCACAGCTCTACAGTCAGAGGCCCTGCTCTGCTCTGATCTGGCCGCTGGGTTACTGTGTGGATTAGGGATTAGAGGTCCGTTTGAGCCGGGGATGATGCTTCTACATACATAGCTGATTAAGGTTTGATAGTGTTTGAATATACAGTATTAGTCATGTTGAATCATGAATTCAGATTTAGACCGCATGACCGCAATCCATGCTTTGGTTTAGCTTCCCTGACACTGTTTCCAAATAGTAATATTTTAGCATTTGTGGCACAAATCCCATTCAAGTCATGGGACTGATATTAGCATAGTTCGTGCATGTCCAAATCATTCCAGGGTTGCAGGGTCTGCAAGCCATCTCTAATTCTCATGGTTCAACAAATGAAGCAATTGACCAATGTGTGTGTGTGCATCTGAACCTGTTTTTAACCCTCTACTGTGTGTTCTGTTGTGAAGAGTGTGTGTGAAGAGAGTGGAGGAGTCAGAGGAACCTCAGCCGCTGTTCAGTGCCAGCGCTCCACCTGCCAGCCTCAGTCTACTGGGCAACTTTGAGGTACCACACACACACGCACTCTCAATCTCTCTCTCACTCACTCTCTCTCTCACTCTCTCTCTCACTCACTCAACTCACTCAACTCACTCACTCTCTCTCTCTCTCTCTCTCTCTCTCTCTCTCACTCTCTCACTCTCTCACTCTCTCACTCTCTCACTCTCTCACTCACTCAACTAACTCACTCAACTAACTCACTCAACTCACTCAACTCACTCACTCGTACATGCATTGTATGACCTAAAGCGTGTGTGTGTTACAGGAGTGTGTGTTGAACTACCGCCTGGAGCTGTTGGGGTCAGTGGAGGGTTTCACGGCCGAGGTGGGTGCTTCCGGAACCTTCTGCCCCAGTCACATGACCTTCCCCGTCGACGTCTCCTTCTACAGCGTCTCTGACGACAACGCACCCTCGCCATACATGGTGAGACACACCTACAGAACATACACAGACATATTATATATAGCCCCCCACACACTTTATATACACTGAACAAAATATAAATGCAACAATTTCAAAGGTTTTACTGAGCTACAGTTCATATAAGGTAATCAGTCAATTGAAATAAATGAATTAGGCCCTACACTATGGATTTCACATGACTGAAAAAGCAGTCAGTATCTGGTGTGACCATCATTTGCCACATGCAGCGCAGCACATCTCCTTCACATAGAGTTGATCAGGCTGTTGATTGTGGCCTGTGGAATGTTGTCCCACTCCTCTTCAATGGCTGTGCAAAGATGCTGGATATTGGCGGAAACTGGAACACGCTTTTGTACACGTTGATCCAGAGCCTGCCAAACATGCTCAATGGGTGACATGTCTGGTGAGTATGCAGGCCATGGAAGAACTGTGACATTTTTAGCTTCCAGGAGTTGTGTACAGATCCTTGCGACATGGGGCCGTGCATTATCATGCTGAAACATGAGGTGATGGCTGCAGATGAATGGCACAACAATGGGTCTCAGGATCTCGTCATGATATCTCTGTGCATTTAAATTTGCCATCGATAAAATGCAATTGTGTTCGTTGTCTGTCGCTTATGCCTGTCCATACAGTAACCCCACCGCCACCATGGGGCACTCTGTTCACAATGTTGACATCAGCAAACCGGCTCGCCTACACAACGCCGTACACATAGTCTGAGGTTGTGAGGCCGGTTGGACTTACTGCAAAATTCTCTAAAAGGACGTTGGAGGAGGCTTATGGTAGAGAAATTAATGTTTAATTCTCTGGCAGCAGCTCTGGTGGACATTCCTGCAGTCAGACATCTGTGGCATTGTGTTGTGTGACAAAACTGCACATTTTAGAGTGGCCTTTTATTGTCCCCAGCACAAGGTGCACCTGTGTAATAAGCATGCTTTTTTTTATCAGCTTCTTGATATGCCACACATGTCAGGTGAATGGATTATCGTGGAAAAGGAGAAATGCTCACTAACAGGGATGTGCACAAGATTTGAGAAAAATTGGCTTTTTGTGTCTGGAAAATTTCAGAATTATTTTATTTCAGCTCATGAAACATGGGGTAAAACACTTTACATGTTGCATTTTATATTTCTGTTCAATATATATACACACACACACACTTACTGCTCACAGTGCAGATCAATATTAATAGTGTGTGTGTTGTTTTTGTTACAGGGAGTCATCAACCTGGAGACTCTGGGTAAACGGGGCTACCGCGTCCCTCCATCAGGAACCATTCAAGTGGTGAGGACAGATTTACACTCTGGATTATACACATTGAAGACTTTTGTTTAAATGTGTGTGCATGCGTGTCACTGTTGCTGACATAATAACTCCAGACAGAGAGAACAAAGGAAAGATGGGCCAGCTCCCGTTCCAGCAGAGAGTTAGGAGAGGGAGACCTCTTAAGTGGGGACAGAGAGAAATACATTACTGTAGTGTGTTAACACCTTCTCTTTTCCTCTCTCCCGCCCACTTTCTCTCTCTCTCTCTCTCTCCCTCTCTCTCTCTCCTGCCCTCTTTCTCTCCCAGACCTTATTTAACCCCAATAAGACGGTGGTGAAGATGTTTGTGGTGGTGTATGACCTGAGAGCCATGCCTGCCGGCCACCAGACCTTCCTCCGTCAGAGGACCTTTTCTGTCCCCGTTCGACGGGACAACTCACACAAACACGGCAGCCCAGACAACACACACACACACGGCAGCAGCAGGAAATCCCTCTCCCTCAGCCAGGAATGCATCCTGCGCTACCTCATTCACCTGAGGTAAGAAAGGCACCTGACCTGGCTCAGCTGACCTGTCAATCACATAATCTCACCTGTCAATCAAATAAATTACCTGTTAGTCAAGACTGGACAGAAGACCAAACTGAACAGGAAAACATTGTACTGGCACTAATCTAGCTCTTTCTTCATCCCCCCCATCCAGGTTCCAGACCTCTAGGTCAGGTAAAGTGTACCTCCACAGGGATATCAGACTGCTGTTCAGTAGGAAGTCTATGGAGGTCGACAGTGGAGCGGCCTACGAACTCAAGTCCTACACAGAGTCCCCAGCTGACCCAGCCTTCTCCCCACGCTGCTGACACACACACACACACACACACCTCTATCTGCCCTGACACACACACACACACACACACACACCTCTATCTGCACTGATGCACACACTCCTCTAACTGCCCTGACGCAAACACGCACACCCACAGAGCTGTCAGAGAGCTGGGCTCAGAGCGTTCTCGTGTGGAACAGTCCAGACAGGCTCCGTCCCAGATACCTAAGGCCTGGAGATTCTGATGACCATCTGACCATGAACAGCTCCTGGTCCTACAGAACCCTGCTGTTTTCTGTGAAGCTCAAACACATCTTTATACATGTAGAAAATGTATTAAAGACATGCTAAAACAAACATCAAATACACGTTAGCGACCATGGACCACTGATTGACCAGAACAAGCAATCAAGAGACTGAGAAAATTACAAGACGACATTGAAAAAGCGCACTGTGTATTTCCATGACAGGAAATCAAAAGGAATAATATTCTAATATTTTTTTGTACTGTTACAAAAACAAATCTCTGAAGTGTTGCATTAGAGAGTAACATGTAGCTTTAGTGTTTACATCATTTTCTTTGTTTACCGTCAGTTATTTAATATTTAAATTAATATTTCAGTTACTGCTTATGTGACATCTATCATCCTCAGCATTATGATGTAGTGCAAAACTCTGTAGATCATAATGTGTATTTTTGACATTAACTCAGATCTGAAAATATATCTATATCTTAAAGCAATCTTGAAAGCTGCATTGTGTCTGCGTGTCTTTTATTTTGAGTGTCTTGGACAACTGAGGTCCATGTCATGTTGACTAATGTAAAACATATAATGTTCTTATACATATGATAAAGATGATATGAAAATGAGTCAGTATTTCTACAGTAGTATAAAACGTAAAGTCCTCATTGGTCATAGCAGGTTGGTGCTGGGGTCAGATGTTCATGATCAAGTGGCCTGTGGAGAAGACAAAGAATACACACTGGGGAGTTACATTCAAATCCTTGTCAATTAAATAACACTTTTCTTCTGTCTATAAACCACTAATATATGTAACCTGACCCTTCTTTCTTAGTGTAGGCCTACTGCTGCAGGCTTCAGCTGCCAGGAGGTCATGGCACAGGTGGTGGCTCCGCTCCATAACCACACAGTCACTGGTTCAGCTCTGGCAGTTCCCCCACACTCACTGGCCTTCAATATAACATATGGATCATGGTCCATCAAAGGAAGAATGTATATAATTTCGCTTATTTCATGACATTGGACTTGATGACCAAAGCCTTCTGATGCAGTCCATTATTACAGCAAAAGAAAACTACATTTACCATCATGCAATATACTGGGAAACACCACTTCAAATCTGATGTCAAGAATTTTTGTAGTGAATGTCGGTTGCATGAATTAAGTAGAGTAAAGTTGATGCTCAATAAAAGGCTCCACTTTTGTTTTGCTCAAATATCAAACGACAGTTTTTAGAGGAAGACGGATGAGCGCGCCTCTGCTAAAGAATGACGTCAGATCGGGCAGACATATTTGTGCGGGCTAATAGTTAACGGTCGCACGGATTCGTATGGGAGAGGAAGCCAGGGCAAGGATTTAGTTCAGATTGTGTTTACTTCTCGACTTTGCCAGGGATCGAGGTTACACAGAAATGTCGGAGGAAATTGAGGGGACAAAGACGACGGAGGAGACGGTGGTGAATGACCAGAATGTACGTTTATTTGTCTGAAACACAACCACTTGCTAACCAACGACAGTCAAGCTGCACTGCACACTATCATATGATATGGCAGGTTTTTAAGCTAACGTTAGCTACTGTAACATCGTTAGCGTTAATCCTTTCTAACTATCTGTCGTGATTATCAACAACAATATCAGTTTTCTTAATAAATTCCATTTGGTATCTAATCAAGCTGTTTTCCATAACTATTTGCAGTCGTAACTAGCAGGGCTTTTCGATATTAAGCTAACGTTAACTAAGGTCGGATTTCATCTAGCTAACGCGGTAGCTAGCTACGATAGTTAACGTTAGCTACCCACATTGTAACGTTAACTAACCAAGTCATGATTATTTAAGTATAAGCAGAACAAATACCCCAATTATTGTTTTTCCTGAAGTAATAACCAACGTTAGTTAATTGACTCGCTTATTGGATAATGACCTAACAAGTTAACGTTAAATATGTCGGTTTGTCTATTTCAGCCAACTTGTTAACAAACAACTAACAACTATTAGCCAGCTAGTTTTAACCACATTAACCAACAAGTGATCTAACTAGCTACCTACCACCACCATCAAAGCCATCTAACGTTAGCGAAGTTATGTTGCTTTCAGTGGCTTGACTACTGTTGTCTACTCTAAAGAAGGCAATCTGGCGGTCTGTCAACAGTGACTCGCCCCTCGCTGTACTGAAGGCCAGTGTTTGTTTTGTCCTTAGCTAGGTAGCTAGCTAAACTCAGCAAAAAAGAAACGTCCTCTCACTGTCAACTGCGTTTATTTTCAGAAAACATAACATGTGTAAATATTTGTATGAACATAAGATTAAACAACTGAGACAAACGGAACAAGTTCCACAAACATGTGACTAACAGAAATTGAATAATGTGTCCCTAAACAAAGGGGGGGTCAAAATCAAAAGTAACAGTAAGTATCTGGTGTGGTCACCAGCTGCATTAAGTACTGCAGTGCATCTCCTCCTCATGGACTGCACCAGATTTGCCAGTTCTTGCTGTGAGATGTTACCCCACTCTTCCACCAAGGCACCTGCAAGTTTCCGGACATTTCTGGGGGGGGAATGGCCCTCACCCTCCGATCCAACAGGTCCCAGACTTGCTCAATGGGATTGAGATCCGGGCTCTTCGCTGGCCATGGCAGAACACTGACATTCCTGTCCTGCAGGAAATCACACACAGAACGAGCAGTATGGCTGGTGGCATTGTCATGCTGGAGAGTCATGTCAGGATGAGCCTGCAGGAAGGGTACCACATCAGGGAGGAGGATGTCGTCCCTGTAACGCACAGCGTTGAGATTGCCTGCAATGACAACAAGCTCAGTCCGATGATGCTGTGTGACACCGCCCCAGACCATGATGGACCCTCCACCTCCAAATCGATCCCGCTCCAGAGTACAGGCCTCAGTGTAACGCTCATTCCTTCGATGATAAATGTAAATCCGACCATCGCCCCTGGTGAGACGAAACCGCGACACGTCAGTGACGAGCACTTTTTTGCCAGTCCTGTCTGGTCCAGCGATGGAGGGTTTGTGCCCATAGGCGACGTTGTTGCCGGTGATGTTTGGTGAGGACCTGCTATACTACAGGCCTACAAGCCTTCAGTCCAGCCTCTCTCGGCCTATTGCGGACAGTCTGAGCACTGATTGAGGGATTGTGCGTTCCTGGTGTAACTGGGCAGTTGTTGCCATCCTGTACCTGTCCTGCAGGTGTGATGTTCGGATGTACCGATCCTGTGCAGGTGTTGTTACACGTGGTCTGCCACTGCGAGGACGATCAGCTGTCCGTCCTGTCTCCCTGTAGCGCTGTCTTAGGCGTCTCACAGTATGGACATCGCAATTTATTGCCCTGGCCACATCAGCAGTCCTCATTAGAGGTCGACCGACTAATCGGAATGGCCGATTTTTTTTAAATAGGGCTAATTTCAAGTTTTCATAATAATCTGTATTTTTGGCCACCGATTTGCCGAATAATATTATTTTTCTCTTTTTTTTTTTTTTTTTTTACACATTTATTTAACTAGGCAAGTCAGATTAAGAACACATTCTTATTTTCAATGACGGCCTAGGAGCGGGGGTTAATTTCCTTGTTCAGGGGGATTTGTTTTTGCAACCTTCTGGTTACTAGTCCAACGCTCTAACCACCTACCTTACATTGCACTCCACGAGGAGCCTGCGTGGCAGGCTGACTACCTGTTACACGAGGGCAGCAAGAAGCCAAGGTAAGTTGCTAGCTAGCATTAAACTTAACTTATAAAAAAAAAAAAAATAATCTTAACATAATCACTAGTTAACTACACATGGTTGATATTACTAGTTTCTCTAACGCGTCCCGCGTTGCATATAATCGATGCGGAGCCTGTTAATTTCTCATCGAATCACAGCCTACTTCGACAAACGGGTGATGATTTAACAAGCACATTTGCGAAAAAAGCACTGTCGTTGCACCAATGTACCTAACCATAAACATCAATGCCTTTTTTTAAAATCAATACACAAGTATACTGCTCAAAAAAATAAAGGGAACACTTAAACAACACATCCTAGATCTGAATGAAATAAATAATCTTATTAAATACTTTTTTCTTTACATAGTTGAATGTGCTGACAACAAAATCACACAAAAATAATCAATGGAAATCCAATTTATCAACCCATGGAGTTCTGGATTTGGAGTCACACTCAAAATTAAAGTGGAAAACCACACTACAGGCTGATCCAACTTTGATGTAATGTCCTTAAAACAAGTCAAAATGAGGCTCAGTAGTGTGTGTGGCCTCCACGTGCCTGTATGACCTCCCTACAACGCCTGGGCATGCTCCTGATGAGGTGGGGGGTGGTCTCCTGAGGGATTTCCTCCCAGACCTGGACTAAAGCATCCGCCAACTCCTGGACAGTCTGTGGTGCAACGTGGCGTTGGTGAATGGAGCGAGACATGATGTGCTCAATTGGATTCAGGTCTGGGGAACGGGCGGGCCAGTCCATAGCATCAATGCCTTCCTCTTGCAGGAACTGCTGACACACTCCAGCCACATGAGGTCTAGCATTGTCTTGCATTAGGAGGAACCCAGGGCCAACCGCACCAGCATATGGTCTCACAAGGGGTCTGAGGATCTCATCTCGGTACCTAATGGCAGTCAGGCTACCTCTGGCGAGCACATGGAGGGCTGTGCGGCCCCCCAAAGAAATGCCATCCCACACCATGACTGACCCACCGCCAAACCGGTCATGCTGGAGGATGTTGCAGGCAGCAGAACGTTCTCCACGGCGTCTCCAGACTCTGTCACGTCTGTCACGTGCTCACTGTGAACCTGCTTTCATCTGTGAAGAGCACAGGGCGCCAGTGGCGAATTTGCCGATCTTGGTGTTCTCTGGCAAATGCCAAACGTCCTGCATGGTGTTGGGCTGTAAACACAACCCCCACCTGTGGACATCGGGCCCTCATACCACCCTCATGGAGTCTGTTTCTGACTGTTTGAGCAGACACATGCACATTTGTGGCCTGCTGGAGGTCATTTTGCAGGGCTCTGGCAGTCCTCCTCCTGCTCCTCCTTGCACAAAGGCGGAGGTAGCGGTCCTGCTGCTGGGTTGTTGCCCTCCTACGGCCTCCTCCACGTCTCCTGATTTACTGGCCTGTCTCCTGGTAGCGCCTCCATGCTCTGCACACTACGCTGACAGACACAGCAAACCTTCTTGCCACAGCTCGCATTGATGTGCCATCCTGGATGAGCTGCACTACCTGAGCCACTTGTGTGGGTTGTAGACTCCGTCTCATGCTACCACTAGAGTGAAAGCACCGCCAGCATTCAAAAGTGACCAAAACATCAGCCAGGAAGCATAGGAACTGAGAAGTGGTCCCCACTTGCACAACCACTCCTTTATTGGGGGTGTCTTGCTAATTGCCTATAATTTCCACCTGTTGTCTATTCCATTTGCACAACAGCATGTGAAATGTATTGTCAATCAGTGTTGCTTCCTAAGTGGACAGTTTGATTCTACAGAAGTGTGATTGACTTGGAGTTACATTGTGTTGTTTAAGTGTTCCCTTTATTTTTTAGAGCAGTGTATATATTTTTAACCCTGCATATTTAGTTACTATTGCCTTCCCTGTGGCTCAGTTGGTAGAGCATGGTGTTTGCAACGCCGGCATGGTGTGTGCAACGCCAGGGTTGTGGGTTCGATTCCCACGGGGGGACAGTACAAAAAAAAATATATATGAACTGTATTCACTACTGTAAGTCACTCTGGATAAGAGCGTCTGCTAAATGACTAAAATGTAAATATAAATGTAACATGAAATTGTGTCACTGCTCTTGCGTTCATTGCCTGGCTCGTTGCGAACTAATTTGCCAGAATTTTACGTAATTATGAAGGTTGTGCAATGTAACAGGAATATTTAGACTTAGGGATGCCACCCGTTAGATAAAAATATGGACCGGTTCCGTATATCACTGAAAGAGAACTTTTGTTTTCGAGATGATAGTTTCTGGATTCGACCATATTAATGACCAAAGGCTCGTATTTCTGTGTGTTTATTATATTATAATTAAGTCTATGATTTCATAGAGCAGTCTGACTGAGCGGTGGTAGGCACCAGCAGGCTTGTAAGCATTCATTCAAACAGCACTTTCGTTCGTTTTGCCAGCAGCTCTTCGCAATGCATTGCGCTGTTTATGACTTCAAGCCTGTCAACTCCCAAGATTAGGCTGGTGTAACCGATGTAAAATGGCTAGCTAGTTAGCCGGGTGCGCGCTAATAGCGTTTCAAACGTCACTCGCTCTGAGACTTGGAGTAGTTGTTCCCCTTGCTCTGCATGGGCAACGCTGCTTCGAGGGTGGCTGTTGTCGATGTATTCCTGGTTCAAGCCCAGGTAGGAGCGAGGAGAGGGACGGAAGCTATACTGTTACACTGGCAATACTAAAGTGCCTATAAGAACATCCAATAGTCAGTGGTATATGAAATACAAATCGTATAGAGAGAAATAGTCCTATAATTCCTATAATAACTACAACCTAAAACTTCTTACCTGGGAATATTGAAGACTCGTGTTAAAAGGAACCACCAGCTTTCATATGTTCCCATGTTCTGAGCAAGGCACTTAAACGTTAGCTTTCTTACATGGCACATATTGCACTTTTACTTTCTTCTCCAACACTTTGTTTTTGCATTATTTAAACCAAATTGAACGTTTCATTATTTATTTGAGGCTAAATTGATTTTATTTATGTATTATATTACGTTAAAATAAGTGTTCATTCAGTATTGTTGTAATTGTCATTATTACAAAACAAATAAAATAAAATCGGCCTTTTTTGGGGGGTCCTCCAATAATCGGTATCGGCGTTGAAAAATCATAATCGGTCAACCTCTAGTCGTCATGCCTCCTTGCAGCATCCCTAAGGTACATTCATGCAGATGAGCAGGGACCCTGGGCATCTTTCTTTTGGTGTTTTTCAGAGTCAGTAGAAAGGCCTCTTTTTAGTGTCCTAAGTTTTCATAACTGTGACCTTAATTGCCTACCGTCTGTAAGCTGTTAGTGTCTTAACGACCGTTCCACAGCTCCATGTTCATTAATTGTTTATGGTTCATTGAACAAGCTTGGGAAACAGTGTTTAAACCTTTACAATGAAGATCTGTGAAGTTAATTCGTAAAAATCCAAATATCTTTGAAAGACAAGGTCCTGAAAAAGGGACGTTTCTTTTTTTTTTTGCAGAGTTTGTCGATTAGATGACAACCTGCCGTCTCTGTGACAATATCTGTGAGAGAACATTAGGAACACCTTACAAATATTGAGTCGCACCCCCTTGCCCTCAGAACAGGCTCAATTCGCCAGGGTATGGACTACAAGATGTCAAAAGCATTCCACAGGGATGCTGGTCCATGTTGACGCCAATGCTTCCCACAGTTGTCAAGTTGGCTGGATGTCCTTTGGGTGGTGGACCATTCTTAATACACATGGGCAAACTGTTGAGCGTGAAAACCCAGCAGCGTTGCAGTTCTTAGCACAATTTAACCAGGTGCTCTAGACTAAAGCGTCCATAGGGTCTGTGCAGCAGGCTGAAAGCTTGACTTCCCTACCAGTAGTAACAGCCCTGCTCCCTCCGCATGTGTTGTGCATGTGGGTGGTCCATGTGTTTGCATGTGTTGTCCATGTGGGTGGCGTATGTGTTGTGCAGGTGTTTTCAGGAGCTGATGTGACAGACCACAGTGTGCTTGCTTAGCATAGCTTCGGGTACACTGTCCGTACAACGGCTCGAACCCTGGGCACAATGCCTCGCAAACACGTGACCACCCGCTTGACAATGCCTTTAACCAGCTGCGCCAAAGAAAAGCTTTCAATTGTTGTTTGTGTTTCAGGAGATGGACGACAAGGTGATCAGTCCAGAGAAGGTTGAGGAGGCCAAGTTGAAGGCTCGCTACCCAAACCTGGGGCACAAACCTGGAGGCTCCGACCTGCTACGCAAACGCCTGACCAAGGGGGTGAGTCCACAGCCTTACCTACTTCCCTACCTTCTCTTTTAACCTATTCCCACAAGCACACAGTTGTCTCTCTCAGCATCAATTAGACTATGTATTAAAAAAAGTTGCAGCTTGTTTTAAGTTTAACATTCTCTCTCTGCAGCAAAAGTATTTTGACTCTGGGGACTACAACATGGCCAAGGCCAAGGTGAAGAACAAGCAGCTTCCTGCAGCCACGTCAGAGAAGAGCGGAGGAGGAGAGATCACAGGAGACCATATCCCTACACCTCAGGACCTGCCGCAGAGGAAACCTTCCCTGGTGGCCAGCAAACTGGCCGGCTGATACACACACTGTCCTGTCTCTAACCCTGTCAAAACTCCTAACAATCACCCTACTACACCTGTTCCTGTCTCACTACCTCCCCCTGTCTACTTCTGCCCCAGCCCCAGAGAGACCCTTCCCTGGTGGCCAGCAAACTGGCACGCACCCCTAACGGCCTGTCTCTGGTTCTGTCCCTCATCACCCAGTCCTCTCTGCTTCCCCTCACCTTCCACTCTGTTATGGCTCCCTCTTCTTCCTGCTCTTCCTCCCCTCCCCTCTCTGTTCTTGTTTATTTTCTATTCTCATGTAAAAATACACTGAAAGCAAGGATGAGGATGTGTAGAGGGGGAGAGAGGGGGGACTGGGATGACTCCACTACAGCAGGAGACTTTAAAGATGACTGGAACTCTGTGTCCCAGATGACACCCTATCCCCTATATGGCCCTGGTCAAAAGTACAGTGTACTAAACATTAGGAACACCTTCCTAACATTGAGTTGCACCTCCCTCCCCCCCTGTTTTGCCCTCAGAACAGCCTCAATTCATCGGGGCATGGACTCTACAAGGTGCCCAAAGTGTTCCACAGGGATGCTGGTCCATGTTGACTCCAATGCTTCTCACAGTTGTCAAGTTGGCTGGATATCTTTTGGGTGGTGAACCATTCTTGAGACACACAGGAAACTGTTGAACATGACAAATCCAGCAGTGTTGAAGTTCTTGACGCACTCAAACTGGCACCTACTACCATATCCCGTTCAAAGGCACCTAAATCTGTCCCCCTCTGAATGGCACACATACACAATCTGTCTCAAGGCTTCACAATCCTTCTTTAACCTGTCTCCTCCCCTTCATCTACACTGATTGGATTGGATTTAACAAGTGACATCAATAAGGGATCATAGCTTTCACCTTATCAGTCTGTCATGGAAAGAGCAGGTGTTCATAATGTTTTGTACACTCAGTGTATTTAGGGAATAGGGTGCCATTTGGGACGCACACCTGGAGAGTGTAACATAGGAGGGAGGAGGGCCCAGACGAGCCACAGAGAGTCTGAAATGGCACACTATTCCCTATGCAGTACACTACTATCAACCAGAGCCCTATGTGGCTGCCCTATGAGCATCTGGCCCAAAACGGTTCTACTACATAGGGCGTAGTGATCCATTTGGGACCGTCTCTGGTCTAGAGGGTTGAATGTCATCTCCAGTCCTGTTAACTGATTGTGTAAATATTTCTAGTTGTGTTGGAGAGGAGTGAGGCTGAAATCAGCCTTTTAGAATGTTTTAACGTAGAATATTATGATTTACCAAACATGTTGTTGGTGTTATGTTGTCATCTAAATGATGCTGTAATGTGCTTGAATAGAACTTTGATAATGACTGACCAGAACCTCTCACTACTGTTGTTCTGTTTAAAGGCTACAGTGTTGTCCCAAGTGGCAACCTATTCATTACATAGTGCACCACTTTTGAACAGGGTCCAAGGGGCTCTGGTGGTGAGAAGTAGTGCATTATATAGGGAATCTCCAATCATACCCTTCTTTCTGTGTAGTGCACTACATTACACCCACTGCCACATAGGGCTCTAGTCAAAAGTAGTGCACTATTGGCGAGTTTCCAATGAGGATTTACCCCAGTGTTTTACCAAAATACTCAGACTTTTGTTTCCATCTACCCGGGTCGGCACCCTTGTCTCACTGGGCCATGTCTCCAGTGGACCTGTTCTGACTGGTAGCCAAGCCCAGGCCCTGGGTACTTTTCAACCTCATTTTCATAATAATGGTAAACTATGAACTTTAACACCTTCTCACAAAGCTACTGTCTTGAATGATGTAGAGGTTGTTGATTCTGCCTTCCCCACATCTTTAGCATCAACCTCCTGATAACACTAGAGCTTACATTAAAACACTGATGACCCACTCGTGTGAGTAAGTCTCAATGGAAAAGCACCAACATGTATGGCCCCATAAAACCTCTATTTGTAACCTCTGTTTTCAGACCAGAGGAAGGGGTTAATGTCACAGGTTGGTGGCCCCTTTAATTGGGGAGGATGTGCTCATGATAAGGGCTGGAGGGGAATGGTATCACACATGGTTTTCATGTGTTTGATGCCATTCCATTTACTCTGTTCCATCCATTATGAGCCGCCCTCCCCTCAGCAGCCTCCACTGGTGAATGTAGATGTAACAGCTGGATGATGTGACGGGGGTTCTAAAGACATCTTCATTTAGCTCCAAATTCTTTGGCCTCACACACCCTCATTCATCTTTCACACAGACACACTCCTCTACAGCCCAACTCTCTCACATACACACACTCACTCCCACTCTCCTTCTTTCTCTCTCACACACACTCCCTCATACACACCTACCCCCTTTGGCCAGCATATCTTTACAGATCTCAATCACACCCTATTCCCTATATAGTGCTCTACTGTATATATGCACAGGCCAGTCCACTAGTGGGGGTGTGGTCATCAAGGGTCTGAAGCTGAAGGACTGAATAGTTAAGGTGTGTGTGTATGACTGCCCCCATCCACAACCCCCCCTGTCACTTTGTGCCATTTTGTTTTGTAAATAAAATAGTTTTGCACAAACGGCTGTTGGGTGTTTGATGACTGACTCCATGCATTGACAGATCATACAATCATCTATGAAGGATTGTATACAAAGGAATTATGAATGCAAATGTTAGTATTAGATGAGGGATAACACCAGCAGAGCCGAAGCACCACCAAGATAAATCTTAATCAAAATGTATGTAAATAATCTGGATTTATCTCCCACTTAAGACACACAAGCTGTGGCCAAAGACCGACAGACCCTAGTGGAAGAAGATTGTTGCAGCTTTATGTCCCACCTGGGATGAAGGGGGCTAAATTATCAGGCCTATGGCACATGGCAACCAGGGCTGTATTCATTAGTCGGATTCTGTTGCGAAACGTTAAGTCTGTTGCAATCCAAACGGAAAACGTTTGGCATCGAACATGAGTTTCTGTTGAACAAATTCAGGTAGGTTCCTCCCCGTTTCGTTCTGTTTGCTTCCGTTTGGCTCCTATAGTAAACAGACTAAACGTTTTGCAACGGAATCTGACTAATATCTGACTAGCAGGCTTCTAACCAGCAGAACTAAAGCGATGTCGCCTCTTGGCCACAGCGGAACGCTGTTTAGCCATGTTTCCGAGCCCATGGCAACAACCGCGTTTCACTGGATCATTTTATCCATCATCAATTCCCATAATGCTCCGAGAGATGCCAAAATATTTAGGTTTTCTAGGTATGATGGCGCTAGGTGCTGTACACTAAAAAAAGAGTAACCGAAAGCCTGGTGGGACTTTTATTAACTGCGAGGAAAAAACGGAGCGGCGACCTACTGATGTTGAAATCTAGCTGCTGAGATTCATGGAAAAAGGACACGACAGCTCCACCAGTATGGCAACGTCAGAGCTGTACACAAAGGTAATATAACCAACGTGATCGGTGTTTGCTTTGCCTTGTGCGTTTATAGCGTTTCTGCAGCGCTTTCTTCAATGAGAACAAAGCAAAGAGCTTGTTTATAATCATTCATTCGTTGATGGCGGGAATGAATGAGAGGGAAGTCTTTAAACCAAACATCGAGATTGACAGGTCACAAAGCCTCGAACAATGCACAGGAGGTGATTATCAAACCAGTGCGTGGTTTTTGGAACGAATGAAAAGCGTTTGAAGCAGCGTCCTACAGCCTGGGGGCAATATACAGTACATATAGGTTGACATGCAGTAGCCTATGACTGAGTGAAGGCGCCTTCTATATTTAGCTCTCTGCTGTGTTAAAATGGGTGCAGCAGAAGCAGCTCAGCTGACAAAGTGACGAGGCTATGGGTTCTGCGATTCGGCCTCTGTCTCTGCCCTTCATAGCCCCCCGCTCAGAATGTTTTATTATTCGTCTTAATGTCAGGTCGGGGTTGATGCACTTTTAAAAAGACGATTTTTATTTTGGTATACATTTAGCATCGCACTGGCTACGATGGAGAATGGTGTTTTTTGACCTACATAAATCATGTTATTTTGTCAACCGGCAGTCGCACAGTGATGTTTGTTATTGTGTTTTATAAAGGAGTTTTATAAAGGCCTTTTATTTGATCTCGAGGCTGGGATTCGGTTTGGGTACCGAGGAGAGAGGAATGATGCTGATACCAGTGGTGACGTCACGGGCCTCGTTTACGTCACCGCGATTTGTTTTGAGGTTTTTCCCCCCCTTTTTGCATCCATGACCATGTTCAGTATGCAAACGTAGATAGAAATATCACAAATAGAGCTGACGTTATTCCGTATTCTACAAGTCACCCATGCATGTTTGTTTTACATCGGATATTTCTAGCTGAAAGTTCAAAAACTTTGCATCCAGCTGAACGAAGGTTACTTATGTAACCATGGTTATGTGAAATATATGGATCACTCCAATATATTGGTATCACTCCGCGGCGGAGGGATGCATCCGAGGTGAGGATTTACAGATTTACTCCTGTGTACACCTGTGTCACAGCTGGGGTCTGCCCCTATATATAGACCACATGGCTGCGACACACGTTCTCTACATCATTCTTGAGGTGCCTCTAGCACCGTAGAGGATTGGAGCGATGCATATAGCTCACATAACCGTGGTTACATACGTAACCTTCGTTATGTTTCACTATATTGGATCGCTCCAATATATTGGTATACACGTACCAGATTAGTCGGTGCTAGAGGGACCTGGCCAGCCAGCGGCAAAGTCCCAGCGCGGGACCGAAACACAGGGGCCGTCAATGTGGAAGGGGGTCCCGGCACAGTCCCCGAACGGGGAGGCGACTCCCAGGACTGCTGAACCAACCGCAGAGGGAGGTGCCACATTTACCCAATAGTACCTAGCAAAGGTGCAAGAGGAAGCCCAGCTGGCTGCAGCACAGATGTCAGCGAGGGGCACTCCTCTCAGTAGAGCCCAGGACGCAGCCACACCTCGTGTTGAATGTGCCACCACAGATCCCAGCACTGGCCTGCCAGCCAGGTGGTATGCTGTTGTAATCGTGTCCACGATCCAGTGAGACAAAGAGCTGGTCTGTTGTTCTCACTGACCGTGTCCGCACCACATAGGTAGCCAGTGCCCTCACAGGGCACAGCATGCCGGAGGGAGGCTCAGACTCCCCCACCACTGCCGGGAAGGTCGTAAGGAGACAGGATACACATGCCTGTCTGACAGAACCTTCGGAAGGAATGAAGGGCTGAGGCGGAGAGATGTCCAGGGTCCATCCGGTAGCACTCAGAACTTACCGAAAGAGCATGGAGCTCACACACCCTCTTCATGGAAGTAATCGCTACCAAGAAAAACACCTTCAAAGAGAGGTGTTTCAGGGACTCCAACTGTTCGAAAGGTGGCTTTGCCAAAGCTGCCAAGACCACATCCAGATCCCAGCTTGCTGTTGAGCGGGTCCTAGCTGGACGCAGGCAACAAACCCCCTTCATAAACCTGGAGACCAAGGGATGGTGCCCCACTGGCCTGTCCATCCACCCCACATGGCAGGCAGATATAGCTGCCAAATACCCTCTCAGTGTAGAGGCTGCCAAGCCCTCATCCAAGAGAGACTGCAGGTATTGGAGGACATACTGCACCCCGCATGACTCGGGCACAACCTCAATACCAGTGCACCAAGAGCAGGACAACCGCCAGCGCAACTGGTATGCCACGGTTGTAACCAGCGCCCTTGCGCTCTGCATGGTGTTCATTACACCCTCCTGTAGTCCTTACATAGACCATTGGTGCCGTTCAGTGGCCAAGCCCACAGACTGAGGCGGTGCAGCCTCGGATGCCACAGAGTTCCCCCGACCTGAGACAGCAGGTCCGGTCTCAGGGGGAGTTGCCAAGGTGTCCCAGACAACAGGGACAGGAAAAGGCTGAACTAAGGTCGTCTGGGCCAGTATGGGGCCACCAGAAGCAGACGATGCTCTGCCATCCTGGTCCTGTCCAGCACAGCCTGGATCAGGGGAAAAGGGGGGAATGCATAAGCTCCAGCCCTGGCCAATCGTGAGCCAGAGCATTGAAGCCCAGAGGCCCTGGTGGCTCCGACATGAAGTACCACAGGGGGCAGTGTGCATTGTCCAGAGTAGAGGTCGACCGATTATGAGTTTTCAACGCCGATGCCGATTATTGGAGGACCGAAAAGAGCCGATACCGATTAATCAGCCGATTTATTATACATTTTTTTTTACATAATTTTTTTTATATATATTTTTTTTGTTTGTAATAATGACAATTACAACAATACTGAATGAACACTGTTTTTAACTTAATATAATACATCAATAAAATCAATTTAGCCTCAAATAAATAATGAAACATGTTCAATTTGGTTTAAATAATGCAAAAAGAAAGTGTCGGAGAAGAAAGTAAAAGTGCAATATGTGCCATGTAAAAAAGCTAACGTTTAAGTTCCTTGCTCAGAACACGAGAACATATGAAAGCTGGTGGTTCCTTTTAACATGATTCTTCAATATTTCCAGGTAAGATGTTTTAGGTTGTAGTTATTATAGGAATTATAGGACTATTTCTCTCTATACGATTTGTATTTCATATACCTTTGACTATTGGATGTTCTTATAAGCACTTTAGTATTGCCAGTGTAACAGTATAGCTTCCGTCCCTCTCCTTGCTCCTACCTGGGCTCGAACCAGGAACACATCGACAACAGCCACCCTCGAAGCAGCGTTACCCATGTAGAGCAAGGGAAACAACTACTCCAAGTCTCAGAGCGAGTGACGTTTGAAACGCTATTAGCGCGCACCCGGCTAACTAGCTAGCCATTTCACATCGGTTACACCAGCCTAATCTTGGGAGTTGACAGGCTTGAAGTTATAAACAGCGCAATGCATTGCGAAGGGCTGCTGGCAAAACGCACGAAAGTGCTATTTTGAATGAATGCTTACGAGCCTGCTGCTGCCTACCATCGCTCAGTCAGACTGCTCTATCAAATCATAGACTTAATTATAACATAATAACACACAGAAACACGAGCCGTAGGTCATTAATATGGTCGAATCCGGAAACTATGATCTCGAAAACAAAACGTTATTCCTGTTACATTGCACAACCTTCAATGTTATGTCATAATTACATAAAATTCTGGCAAATTAGTTCGCAACGAGCCAGGCAGCCCAAACTGTTCCATATACCCTGACTGCGTGCAATGAACGCAAAATGACACAATTTCACCTGGTTAATATTGCCAGCTAACATGGATTTCTTTTAGCTAAATATGCAGGTTTAAAAATATATACTTCTGTGTATTGATTTTAAGAAAGTCATTGATGTTTATGGTTAGGTACAGTCGTGCAACGATTGTGCTTTTTTTCGCAAATGCGCTTTTGTTAAATCATCCCCCGTTTGGCGAAGTCGGCTGTCTTTGTTAGGAAGAAATAGTCTTCACAGTTCGCAACGAGCCAGGCGGCCCAAACTGCTGCATATACCCTGACTCTGTTTGGAAGAGAAGTGACACATTTTCCCTAGTTAAATGAAATTCATGTTAGCAGGCAATATTAACTAAATATGCAGGTTTAAAAATATATACTTGTGTATTGATTTTAAGAAAGGCATTGATGTTTATGGTTGGAGCAACGTGTACCTAAGCGATTATATGCAACGCAGGACAGGCTAGATAAACTAGTAATATCATCAACCATGTGTAGTTAACTAGTGATTTTTTTTTTATAAGATAAGTTTAATGCTAGCGAGCAACTTACCTTGGCTTCTTACTGCATTTGCGTAACTGGCAGGCTCCTCGTGTAGTTAACTAGTTATTATGATTGATTGTTTTTTATAAGTTTAATGCTAGCTAGCAACTTACCTTGGCTTCTTACTGCATTTGCGTAACGGCAGGCTCCTCATCGATTGCAATGTAAAGCAGGTGGTTAGAGCGTTGGACTAGTTAACCGTAAGGTTGCAAGATTGAATCCCAGAGCTGACAAGGTAAAAATCTGTCGTTCTGCCCCTGAACAAGGCAGTTAACCCACCGTTCCTAGGCCGTCATTGAAAATAAGAATGTGTTCTTAACTGACTTGCCTAGATAAATAAAGGTCAAAAAAAAAAAAAAAAAAAAAAGGCCAAATCGGCGTCCAAAAATACCGATTTCTGATTGTTATGAAAACTTGAAATCGGCCCTAATTAATCGTCCATTTCGATTAATCGGTCGACCTCTAGTCCAGAGAGGCAAACAGGTCCACCTGCACCCTCCCGAACTTGTCCCACAAGTGCTGCACCACCTGGGGATGTAGGCTCCAGTCCCAAGGTGGCGGGCCCTCCTTCGAGAGCATATCCACTGACACATTCAGGATGCCAGGTACGTGTGCTACGCGTAGAGACGCTAGACATCCCTGAGCCCAGAGAAGGAGATCCCATGTCATAATATGGAGGCGGTGGGACCTCAGTCCATCCTCATGGTTGATGGAAGCCACCACTGTGGTGTTGTCCATTCTCAACAGGACATGACTTCCCTTCAGATGTGGAAGGAAAGACTGCAGGGCCAGCAGTACAGCTCGGAGCTGTAGTGTATTGATGTGCCTGCCGCTCCAAGGGGGTAGCCAACAGCCGCTGGCTGACCTGCCCTTGGTCACCCCCCCAGCCAATTTTGGAGGCGTCTGTGCTGACCAGCTCCCGGCGGCACATCCTCAGCATCTCCACCCCATCTGAGAGAATGGAGTGACAGCGCCACCTCAACAATACCCTAAGGCACTGTGCGGTCACCCGCAGCTGGCGGTGACAGTGACGCTTTAAGTGCAGCTGGTAAGAGTTGAACCTCCTTTTAAGAGGCTGGAGATGGAGCAGGCCCAGGGGAATCAACAACGAGGCCGCCGTCAGCAAGCCCAACAGGCGTTGGCAGGTTAGGGCGGATACCACCCGCCCCTGCCGAAAGTAATCTAGGCAATTTATGATCGCCTGAACCCTTCTGGTGGGCAGGTGTGCTCTCATGAGGACTGAGTCCAGTTCCATGCCAATGAAGGCCATCCTCTGGGTGGGCGTCAGACGACTCTTGTCGTTTACAGTAATGCCCAGCCTACCAATGTGGGTCAGGAGCACGTCTCTGTCTGACAGGACCTGGGTCCTGGTCGGGGCACAATCAGCCAATCATCCAGGTAATTGAGGATCAACAATCCTCGATACGTGAGAAGTGCCAGGACAGTGTCCATGCACTTTGTGAAAGTGTGGGGTGCCAAGGGGAGGCTGAAGGGGAGAACCATGAATTCGTAAGCCCTCCCTTTGAAAGCGAATCGAAGGTACTGCCAATGAGCTGGGTAAACAGGAACATGGAAATACGCATCCATCAGGTCCAGCGTCACAAACCACTGGTCCCTGGACACGGCCTACAACACGCAGGCTGGAGACCTCATGTGGAATCTCAGTACTTTCAACTACCCATTGATGTTGCAGAGGTCCAGAATCGGTCAAAACCCTCCGTCTCTTTTTGGGACCACAAAATAAGTGGAGTAGAACCCACCTAGCTGTTCTGATGTCTCAATCCTGCGGACAACACCCTTGTCGAGGAGTGAGGAAATCTCCAGCCGCAGGGTTTTCTTCAGAGGGTCGGCCACCGCGGTGACACGAAGGCCCCTGAAGAATGGAGGCCGGCACCGGAATTGGAGTCAGTACCCCTCGAGCATTGAGGACAACACCCATGGGGACTCCAAACACTCCTCCCACTTTGCCCTTTGAGACCGGGAGAAGCGGCCGGGTAAGGGTGTGTCAGGGGACCTGCCGGGGCCCGCCTCTCCTCTTTTTTTGTTATTTTAATTTTATTTCACCTTTTATTTAACCAGGTAGGCCAGTTGAGAACAAGTTCTCATTTACAACTGCGACCTGGCCAAGATAAAGCAAAGCAGTGCGACAGAAACACCACAGTTACACATGGAATAAACAAACGTACAGTCAATAACACAATAGAAAAGTCTATATACAGTGTGTGCAAATGAAGTAAGATTAGGGAGGTAAGGCAGTAAATAGGCCATAGTGGGGAAATAATTACAATTTAGCAGTTAAACACAGCAGTGATAGATGTGCAGAAGATGAATGTGCAAGTAGAGATACTGGGGTGCAAAGGAGCAAAAAAATAAATAATATGGGGATGAGGTAGTTGGGTGGGCTATTTACAGATGGGTTATGTACAGGTGCAATGATCTGATGCTTAAAGTTAGTGAGGGAGAAATGAGTCTCATGCTTCAGTGGTTTTTGCAATTTGTTCCAGTCATTGGCAGCAGAGAACTGTAAGGAAAGGTGGCCAAAGGAGGAATTGGCTTTGGGGGTGACCAGTGAATATACCTGCTGGAGCGTGTGCTACGGGTGGGTGCTGCTATGGTGACCAGTGAGCTGAGATAAGGCGGGGCTTTACCTAGCAAAGACTTATAGATGACCTGGAGCCAGTGGGTTTGGCGACGAATATGAAGCGAGGGCCAGCCAACGAGAGCGTACAGGTCGCAGTGGTGGGTAGTATATGGGGTTTTGGTGACAAAACGGATGGCACTGTGATAGACTGCATCCAGTTTGCTGAGTAGAGTGTTGGAGGCAATTTTGTAAATGACATCGCCGAAGTCAAGGATCGGTAGGATAGTCAGTTTTAAGAGTGTATGTTTGGCAGCATTAGTGAAGGAAGTTTTGTTGCGAAATAGGAAGCCGATTCTAGATTTAATTTTGGATTGGAGATGCTTAATGTGAGTCTGGAAGGAGAGTTTACAGTCTAACCAGACACCCAGGTATTTGTAGTTGTCCACATATTCTAAGGAAGAACCGTCCAGAGTAGTAATGCTAGACGGGCGAGCAGGTGCGGGCAGCGATCGGTTGAAGAGCATGCATTATGTTTTACTTGCATTTAAGAGCAGTTGGAGACCATGGAAGCATAGTTGTATGGCATTGAAGCTCGTCTGGAGGTTTGTTAACACAGTGTCCAAAGAAGGGCCCCGGGTGCATGGGTCCCCCAGGTACGTCCCTATGGTGGTGACGGTTGACACCATCACACCTGTCACAAAGGGAAGCCATAAGCTTAGCCAAGCAAACGAGGCCACGGAGCAGGGGTCCGAAGCCCTGGGAGAGCTTATGTTGTGACCCGCTTGGAGGAAAAGGATAAATTACCCAGTACCGCTGCAAAAACTGGGGAAGACCCGTGTGGGGAAAAACAGGCTGTTGCTTCACCTCACGCTGTGCCCCTCCCCGCTGTCGTCCCTTAGCACGAGGCAATGCATCAGGAGAAGGACCCCATCGTTGTTCGGGGGCAGGTGGGTGGCGACGGTCCGTCTGCTTTGGACCCGGGGCCTGAGGAGGCGGTATGAACCGTCTCAGGGTCTCCCGGTCCGTACGAACCTTATCGGTCTGCTCTAGAATGTTATCTATCCTTGGGCCAACGTCAGAACTGGGGTGATGGGGTGAGGGGCAAATGTGCTCTGGAGAGCAGCTGGCAGACGGGATTGGGGCAGCCAGACATGGTGCCAGAAGGTAACCACCTGCAACATGGCCCGTCCGTTGGCGCGGGCCACATCCCTCTGGAGCAGGGAAAGCATGCGAGACACCTCCCATCACTTCCCGGAGGAGCTCCTACGTCCTACGTGCCATGCAGCATGGCCGCATTGTACCTCTGGGGGGGGAGTTCCGCCCTGGCAGAGGCCCAGCTCTCCTGCTAGGCCTCGCAGAACTCTTCAAAGAGGGGGACAGATGGAGAGTCCTCACTGTCCACCAGTTGATGTCCAGTGCAGTGGCTACCCAAGTGAGTAGGCCTCTCATAGCCTCTCGAGCTGCTGGGGGCGATGAAGCCCTGCTGGCGGCTTCTGATGGCCTGTCAGCCTGGTAGCCCCGCTCACGTGGTGAACAGTGCCAGCATCGTCCCCCAGGAACAGCCTATCACTGGCCAACAGAGAACAGCTGTCATTGCCATCGAAGCTATCAACCTCCTGATGCAGGGCATGCGCCCTCCGTTCAAGGTGGTCCCAGCGGTCCGAATCATGCCCCCATCCAGGACTGGCAGGAGATGGGCTCTGCCTGCGGTGGCTCTGGCCACGCTTCCTTGGAGGGGTACTGGGCCCAGTAGAGGGACTAACAGCTCGCTGCCGCACCACTCCTGAGGGAGGGAGCTCATCCCCAGCCTGAGCCCCAGCCTGGCCGACCCACTTGCGCATGTCCTCCAATCGCGCCAGGTGCAGGCGTTCTAAGAACACCACACAAAACAGGCATCCAGAATGGCTCAAACTCAGGCAGTGCATACACAAGGTATGCGGATCCCCAGGGGATGCCACCATCACACCTGTCACACAGGGAAGCCATAAGCTCAGCCAAGCCAACAAGGTCACGGAGCAGGGGTCCGACGCACTGGGAGAGCCATGTCGTGACCAGCTTGGAGGAATAGGAACCCGTGAGGGATAAATTACCCAGTACCTCTGCAAACACAGGGGGAGACCCCTGTGGGAAAAACAGGCAGACAAAAAAACAGCAATCAGGTAATGGATTTGATTTATGTGTTTTGGTTTTTGTTTTACGCCAACTGCGATTTTTACCTATCAGGTTTAATATCCAAGCAGAAAACGTGATGGACTATAACTCCGCTAAGGAACTCCACAGTTAATGTCTCAACGTAGTGGCAGCCCACCACCATACTCTTACATTCTGCAGGAGAAAGAACAAGAAAACCCGTGTAGGGTAATTAGCAGAGAACCTGCGCCTATAGCGTGGGGACAGCATGTTAAAACAATTCACAACACACACAAAACAAGCCAGTCGGCAAGTTGTGTAAGGTAAATACAGTTTGTGGCAGCAAGAGCCACCAATATATTAATGGATGCACACAGAGTCGTAGTGTAAAGCTAAGGAAACACAAGCACGACAAATCACAGGCGGAAGATACAGATCAACTGCGCGCAGCGAGTGGAGCACTCAAGAGGAGGGTCTGGCCATGTGGCCAGCTGCTCCATGCTGCAAACAGCCAGTGAGTATACTTCCACGCAAGATATTACACTTACCAAGCGAACTTCAGAAAGTTTGTACCTCAAACCATACGGACGTCCGCCGAGAAAATGAAAGAGAATGTGTGTCGCGGCCATGGGGTCTATATGTAGGGGCGGACCCCAGCCATGACACAGGTGTAAACGGGAGTAACTCTGTAAATCCTCACCTTGGATGTATCCCTCCGCTGCAGAGTGATACCAATGTATTGGAGTGATCCAATATAGTGAAACACAACGCGGCCCAAGCGCGAGACAGCTAGCCAGGGGAATGGTGAGAGCTGAGAGATAGAGAGGTATCACTGCCTGATCAAAATGGCCCAAATTGAGGGATGCAATTTGAGTTTAGTATAATTATAATAAAGAAATTAATGACAACAGCCTAGAATAACGACCCTACCCAACAAAGAAAATAATACTTCTTTGTTGTTGATGTTATTGTATTTGAGCAACAATGTGAGGAGGATAATTCAGATGAGGGCAGAGAGTCTGGGTGTGTGAGAGAGATGAGTTGCCCATCCCCCCCCATTAGGCCAGCTGCTGTATTCAGAATGAACAGAGAGTGGTGTGTGTTGGTGTGGTGTGAATGACTGATACCCTGAAGTGTCCGAGTCCTCAGGGTTACTACTATCACATCCATCCACACAGCAGAAGAAGGAGTGTGTGGATATATTAGAAACATATAGAAAGATTGTGTTAGACAGACCGGCAGTGTATTTCCATCTGTCTGCAGACATGACTATCCATACTTAGGATGCATTCATCGCTGCACAAATGAAGTCTTTCCATAAAAAGTGAAATGTCTGTGTGCATTGCTAATGCCTTTTAGTCTAAGTGTGGAAGGGTGTGTCAAATCAGAGGTTTTCCCTGAGGGTGTGTGTGCTTTTATTTGTACGTACAGAGGTCTAGGGAACACTCTTCTTTTTGTGTCTCTAACCAATAAACGGTTAGTTCAGAAGGTTCTCCGCTGCATACGCAACACACACACACCAGTGTTTCCCACAAGTACATAGATTAGCCAGCCAGGCACCCTGGTTCGGGGGTTCAATTTCTTAATTTTTTTTGCCTAAGGAGCTCTATTCTGCTGGCCTCTCGTACAGTCTAATACCATGATATCATCCGAAATGCACAGCGAAATTATGAAATACTTTATCAAGTTTACCTCCCAGATTGGAAACATTTGTTGTGATATTGTGTAGAGAGAAATGTAGATTTTTGGGTGTAGTTACCCTTTAATTAAAGTGCACACCTAGGAAGAGGCTGCTTAGCAGTACGTGTAATGGGAGTTTACAAAACAAATACCCACTGGATTGATAACATGATTATTTGTATCATTCTGCCAGGTAAGCATAGGCTACTTTGTAGTTAACATTTAATTGAGAAGGTTTTTGGGAAAGCCTTTCCATCTACCAGAAGACTGTTCTCATTAACAGCATCACTAAAGGCTATACAAAGTGGTAGATGCGCGCACCGCACACTCAGACAGGAGCATTCTCTTTGGCTCTTCAGAAAGTTACAGGAAATAGGAATCACTGATGCCTTCTGTTCATGTCTTAAGATAAACTTGGGCAAATTATGAATGTAATATTTATTTAGTTGATTCCCTACTAAGGTCAATACATTTTTTAATATTGTTGAATTCTGTTTTAATGCCTGGATTCCATGAGGGCCCTAATGATCATTTGTGGATCAGAATGAGGCTCTCCACTACCTATTGTTCCTGCAGTGATTCACCATCTTCATTGAATGTTTTCATAATTTATCTGAAGATAATCAAACAGCTTAGGCCTACAGTAGCCTATACAGTGCCTTCAGAAAGTATTCATACCCCTAGACTTATTCCACAATAGTTTGTGTTACAGCCTGAATTCAAAATGGATTAAACAGATTTTTTTTCTCTCACCCATCTACACATAACACCCCATAATGACAGTGAAAACTGATTTTTTTGTTGTTGACATTTTTGCTAATTTATTGAAAATGAAATATAGAAATATCTAATTTACATAAGTATTCACACCCCTGCGTCAATACTTTGTTGAAGCACCTTTGGCAGCGATTGCATCTGAGTCTTTCTGGGTAAATCTCTAAGAGCTTTCAACACCTGGATTCTGAAACATTTGCACATTATTCTTTCCAAAATTCTTCAAGTTCTGTGAAATTGGTTGTTGATCATTGCTAGACAACCATTTTCAGGTCTTGCCATAGATTTTCAAGCAGATTTATGTCAAAACTGTAACTCGACCACTAAGGAACATTCACTGTCTTCTAAGCAACTGCATTGTAGATTTGGCCTTGTGTTTTAGGTTATTGTCCTGCTGAAAGGTGAATTTATCTCCCAGTGTCTGGTGGAAAGCTGAATCAGGTTTTCCTTTAGGATTTTTCCTGTGCTTAGCTCCATTTACGTTTATTTTGTATTCTGAAAAAGTTACCAGTCCTTAACAATTACATGTATACCCATAACATGATGTAGCCAAGACTGTGCAAGAAAATATGGAGAATGGTACTCAGTAATGTGTTGTATTGGATTTGCCCCAAACATAACACTTTGTATTCAGGACAAAAAGTGAATAGCTTTATTTTCAGTATTACTTTAGTGCCTTGTTACAAAAAGGATGCATGTTTTATTCTGTACAGGCTTCCTTTTTTCACTCTGTTAATTAGGTTAGTATTGTGGAGTAACTACAATGTTGTTGATCCATCCTAATTTTTCTGCTATCACAGCCATTAAACTCTGTACCTGGTTTAAAGTCACCATTGGCCTCATTGTGAAATCCCTGAGCGGTTTCCTTCCTCTCCAACAACTGAGTTAGGAAGGACGCCTGTATCTTTTTAGTGAGTGGGTGTATTGATACACCATCCAAAGTGTCATTAATAACTTCACCATGCTCAAAGGGATATTCAATGTCTGTTTTCTTTTACTTTTACCCATCTACAGTTGAAGTCGGAAGTTTACATACACTTAGGTTGGAGTCATTAAAGCTCGTTTTTCAACCACACCACAAATTTCTTGTTAACAAGCTATAGTTTTGGCAAGTCGGTTAGGACATCTACTTTGTGCATGACACAAGTAATTTTTCCAACAATTGTTTACAGACAGATTATTTCACTTATAATTCACTGTATCATAATTCCAGTTGGTCAGAAGTTTACATACACTAAGTTGACTGTGCCTTTAAACAGCTTGGAAAATTCCAGAGAATGATGTCATGGCTTTAGAAGCTTCTGATAGGCTAATTGACATCATTTGAGTCAATTGGAGGTATACCTGTGGATGTATTTCAAGGCCTACCTTCAAACTCAGTGCCTCTTTGCTTGACATCATGGGAAAATCAAAAGAAATCAGCCAAGACCTCAGAAAAGCAATTGTAGACCTCTGCACACATAGACAACAGCCACCCTCGAAGCATCGTTACCCATCGCTCCACTAAAGCCGCGGCCCTTGCAGAGCAAGGGGAACAAATACTTCAAGGTCTCAGAGCGAGTGACGTCACCGATTTGAAACGCAATTAGCGCACACCCTGCTAACTAGCTAGCCATTTCACACCGGTTACACTCACCCCCCTTTTGACCTCCTTCTTTTCCGCAGCAACCAGTGATCCGGGTCAACAGCATCAATGTAACAGTATAGCTTCCGTCCCTCTCCTCGCCCCTACCTGGGCTCGAACCAGGGACCCTCTGCACACATAGACAACAGCCACCCTCGAAGCATCGTTACCCATCGCTCCACAAAAGCAGAGCAAGGAAAACAACTACTTCAAGGTCTCAGAGCGAGTGACGTCAGCGATTGAAACGCTATTAGCGCGCACCCCGCTAACTAGCTAGCCATTTCACACTGGTTACATGAAGGTACCACGTTCATCTATACAAACAATAGTACGCAAGTATAAACGCCATGGGACCACGCAGCCATCATACCGCTCAGGAAGGAGACGCGTTCTGCAGGGGCGGAAATCCCGGGGGGGACGGGGGGGACACGACCCCCCCATCCTGGGAAAAATATGATTTGTCCCCCCCAATATATCACTGAAACATAACTATGTAATTTAAATAATATTAATAATACGCAATGAAAGCAATTGTGCTGATTATAGACACTTAATAGCGCGTTTTTAAGTTTCAAAAGATTGCGACCCCCCCGCCCTTTGCCTCACAATGGTTTGATCCACTGCCAGTTCCTTAGTTTGCACGTAACTGCCGTGAGGTTCATCCAGTCAATCGCGCACACACACACTAGCTGAATATGCAGAGCTAGCGCGCAAATATTAACTATTAAGCTAGCTAGTACCTATTCCATTTATGTGGCGTCGTCAAAGATGGAATCAGCATGCAGATGATGTAAGTTAGTGCTTCAAAGTCCCTGTGATAAGGTTATAAACTGAAGTCCAAACTGAACAGAACTACACTCTCTTCTACCATTGTCTTAAATATATTTAATGGTCTCGTTGCAAAAGCTAAATTGTTGCAAGGGAACTTTTATTTATTTATTTTATTTCACCTTTATTTAACCCAGGTAGCAAAGATTATAGAAAACACCACTGAAACTGAATTGGTGCTCGCTAGCTTTGCAAATTCAGCTATTGTTGGAAGCCAGCCAATATGAAACAAACTATTAAAATTACAAAAGGTTGCAGCATATGTTGTGTAAATGGTGAACTCATACAGCTGTCAACTCTTGTCATTTTAATCCGTTTCACATTTGCTAGCTACCTTTTTAGATCGAAGCCCAAATAGAATGATTGAAGGTGATAGAAGCCCATCTCCTACTGTAAATAACCTACACACTGTGTGTGTAGCCAGCCAGCCAGCCAGGTAGAAAAATGGCAGAAAAATAAAAGACGGACATCAGAGTATTTTTCAATACACCAAAACGCATAGTAAGAACCCTAGTAGCCTAATATCTCAAAGACTAGTTGATTAAATGTTCATAAGAAAGAAATGAAATTCTAATGGAAATGTTTCACAATGATGTCATTAGGCAGAGCAGGCAACAGATGGCACACAGACAGCAGAGTTGGGGACAGATATGCAGGGACAGACTGGCAGAGACGGAGTCTCAGGTAAGTTTGTTGAGTCTTTGTTTGGCAACATTATGAAAGGTTCTCAATTGTTTTGACTTGTAAAATAGGAACATAATTGGAAAATGCCATGGATACCCCCACTCTCAACTTAAACTGGTGACTGAACTAAGATTTGTTAAAGGCAATGGTATTGCTATTGTGATTAGTTGTGTAGTTTTGGGTACCGGTAGTTAGGAGTACGGCAAACACCTTTATTTCTTTGGTTCCTCAATATACATTTACCATATTACAATGTAGGCTATGTGTTACAGCACTACTTTTGGTGTCCCCCTCAGGAATTGCTCTTGAGAAAATTTCATGTAATTGTCCCCTCCAAAGTGGATATCAGATTTTCGCCCCTGGCGTTCTGTCTCCTAGAGATGAGCGTACTTTGGTGTGATAAGTGCAAATCAGTCCCAGAACAACAGCAAAGGACTTTGTGAAGATGCTGGAGGAAATGGGTACAAAAGTATCTATAGCCACAGTAAAATGAGTCCTATATCGACACAACCTGAAAGGCCGCTCAGCAAGGAAGAAGCCAATGTTACACTGACTGACGAGAGTCACTCTCTTTAGCATCACTGTCTGGTATCGTTACCATGTACATTACATGGGACGTGAGAATTCACTAGCGTCATGCTTCCTCCCTCCTCCATGTAAAGAAATCTGACTGCAACCAACCACAGCGCAGACATTGAACCGGCAGGCCGTGGGACAGACAGCAGACTGCGTTTCCTTGTCATCATTCACTTTGTGACTGACAGGCACATCAGGCTAGCAAATTGAAACTTTTAAATGAAAAGTAGCCTAGTTAATATGAAGTGAAAAAGTAGCCGGCTGAAAATGAGTCTAATCGTCTGATTAGCCGACTGCTGGCGCGAATGGAAAACACTGCACACACACACACACACACACACACACACACACACACAGGGTGGTATTGTAAACTAGGTTTGTCTCCTGTCTGCTCCGGCCGTGGGAGAGTCAGAGGACCCAATATTCTAGAGGGAAGCGGAAGGAGGGAGAGAGGAGAAAGAAGGCAGGTAAAGGTACAATGAAGAAACGCATAGCTCAGTAAATCAAACCCACAACCCAGCTGTTGCCAGTACCAATAACTATAATTCTGCTGTTGCCAGCACCAAACCCACAACTCAAAGGGTTAAGTTTAGGTCTAGCTTACAGCATGACGTTACTCTGTTGGAATGAACGTCAGCTCATTCTTTCTCACTATAGAAAAATGAAAATGATCTCTCTGCTGTCACGGGTTGGTGAACAGAGTGTGTCTGGTCATCAGGCTCCAGTACTCAGTCAGGTCTAGCCTAAAGGGCATTAGGGAGAGCTCAGAGAAGAATACAGCATCTCTCGGCTCAAAGCTAAACACACTTTCCTCATGCTACTGATCAGTCAGCTAGTAGGACAAACTGCTGGACCATTTCATAATTGTGTGTCTGTGTGTTTTCCTCGGACGCTGATACGGGACATGTGCATTAGATTACCACGGTAACTCTGTTATGGTAATTGAGCGGAGAAGTCGTGTCCACAGTGCTATCTACATGACATCCTGCTGCTACACACACACACACACACACACACACACACACACACACACACACACACACACACACACACACACACACACACACACACACACACACACACACAAATACACACACACTCAAATACAGACACAGACAGGTAGACATGCCTTGTTCTGTAGTGTGTGTGTGTGTGTGTGTGTGACTTTCTGGGCACAGTGTTTGGAGCAGTAGTAAGGGACCAAAGGCATAGTAAGAGGCCAAAGGCTTAGTAAGGGGCCAAACTGCTTAGTAAGGGGCCAAAGACTTAGGTAATTTTGTGGTTGAGGAGACTCCTGTAGCTTTAGTTAGCTTGAGTGTGTTTGCTCCTGTGTGTGTGAGGGAGAGAAGGAGTGTGTGTGTGTGTAGAGCTGGGCGATATGGACCAAAATCCATATCATGATAAATTTACTGAATTATCACCAGAATGATAAGTTTATAACATTATGTGCACCACAGTTATTTAAAAAAATATTTCCCTTAACTACTATTAGCAAACGTATTTAATTTCAAACTTCACACTTCTCTAGTAGGGTGCTATAGGTTATTTATCATGATGAACAATATCAGCCAAATGTCCACGATAAGTGGTTGGTTTGGTCGGTGTGGATCATTTTTGGTTCTTCGTCCCAGCTCGTGTGTGTGTTTGAGCGAGTTTTTGTCTGCCTCCGTTCTCATGTGACTGAGGGGTGGTAGTCTGGGCTGGGAGGGCGGGAGCTGGGCTGTTTGACTGAAATCTGGGTCGTCCAATGACAGGGTTGGACCAGAGCAAAGTAGAAGGCAGAGGGAGAGAGACAGAGTCCTGATCACTGTCAGACACAATGGGAATATTTCATCTGTCTGCAACGCTATAACCATCACTCTAATCCATTCACCTCCCTCCGCTGGCCAGGTGTGTGGCAGGGAGTGTGTTGCAAGGTGTGTGTGTGTGTGGGGCCGGGAGGTGAAGAGGAGGGGGCAAAGTTTAAGATAAGGCACTGGGATCTGCTGAGGCGTGAAGATGAACGAGAATCAGGAGTTGGATTATATGTTTGTCAAAGTAAGTTCACTTCCTTTCACTTGGCTTGGCTTTGGTTGTTTTATTTCTCTATTGTGTTGTAGTAGAACGTTTCAGGCCTGTGTGTGAGAGCGTGGCCTGTCCAGTAGCTGTGTGAGTTGGAGACAACATGGAGGTCAGACACACCCTGGTCTGCACTGATCTGGTGTCCTAACTAGCCAAAATCCCCTGTCTCTCCTGTACCAGGAAGGGTTGTTTGTCTGTTGAAGACTGCATCCTAAATGGAACCCTGTATGGCATCCAAAGGGCTCTGGTCAAAGGTAGTGTACTTTATAAGGAATAGGGTGCCATTTGGGATGATACCACCGTGAGTGTTCCAGTAGTCCTTGGTACTTCAGCCAACACAGGAACAACAGAGGGCTGCCCAACAGGAAGACTGTTTCACACAGTTAGGAGCACGATCTAAATTATCATACAGTGAGGAAAAAAAGTATTTGATCCCCTGCCGATTTTGTGCGTTTGCCCACTGACAAAGAAATGATCAGTCTATAATTTTAATGGTAGGTTTATTTAAACAGTGAGAGACAGAATAACAACAAAAAAAATCCAGAAAAACGCATGTCATAAATGTTTTAAAATTATTTGCATTTTAATGAGGGAAATAAGGATTTGACCCCCTCTCAATCAGAAAGATTTCTGGCTCCCAGGTGTCTTTTATACAGGTAACGAGCTGAGATTAGGAGCACACTCTTAAAGGGAGTGTTCCTAATCTCAGCTTGTTACCTGTATAAAAGACACCTGTCCACAGAAGCAATCAATCAATCAGATTCCAAACTTTCCACCATGGCCAAGACCAAAGAGCTCTCCAAGGATGTCAGGGACAAGATTGTAGACCTACACAAGGCTGGAATGGGCTACAAGACCATCGCCAAGCAGCTTGGTGAGAAGGTGACAACAGTTGGTGCGATTATTCGCAAATGGAAGAAACACAAAAGAACTGCCAATCTCCCTTGGCCTGGGGCTCCATGCAAGATCTCACCTCGTGGAGTTGCAATGATCATGAGAACGGTGAGGAATCAGCCCAGAACTACACGGGAGGATCTTGTCAATGATCTCAAAGCAGCTGGGACCATAGTCACCAAGAAAACAATAGGTAACACACTACGCCGTGAAACCCTGCAGCGCCCGCAAGGTCCCCCTGCTCAAGAAAGCACATATACATGCCCGTCTGAAGTTTGCCAATGAACATCTGAATGATTCAGAGGACAACTGGGTGAAAGTGTTGTGGTCAGATGAGACCAAAATGGAGCTCTTTGGCATCAACTCAACTCGCTGTGTTTGGAGGAGGAGGAATGCTGCCTATGACCCCAAGAACACCATCCCCACCGTCAAACATTGAGGTGGAAACATTATGCTTTGGGGGTGTTTTTCTTTTAAGGGGACAGGACAACTTCACCGCATCAAAGGGACGATGGACGGGGCCATGTACCGTCAAATCTTGGGTGAGAACCTCCTTCCCTCAGCCAGGGCATTGAAAATGGGTCGTGGATGGGTATTCCAGCATGACAATGACCCAAAACACACGGCCAAGGCAACAAAGGAGTGGCTCAAGAAGAAGCACATTAAGGTCCTGGAGTGGCCTAGCCAGTCTCCAGACCTTAATCCCATAGAAAATCTGTGGAGGGAGCTGAAGGTTCGAGTTGCCAAACGTCAGCCTCGAAACCTTAATGACTTGGAGAAGATCTGCAAAGAGGAGTGGGACAAAATCACTCCTGAAATGTGCGCAAACCTGGTGGCCAACTACAGGAAACGTCTGACCTCTGATTGCCAACAAGGGTTTTGCCACCAAGTACTAAGTCATGTTTTGCAGAGGGGTCAAATACTTATTTCCCTCATTAAAATGCAAATCATTTTATAACATTTTTGACATGCTTTTTTCTGGATTTTTTTGTTGTTATTCTGTGTCTTACTGTTCAAATAAACCTACCATTAAAATTATAGGCTGATCATTTCTTTGTCAGTGGGCAAACGTACAAAATCAGCAGGGGATCAAATACTTTTTTCCCCCCACTGTACCTACATACCTTCCTTCTGTCATACCCCGTTATACGCTATTATACAATGGGAATTCTCTACTGTACTGTCGTAGTCGGGGCTGCTGTGCTGTCGTAGTCGGGGCTGCTGTGCTGTCGTAGTCGGGGCTGCTGTGCTGTCGTACTGTACTCCTGTTTGCTAAATGTCTGCATGGTAACTCATGGGATTAGACAGACAAGTTACTGTAAGACACTGATATGGGGTGACACTGTTGGTATGGAGAGGAGAGAGGCCGGGGGGATGGAGAGAGGCCGGGGGGGTGGAGAGAGGCCGGGGGGGTGGAGAGAGGCCGGGGGGATGGAGAGAGGCCGAGGGGGTGGAGAGAGGCCGGGGGGGTGGAGAGAGGCCGGGGGGGTGGAGAGAGGCCGGGGGGATGGAGAGAGGCCGGGGGGGTGGAGAGAGCGAGGGAGGGGGTAATGAGATGGGAAGGGAAAGAGGGCGAACGAGCGCTCAAGGTAGTGTTTCCCAGGAAATCATGGATTTTCATCAACATCGCTTTTCCCCAAGATTTCTACATCTGCCCCTCTCCTCCCCTCTCTTCCTCTCCCTCCTCTCCTCCTCTTCCTCCTGTATCTCTGCTGAGGTGTGTACTGGGGAGCGTAAAACCAAAGATGTTTTAGAAAGTCTGTGGTTAAACAGAAAAGCAGCAGCTTCTCACATGAGGCTCTGTCATGTGATGAACCAGGTCATGTGATGAGGGGGCCGCAGTCACCGCGAGATTAGTTCTACTGCTCACACAGTGTTGACTAGACTAATTACACACACACACACACACACACACACACACACACACACACACACACACACACACACACACACACACACACACACACACACACACACACACACACACAGAGGGCAGGGCTCCATTCAGCATGAAGAAATTATAGTTTAATTGAGCAGAAACGCTTTCTGTTGAAGAATGAAGACATTGAAGAACATTATGAAGTGGGTGGTTCGAGCCCTGAATGCTGATTGGCTGACAACTGTGGTATATCAGACCGTATACCATGGGTATGACACAACCATTTATTTTTACTGCTCTAATTACGTTGGTAACCAGTTTATAATAACAATAAGGCACCTCGGGGGTTTGTGGTAAATGGCCAATATACCACGGCTAAGGGCTTAGTCCTGGCACTCTGCGTTGTGTCGTGCTTAAGAACAGTCCTGAGCCGCGGTATATTGGCCATATACCACAACTCCTGGCTCATAGGGCCGTTGATGCTCTCCATTTTAGCAGAGAGAGGCCTGGCCAGGGGGTGTAGGCTGTATTTACTGCTGCTCTACAGACCTTCAGTGTTCCATCCTCCCCCTCAGCAGCAGTGAAGACACCAGGCCTGCAGGGTGAGGGCCGGCTGCACTTCAACTCTCCTCATCCTCCTCCTCTCCTCATCCTCCTCCTCTCCTCCATCTGCAGTCACAGTCAGTGATCTGTAATGCTGAGTTGTGAAACTACATGGTGGATGTCTGACCTGTCCTGCTTTGTCAGATCAGGAGAAATAAAGGAATGAAGGGAAGAGGAAGAGTGAACAAGAGGGGAGAAGGAGAGGAGGTGAAAGAGAGGGGGAGATCTGACTGATGAAGTGAAAGCTCATTCTTAGAGGGTTAATCTGCTTCTAATAATTCTGTTGGCTGTGAACAAATGTATTAACATTTCTGCTGTTACCTTGCCCCCTCCTGTCCTCTCCTCTTCCCCCCCCCTCTCCTCTCTTCCCC
>NC_138301.1:32800000-32835000 GCF_965601325.2 Salmo salar
ACAAACAGATGGCCAGGTGGGTGTGTGTGTGTGTGGTGTGCGTGCGTGCGTGCGTGCGTGCGAGTGTTACCTGCTCAAAGGTAGTGTATACACAGATTTCCCATGTTTCAAACGACGTCAGACGGACAGTTTGAGACCTTCCAATGGAAGCATAGAACAGTGTGTGTATTTACTGTCTTGTTATTCCAAGTCAATCACACTTCTGTAGAATCAAACTGTCCACTTAGGAAGCAACACTGATTGACAATAAATTTCACATGCTGTTGTGCAAATGGAATAGACAACAGGTGGAAATTATAGGCAATTAGCAAGACACCCCCAATAAAGGAGTGGTTCTGCAGGTGGGGACCACAGACCACTTCTCAGTTCCTATGCTTCCTGGCTGATGTTTTGGTCACTTTTGAATGCTGGCGGTGCTTTCACTCTAGTGGTAGCATGAGACGGAGTCTACAACCCACACAAGTGGCTCAGGTAGTGCAACTCATCCAGGATGGCACATCAATGCGAGCTGTGGCAAGAAGGTTTGCTGTGTCTGTCAGCGTAGTGTCCAGAGCATGGAGGCGCTACCAGGAGACAGGCCAGTACAATACATCAGGAGACGTAGAGGAGGCCGTAGGAGGGCAACAACCCAGCAGCAGGACCGGTACCTCCGCCTTTGTGCAAGGAGGAGCAGGAGAAGCACTGCCAGAGCCCTGCAAAATGACCTCCAGCAGGCCACAAATGTGCATGTGTCTGCTCAAACGGTCAGAAACAGACTCCATGAGGGTGGTATGAGGGCCCGACGTCCACAGGTGGGGGTTGTGCTTACAGCCCAACATGGTGCAGGACGTTTGGCATTTGCCAGAGAACACCAAGATTGGCAAATTCGCCACTGGCGCCCTGTGCTCTTCACAGATGAAAGCATGTTCACACTGAGCACGTGACAGACGTGACAGAGTCTGGAGACGCCGTGGAGAACGTTCTGCTGCCTGCAACATCCTCCAGCAAGATCGGTTTGGCGGTGGGTCAGTCATGGTGTGGGGTGGCATTTCTTTGGGGGGCCGCACAGCCCTCCATGTGCTCGCCAGAGGTAGCCTGACTGCCATTAGGTACCGAGATGAGATCCTCAGACCCCTTGTGAGACCATATGCTGGTGCGGTTGGCCCTGGGTTCTTCCTAATGCAAGACAATGCTAGACCTCATGTGGCAAGAGGAAGTCATTGATGCTATGGACTGGCCCGCCCGTTCCCCAGACCTGAATCCAATTGAGCACATCTGGGACATCATGTCTCGCTCCATCCACCAACGCCACGTTGCACCACAGACTGTCCAGGAGTTGGCGGATGCTTTAGTCCAGGTCTGGGAGGAGATCCCTCAGGAGACCATCCGCCACCTCATCAGGAGCATGCCCAGGCGTTGTAGGGAGGTCATACAGGCACGTGGGGGCCACACACACTACTGAGCCTCATTTTGACTTGTTTTAAGGACATTACATCAAAGTTGGATCAGCCTGTAGTGTGGTTTTCCACTTTAATTTTGAGTGTGACTCCAAATCCAGACCTCCATGGGTTGATAAATTGGATTTCCATTGATTATTTTTGTGTGATTTTGTTGTCAGCACATTCAACTATGTAAAGAAAAAAGTATTTAATAAGATTATTTCTTTCATTCAGATCTAGGATGTGTTGTTTAAGTGTTCCCTTTATTTTTTTGAGCAGTGTATATATATAGAAATATAGGACAAAACCAACATCATGACGAGACAACACTACAAAAAGACCTAAGACGACAACATAGTGTTAGGTTCTAATTACCAGAGTAAGAACGCGAGGGACACTGAAAGCTTAAACCAAGTTTTATTTGCCCATTGGGTCAATACAGCTGCATCAGACAAAGTCATGGTTCCACCAGTGTTGATATATATTACAATTTGGGGTGGAATCTCCTCCTTCTCTCTAACCATTACGTCTCTGTTGCTAGGCAGAAAATTAAGTGATGTGAGCAATAAACTGTTCCTTCTTCCTTAACGTGACCTGACCTGACCTCGACCCCTTCCTCACTAATCCACAGCTCTCCAACCTTATCAGTGCTGCCACGTGTGATAGTCTTCCCTGCCCTCAGTACATTCCAAGCTTAAATACATCCACCATATACATTATACATTCCCCTCTGTCCCTCAGTTCATCAGTAAGTATATTTCTTGATTTCATAAGTCAAGAAATCAGAACCCAACAATAGCAAGGCAGCAACACATGACAACACAGCATGTTAGCAACACAACATAACAACAACATGGTAGCAACACAACATAGTGGCAGCACAAAACATGGTACAAACATTATTGGGCACAGACAACAGCACAAAGGGCAAGAAGGTAGAGACAACAATACATCACACAAAGCAGCCACAACTGTCAGTAAGTGTCCATGATTGAGTCTTTGAATGAAGAAATTGAGATAAAACTGTCCAGTTTGAGTGTTTGTTGCAGCTCATTCCAGTCGCTAGCAGCAGCGAACTGAAAAGAGGAGCGACCCAGGGATGTGTGCGCTTTGGGGACCTTTAACAGAATGTGACTGACAGAACAGGTGTTGTATGTGGAGGATGAGGGCTGCAGTAGATATCTCAGATAGGGAGGAGTGAGGCCTAAGAGGGTTTTATAAATAAGCATCAACCAGTGGGTCTTGCGATGGGTATACAGAGATCAAATCAAAGTTTATTTGTCACATGCGCCGAATACAACAGGTGTAGACCTTACAGTGAAATGCTTACTTACAGGCTCTAACCAATAGTGCAACAAAGGGTATTAGGTGAACAATAGGTAAGTGAAGAAATAAAACAACAGTAAAAAGACAGGCTATATACAGTAGCGAGGCTATAAAAGTAGCGAGGCTACATACAGACACCGGTTAGTCAGGCTGATTGAGGTAGTATGTACATGTAGATATGGTTAAAGTGACTATGTACATATGATGAACAGAGAGTAGCAGTAGCGTAAAAGAGGGGTTGGCGGGTGGTGGGTGGCAGGACACAGTGCAGATCACCCGGTTAGCCAATGTGCGGGAGCACTGGTTGGTCGACCCAATTGAGGTAGTATGTACATGAATGTATAGTTAAAGTGACTATGCATATATGATAAACAGAGAGTAGCACCAGCGTAAAAAGAGGGGTTGGGGGGGGCACACAATGCAAATAGTCCGGGTAGCCATTTGATTACCTGTTCAGGAGTCTTATGGCTTGGGGTTAAAAACTGTTGAGAAGCCTTTTTGTCCAAGACTTGGAACTCCGGTACCGCTTGCCATACGGTAGTAGAGAGAACAGTCTTATTTTTTAAATATTTTTTATTCACCTTTTTTTAACCAGGTAGGCATGTTGAGAACAAGTTCTCATTTACAATTGCGACCTGGCCAAGATAAAGCAAGCAGTTTGACACATACAACAACACAGAGTTACACATGGAGTAAAACAAACATACAGTCAATAATATAGTATAAAATAAGTCTATATACAAAGTGAGCAAATGAGGTGAGATAAGGGAGGTAAAGGCAAAAAAGGCCATGGTGGCGAAGTAAATACAATATAGCAAGTTAAAACACTGGAATGGTAGATTTGCAGTGGAAGAAAGTGCAAAGTAGAAATATAAATAATGGGGTGCAAAGGAGCAAAGTAAATAAATACAATAGGGGAAGTGGTAGTTGTTTGGGCTAAATTATAGATGGGCTATGTACAGGTGCAGTAATCTGTGAGCTGCTCTGACAGCTGGTGCTTAAAGCTAGTGAGGGAGATTTTTGTAGTTCGTTCCAGTCATTGGCAGCAGAGAACTGGAAGGAGAGGCGGCCGAAGGAGGAATTGGCTTTGGGGGTGACCATAGAGATATACCTGCTGGAGCGCGTGCTACAGGTGGGTGCTGCTATGGTGACCAGCGAGCTCACATAAGGGGGAACTTTACCTAGCAGGGTTTTGTAGATGACCTGGAGCCAGTGGGTTTGGCGACGAGTATGAAGCGAGGGCCAGCCAACGATGGAGTATAGGTCGCAGTGGTGGGTAGTATATGGGGCTTTGGTGACAAAACGGATGGCACTGCGATAGACTGCATCCAATTTATTGAGGAGGGTATTGGAGGCTATTTTGTAAATGACATCACCGAAGTCGAGGATTGGTAGGATGGTCAGTTTTACGAGGGCATGTTTGGCAGCATGAGATGCTTTGTTGCGAAATAGGAAGCCAATTCTAGATTTAACTTTGGATTGGAGATGTTTGATGTGAGTCTGGAAGAAGAGTTTACAGTCTAACCAGACACCTAGGTATTTGTAGTTGTCCACATATTCTAAGTCAGAACCGTCCAGAGTAGTGATGCTGGACGGGCGGGCAGGTGCAGGCAGCGATCGGTTGAAGAGCATGCATTTAGTTTTACTTGTATTTAAGAGCAGTTGGAGGCCACGGAAGGAGAGTTGTATGGCATTGAAGCTCGTCTGGAGGGTAGTTAACACAGTGTCCAAAGAAGGGCCAGAAGTATACAGAATGGTGTCGTCTGCGTAGAGGTGGATCAGAGACTCACCAGCAGCAAGAGCGAAATCATTGATGTATACAGAGAAAAGAGTCAGCCCAAGAATTGAACCCTGTGGCACCCCCATAGAGACTGCCAGAGGCCCGGACAACAGGCCCTTCGATTTGACACACTGAACTCTATCAGAGAAGTAGTTGGTGAACCAGGCGAGGCAATCATTTGAGAAACCAAGGCTGTTGAGTCTGCCGATGAGGACGTGGTGATTGACAGAGTCGAAAGCCTTGGCCAGGTCAATGAAAACGGTTGCACAGTATTGTTTCTTATCGATGGCGGTTAAGACATCGTTTAGGACCTTGAGCGTGGCTGAGGTGCACCCATGACCAGCTCTGAAACCAGATTGCATAGCAGAGAAGGTGCGGTGGGGTTCGAAATGGTTGGTAATCTGTTTGTTGACTTGGCTTTCGAAGACTTTAGAGAGGCAGGGTAGGATAGATATAGGTCTGTAGCAGTTTGGGTCAAGAGTGTCCCCCCCCCTTTGAAGAGGGTGATTCTCAATTATAGTGGATTTATCGGTGGTGACAGTTTCCTATCCTCAGTGCAGTGGGCAGCTGGGAGGAGGTGTTCTTATTCTCCAAGGACTTTACAGTGTCCCAGAACTTTTTTGAGTTTGTGTTGCAGGAAGTAAATTTCTGCTTGAAAAAGATAGCCTTGGCTTTTCTGCCTGTGCATATTGGTTTCTAACTTCCCTGAAAAGTTGCATATCACGGGGGCTGTTCGATGCTAATGCAGACTGGGGTGGCTGGGGATTTTGACAATTTATAGGGTCTTCCTCTGACACCGCCTGGTGTAGAGGTCCTGGATGGCAGGCAGCTTAGCCCCAGTGATGTACTGGGCCGTACGCACTACCCTTTGTAGTGCCTTGCGGTCGGAGGCCGAGCAAGTGCCGTACCAGGCAGTGATGCAACCAGTCAGGATGCTCTCGATGTTGCAGCTGTAGAACCTTTTGAGGATCTCAGGACCCATGCCAAATCTTTTTAGTTTCCTGAGGGGGAATAGGCTTTGTCGTGCCCTCTTCACGACCGTGTTGGTGTGTTTGGACCATTCTAGTTTGTTGGTGATGTGGACACCAAGGAACTTGAAGCTCTCAACCTGCTCCACTACAGCCCCGTCGATGAGAATGGGGGCGTGCTCAGTCCTCCTTTTCCTGTAGTCCACAATCATCTCCTTAGTCTTGGTTACGTTGAGGGATAGGTTGTTATTTTGCCACCACCCGGCCAGGTCTCTGGCTGGAAATAACAATATTTCCCGATAGAAATAACAGCTTTCTCCATTCACTGTTATGTATAACTTGATAATAACTATTGATAAGAGCTAGGTAAATGAGTAATACGTTTGGAGAAGGGGATTGTAAATACACAGCAATAGGCTGTCTCGTCGTTGTCAGTGATCAGGCCTACCACTGTTGTGTCGTCTGCAAACTTAATGATGGTGTTGGAGTCGTGCCTGGCCATGCAGTCGTGGGTGAACAGGGAGTACAGGACGGGACTGAGCACGCACCACTGGGGGGCTCCAGTGTTGAGGATCAGCGTGGCAGATGTGTTGCTTCCTTCCCTCGTCACCTGGGGGCGGCCCGTCAGGAAGTCCAGGATCCAGTTGCAGAGGGAGGTGTTTAGGATCCTTAGCTTAGTGGTGAGCTTTGAGGGCACTATGGTGTTGAACTGTAGTCAATGAATAGTATTCTCACATAGGTGTTCCTTTTGTCCAGGTGGGAAAGGGCAGTGTGGAGTGCAATAGAGATTGCATCATCTGTGGATCTGTTTGGGCGGTATGCAAATTGGAGTGGGTCTAGGATTTCTGGGATAATGGTGTTGATGTGAGCCATTACCAGCCTTTCTAAGCTACGGACGTGAGTGCTACGGGCCTGTAGTCATTTAGGCAGGTTGCCTTTGTGTTCTTGGGCACAGGGACTATGGTGGTCTGCTTGATGTTGGTATTACAGACTCAATCAGGGACATGTTGAAAATGTCAGTGAAGACACCTGCCAGTTGGTCAGCACACGTCCTGGTAATCCGTCTGGCCCCGCAGCCTTGTGTATGTTGACCTGTTTAAAGGTCTTACTCACGTTGGCTACGGAGAGCGTGATCACACAGTCATCCGGAACAGCTGATGCTCTCATGCATGCCTCAGTGTTGCTTGCCTCGAAGCGAGCATAGAAGTGATTTAGCTCGTCTGGTAGGCTCGTGTCACTGGGCAGCTCGCGGCTGTGCTTCCCTTTGTAGTCTGTAATAGTTTGCAAGCCCTGCCACATAAGATGAGCGTCGGAGCCGGTGTAGTATGATTCAATCTTAGCCCTGTATTGGCGCTTTGCCTGTTTGATGGTTCATCGCAGGGCATAGCAGGATTTCTTGTAAGCTTCCGGGTTACAGTCCCGCACCTTGAAAGCGGCAGCTCTACCCTTTAACTCAGTGTGAATGTTGCCTGTAATCCATGGCTTCTGGTTTGGGTATGTACGTACAGTCACTGTGGGGACGACGTCCTCGATGCACTTATTGATAAAGCCAGTGACTGATGTGGCGTACTCCTCAATGCCATCGGAAGAATCCCGGAACATGTTCCAGTCTGTGATAGCAAAACAGTCCTGTAGTTTAACATCTGCTTCATCTGACCACTTTTTTATAGACACTGGTGCTTCCTGCTTTAATTTTAGCTTGAAAGCAGGAATCAGGAGGATAGAGTAGTGGTTGGATTTACCAAATGGAGGGCAAGGGAGAGATTTGTACACGTCTCTGTGTGTGGAGTACAGGTGATCTAGAATTTGTTTCCCTCTGGTTGCACATTTAACATGTTGATGGAAATTTGGTAGAACTGATTTTAGTTTCCCTGCATTAAAGTCTCCGGCCACTAGGAGCGCCACCTCTGGGTGAGTGGTTTCCTGTTTGCTTATTTCCTTATACAGCTGACTGAGTGCGGTCTTAGTGCCAGCATCTGTCTGTGGTGGTAAATAAACAGCCACGAAAAGTATAGCTGAAAACTCTCAAGGCAAGTAATGTGGCCTGCAATTTATCACAATATACTCTACTTCAGGCAAGCCAAATCTAGAGACTTCCTTAGATTTCGTGCACCAGCTGTTGTTTACAAATATGCACAGACCGCCCCCCCTCGTCATACCGGAGTGTGCTGTTCTATCTAGCCGGTGCAGCGTATATCCCGCTAGCTGAATATCCATGTCATCATTCAGCCACGATTCCGTGAAACATAGGATATTACAGTTTTTGATGTCCCGTTGGTAGGATATTCGTGATCGTACCTCGTCTATTTATTGTCCAATGATTGCATGTTGGCGAGTAATATTGACTGTAACTGCAGCTTTCCCACTCGCCTTTTGCGGGTCCTTATGAGGCACCCTTCTCTGTGTCCTCTGTACCTGCTTCTCTTCCTCTTGCCAATAACTGGGATGTTGGCCCTGTCAGGTGTTCAGAGTATGTCCTGTGCTTCCTGCTTGTTGAAGAAAAAATCTTTGTCTAATCCGAGGTGAGTGATCGCTGTCCTGATATCCAGAAGCTCTTTTCTGCCGAAACATTATGTACAAAATAAGTTACAAATAACGTGAAAAACACACATATAGCACAATTGGTTGGGCGCCCGTAAAACTGCTGCCATTTCTTCTGGCGCCATTTTACTCAGTTTACAGATGACCAGTTTACAGAGGAGTATAGAGTGCAGTGATGTGTCCTATAAGGAGCATTGGTGGCAAATCTGATTGCCGGATGGTAAAGAACATCTAGCCGCTCGAGAGCACCCTTACCTGCCGATCTATAAATTACGTCTCCGTAATCTAGCATGGGTAGGATGGTCATCTGAATCAGGGTTAGTTTGTCAGTTGGGGTGAAAGAGGAGCGATTACGATAGAGGAAACCAAGTCTAGATTTAACCTTAACCTGCAGCTTTGATATGTGCTGAGAGAAGGACAGTGTACCGTCTAGTCATACTCCCAAGTACTTATATGAGGTGACTATCTCAAGCTCTAAACCATCAGAGGTTTGTGTCTGTGTTACCTGTGTTTCAAGTGTCCCTCTGCTAATGGCCCCTCCTTCTGCTCCTGGCCCCTCCCTCTGCTAATGGCCCCTCCCTCAGCTCCTGGCCCCTCCCTCTGCTCCTGGCCCCTCCTTCTCTAACTCAATCTGTTGCTTAGGGTTTGTAAGTCAGAACTAAACCAGAAATAAACTGGTGGTCTCTGTTTCTCTTGTTCTCTTCTTTCCTATATTCTATATCTTTCTCGCTCTCTATCTCTCTGTCTCTCTCTCTCTCTCTTTGTCTCTCTCTTCTCTCTACTCCAGGGGTGTTAAACTTATTTTAAACTTGTTGAAGGAATTATTTTATGCTCCCTGACTGTCTAGCTTTCATTTCGATGATTATTAGCGAGCTGGACAGAGCCAAGAAGTTTGTTTTCCTACATCAAACCCTCCCCCCCACAATATAATGTTATTTTCCCCCAAAAAATAAACCACCCGCTGGCCGGATTGGAGCCCCTTGTATATGTTTGTATGTTTGACACCCCTACTCTACTCTCTCTTCTCTATCGTTCTCTTCATCTCTCTCTCTCTCTCTCTCTCCCCCCTCCTGCTCTGTTGGTCTCTAGATTCAAACTCGTTGTGCTTTCTCTCTGCAAGACCCAAGGAGTCAATGTCACACACACACCTGAACACTTACTATGGCGTGGCATTGAGCACACAGAGCACTCTCTCACATACATACACACGCAAAACACACCTATTTTATACACAGAGCTTTTTCACACACACCTAGTGAACACACATTCACTTCTCTCTCTCTCTCTCTCTCACTCTCTCACTCTCTCACTCTCTCTCTCTCTCTCTCTCTCTCTCTCTCTCTCTCTCTCTCACTCTCTCACTCTCTCTCTCTCTCACTCTCTCTCTCTCTCTCTCTTTAGCATAGTGACCTATGGTCCCAGTTGGCATCTATACTGTACAGCATGTTGTCTGCTAGAGTGACCTCACACACCGTTTTGAGAACCATAATGGAACTTAGTAATGACTTTCTGTTTTTATCTTTATGATTTTTTTTCTGTGTGTTGTTGACTGAGCCAAATAAGCTGCCACATAGCAGACTCTTGCTTCCCTCACCATCTTTCCTTCTCTCCTGTATTAGAGATGAGAGGAACCAGTCTATAATCGTAAGCGGTGAGTCAGGAGCAGGGAAGACTGTGTCAGCTAAATACGCCATGCGTTACTTTGCTACGGTCAGTGGAGCAGCCACAGAGGCCAACGTAGAGGAGAAGGTCCTCGCATCCAACCCCATCATGGAGGTATGACTCCTCTCCCTTCCCCTTGCCTCTCTTCTCCCTCTCCTCGCTCAAGTCCTCTGCAAAGCCTGCTTCATGGTGTGTTCATGTGGAGTCTGGGAGGGTTAGTTCTCTCCCCCATCTCCTCTATTTCTCTCATCCCTTCCCTCTCCCCTTGGTGTAAGGATGACATCACTCCTCTCACAGCCCTGTCAGCCAATCAGTGGCCAAGCCTTCTTCCTGCTGTGTGTGTGTGTGTGTGTTGATGTAAGCACACATTACCATACCTGCCTGTGCAGCTGAAAGCCTCCTTGTCTTCAGGGAACAGTAACCATGTGTTTTCTCCTTACACACACTTTAACCCCTATATAGTCTCTGTCTGTCTGTCTCTGTCTGTCTGTGTCTCTGTCTCTGTCTGTGTCTGTCTGTCTCTGTGTCTGTCTGTCTGTGGCAGACCTGATTTTCACTGCTGTCAGTCAGTCGGTGATATTGGCTTTAAGCATTTTCAGTCCCTGTGCTGGTGTTGTGAGATCTGATTATCTGGGCAGCGTGACTGCAATAAAGACAGCCTGGAACACCACCACTGACAACTGTGCTTTGACTGCAGGACTCTATTCCCCATGATGCACAGCAGCGGCACCACAGTATCTGTCTCCCCCTGTCCCTCCCCTCCCTGCTGGACAGTTTTAGTTGTACACCATCACATGGCCCAGCTAGCCTGGACACTGACTACTAATGTCAGACCACTGCCTTGTTGTAAAGGGGAGTGATATGCTGATGTTGCTGACCTAATCTATATTTATCGCTCTGTCTCCCTCCTGTGTGTGTGTGTCCGTCTATCCGGTCGTGTGTTTGTGTTTGTTTTTGTGTGTGTGTGTGTGTGTGTGTGTGTGTGTGTGTGTGTGTGTGTGTGTGTGTGTGTGTGTGTGTGTGTGTGTGTGTGTGTGTGTGTTCTCCAGGCGATAGGAAACGCTAAGACGACTCGTAACGACAACAGCAGTCGTTTTGGGAAGTACATTGAGATCGGCTTTGACAAACACTACCGGATCATTGGAGCTAACATGAGGACATATCTACTGGAGAAGTCTAGAGTGGTGTTTCAGGTGATGCACCACCAACACACAGTCGGACCAGGGAAGTCTGGCGCTCTAGTCTGGGTCGGGGGTTATGGGTAGGACCTGCAGTTTTTTTGGTCAGGTCATGTGGTCAGGAAAAGTCAATGACCTATGTATAGGTTATACTGGGAGCCTCAACACTCCCCCTCTCTTTCCATAGCACTGTGTGTAGTGTGGGATGCTATCCATACAGTGCTCCCTGTGTGTGACTCAGTTCACATTCCTTCTTTTTACCTGCCTGTCTCTCTTTACCTCTGCTCAGTCCACCTGAGTCTTCTTTCTCTCTCTGTCTCTCTCTCACTCACACATATTCATATATATATATATGTGTGTATGTCCTTCTGTCTGTCTTTCCTCCTCTTCCACCCAGGTCAGGAAAACACAGGAGACCAAACACGTTCCTTTACTTCTGTTCTGTCCTTCCTTCTGTGTCCAGCTCATTGCTGATAAGAGCCTATTGAATAGTCATCCTTCCTTTTTCTATCTCTCTCTAGCTCTCGTTCTCTCTAGCGCTCGTTCTCTCTAGCTCTCGTTCTCTTTTCTCTCTAGCTCTCGTTCTCTCTAGTGCTCGTTCTCTCTAGCTCTCGTTCTCTTTTCTCTCTAGCTCTCGTTCTCTCTAGCTCTCGTTCTCTTTTCTCTCTAGCTCTCGTTCTCTCTAGCGCTCGTTCTCTCTAGCTCTCGTTCTCTTTTCTCTCTAGCTCTCGTTCTCTTTTCTCTCTAGCTCTCGTTCTCTCTTGCGCTCGTTCTCTCTAGCTCTCGTTCTCTTTTCTCTCTAGCGCTCGTTCTCTCTAGCTCTCGTTCTCTTTTCTCTCTAGCTCTCGTTCTCTCTAGCTCTCGTTCTCTCTAGCTCTCGTTCTCTCTAGCTCTCGTTCTCTCTAGCTCTCGTTCTCTCTAGCTCTCGTTCTCTCTAGCTCTCGTTCTCTTTTCTCTCTAGCTCTCGTTCTCTCTAGCTCTCGTTCTCTCTAGCTCTCGTTCTCTCTAGCTCTCGTTCTCTTTTCTCTCTAGCTCTCGTTCTCTTTTCTCTCTAGCTCTCGTTCTCTTTTCTCTCTAGCTCTCGTTCTCTCTAGCTCTCGTTCTCTCTAGCGCTCGTTCTCTCTAGCTCTCGTTCTCTTTTCTCTCTAGCTCTCGTTCTCTTTTCTCTCTAGCTCTCGTTCTCTCTTGCGCTCGTTCTCTCTAGCTCTCGTTCTCTTTTCTCTCTAGCTCTCGTTCTCTCTAGCTCTCGTTCTCTTTTCTCTCTAGCTCTCGTTCTCTCTAGCTCTCGTTCTCTCTAGCTCTCGTTCTCTCTAGCTCTCGTTCTCTTTTCTCTCTAGCTCTCGTTCTCTCTAGCTCTCGTTCTCTCTAGCTCTCGTTCTCTCTAGCTCTCGTTCTCTTTTCTCTCTAGCTCTCGTTCTCTTTTCTCTCTAGCTCTCGTTCTCTTTTCTCTCTAGCTCTCGTTCTCTCTCGTTCTTTCTCTTTTTTTCTCCGTGTGGATCTGATCCAGGTCACACTGCTGAGACGGATCAGGAATGTGCACAACTTAGAAAGTGTGCACACACACACACACACACACACACACACACACACACACACACACACACACACACACACACACACACACACACACACGTATTGAGATGAGGATAGTGGAGTTTAGCATGTCTTCCCAGACTTGAGGAAGCTGCTGTGAGTCCTGTACTGCAACACGCATTCCCCACATACCTTTCTGCAACAGCACCTGGGTGTGTGTGTCTTAGTCTGTGGTGGAAATGTTGCAACATTAAAACTACTCCACATAATCTAAAAACAGCATGACAGTGTTCTCTTGTCTGTACACAACATTGCACACTGGAATCTCCTGGCTGTGTAGAACATACACTACCTGAAACTGTCTGACTATCTATCTGTCTGTCTCTCTGTGCAGGCGGACGAGGAGAGGAACTATCATATCTTCTACCAGCTGTGTGCGTCCTCCCATCTACCAGAGTTCAAGAATCTGAAGCTAGGTAAGACACAAACAAACACTCTCCATTGGATGGTTGGACGCTTCCTAAGCTATTTGTTCATTGATTAGCCTGACAACCCATCCACATGACTCCGGCCAAACAAAACGCCCACTAGCGTTTCTTCTCCACCACGAGTCTGGATTTGCTTTCCTCCCTCAATACATAGAATGTGAACACATTCTAACCGTTCTGATTGGTCCCGGAAACCAATGGGTTGAGCCCAGCATACATAAATCATGAATCACGTCATTGACTTTGATACGATCCAATCGGTGATGATTTTGTTTTGTACAACGCCCCTCATTTTGAAGTCAGCACAAGCGACTTCTGGGATGGCAGTTACAGACTGAATGGCATTGAGGTGTATACCACCTCAGTCATCGGCTTCATCAGTAAGTGCATCGACGACGTTGTCCCCACAGTGACCGTACGTACGTATCCCAACCAGAAGCCATGGATTACAGGCAACATCCACATCGAACCAAAGGCTAGAGCTGCCGCTTTCAAGGAGCGGGACTCTAATCCGGTCGCCTATAAGAAATCCCGCTATGCCCTCAGACGAACCATCAAACAAGCAAAGCGTCAATACAGGATTAAGATTGAATCCTACTACACCAGCTCTGATGCTCGTCGGATGTGGCAGGGCTTGAAAACTATTACGGACTACAAAGGGAAACCCAGATGCGAGCCTACCAGACGAGCTAAATGCCTTTTTATGCTCGCTTCGAGGCAAGCAACACTGAAACATGCACGGGAGCACCAGATGTTCTGGTTGACTGTGTGATAATGCTCTCGGTGGCCGATGTGAGCAAGACCTTTAAACAGGTCAACATTCACAAAGCAGCGGGCCAGATGGATCACCAGGACATGTACTCAAAGCATGCGTGGACCAACTGTCAAGTGTCTTCACTGACATTTTCAACCTCTCCCTGACCGAGTCTGTAATATCTACATGTTTCAAGCAAACCCCCGTAGTGCCTGTGCCCAAGGAAGCGAAGGTAACCTGCCTAAATGATTACCGCCCCGCAGCACTCACGACGGTAGCCATGAAGTGCTTTGAAAGGCTGTTCATGGCTCACATCAACAGCATCCTCCCGGATACCCTAGACCCACTCCAATTCCCATACCGCCCCAACAGATCCACAGATGACGCAATCTCAATCGCACTCCACACTGCCCTTTCCCACCTGGACAAAAGGAACACCTATGTGAGAATGCTGTTCATTGACTATAGCTCAGCGTTCAACACCATAGTGCCCACGAAGCTCATCACTAAGCTAAGGACCCTGGGACTAAACACCTCCCTCTGCAACTGCCATGTCTGCCACGCTGATCCTCAACACTGGGACCCTTCAGGGGTGTATACTTTGTTCAGTCCTGTACTCCCTGTTCAAACACGACTCCAACACCATCGTTAAGTTTGCTGACGACACAACAGTGGTAGGCCTGATCACCGACAACGATAAGACAGTCTATCGGGAGGCAGTCAGACCTGGCAGTGTGGTGCCAGAACAACAACCTCTCCCTCAATGGGAGCAAGACAAAGGAGATGATCTTTGACTAAAAGAAAAGGCGGGCCGAACAGGCCCCCATTAACGGGGCTGTAGTGGAGTGGGTTGAGAGTTTCAAATTCCTTGATGTTCACATCACCAACAAACTATCATGGTCCAAACACACCAAGACAGTCGTGAAGAGGGCACGACAACACCTTTTCACCTGAAGAAGACTGAAAAGATCTGGCATGGGTCCCCAGATCCTCACAAGGTTCTACAGCTGCACCATCGAGAGCATCCTGTCCGGTTGCATCACCGTATGGCAACTGCTCGGCATTTGATCTCAAGGCGCTACAGAAGGTAGAGCGTACGGCCCAGTACATCACTGGGGCCAAGCTTCCTGCAATCCAGGACCTATATCAAATCAAATCAAATTTTATTAGTCACATGCGCCGAATACAACAGGTGTAGACCTTACAGTGAAATGCTTACTTATGAGCCCCTAACCGACAGTGCAGTTTAAAAAAAAATACAGATAAGAATAGGAGATAAAAGTAACAAGTAATTAAAGAGGAGCAGTAAAAAATAATACATACAGGGGGCTGCCGGTACAGAGTCAATGTGCGGGGGAACCGGTTAGTTGAGGTAGTATGTACATGTAGGTAGAGTTAATTAAAGTGACTCTACCTACATAGGTGGAGTCAGAGGAAAGCCCATAAAATTGTGAAAGACTCCAGTCACCAAAGTCATAGACTGTTTTCTCTGCTACCGCACGGCAAGCAGTACCGGAGCACCAAGTCTAGGACCAAAAGGCTCCTTAACAGCTTCTACCCCCAAGCCATAAGACTGCTGAACAATTAATCAAATGATCTTGTACAATACTCGCTGTTTATTATCTATGCATAGTCACTTCACCTACATGTACAAGTTACCTCTAACATATACCCCCGCACACTGACTCGGTACCGGTACCCTCTGTATATAGCCTCGTTATTGTAAGTAAGCATTTCACGGTAAGGTCTACACTTGTTGTATGTGACAAAAAAAGTTTGATTTGAAGCAATTGGTAGGGCAGTGGAAATAAATTCAGTCAATTATTCAGATTCAATTAAAATCAGTCGTCAGGCAATTTATTGATATCAGTAAATGACAAATGAATAATTCAAGATGGCGCCCCAGTCATTCTCCGTGATCATAGACAACCATATTAGATCATATAGGTGAGATGTGTAACAGGGGTAGAGGAAGTAGTACAGTGTATTTGTAAACAGACCTCAGCCATATTGAGTCATATTAACTGTGGGGTCACACTAACTACAGTAGAGCTCCTGTTAGATCAGAGGTCATGTTGTGGGTGTGAGGCAGTGCCAGCTGCCCGCAGAGATAGACTGAGGTAGAGATCATGTTAGCTCTCTCCCTGGGTGTGAGGCAGAAAGAGAGACTGTGTGTCATCTAATAAGGCTGGGTGTTGCTCCTCAAAATATTCCTTAATTCCACCTGTGAACACACACACACACACACTCACACTTCATCTGCTATTAGACACACTTCATCTCTGCCACACACACAAACACACATTGCCTTAGTCTCTCTCAGCTGGCCTCTTGGCCGAGACACACCCCCAGAATGGAGGTGTTGTCACGGTGATATCAGCCCTGAGTTGCCAGGTAACAGGCTATGGTTGCTTTAGTCTAGAGAAGGCTTTGTCTTGTGTGTGCGCAGTTTATGCCTGCAGGTATTAATAAGAGTGTTCAATGTGTCACACCCACATCAGGTCAGGATTTGGCCCTGTGTGATCCCAGTGACCCGAATGTAGCAGTATTCTCCTGGGCAGCTGCTCTAAACAGCTGAATAGAATACTTCCTATAGGCTACTGATTAACCACTGTTGATGTTGTGTGTGTGCGTGTGCGTGTGCGTGTGCGTGTGTGTGTGTGTGTGTGTGTGTGTGTGTGTGTGTGTCCATGCAGGTAGTGCTGATGTCTTCCACTGCACCAACCAGGGCCGGAACCCAGTCATCGATGGAGTCGACGATGCTAAAGAGATGTGCACAACACAACATGCCTTCTCACTGCTAGGTAATATATATATATATATATATACACACACACCTGACATTCTTTCTCACTTCTAGGTAATATATATATATATATATATATATATATATACACACACACCTGACATTCCTTCTCACTGCTAGGTAATATATATATATATACACACACCTGACATTCCTTCTCACTGCTAGGTAATATATATATATATATATATATATATATATATATATATATATATATATACACACACCTGACATTCCTTCTCACTGCTAGGTAATATATATATACACTGCTCAAAAAAATAAAGGGAACACTAAAATAACACATCCTAGATCTGAATTAATGAAATAATCTTATTAAATACTTTTTTCTTTACATAGTTGAATGTGCTGACAACAAAATCTCACAAAAATAATCAATGGAAATCCAATTTATCAACCCATGGAGGTCTGGATTTGGAGTCACACTCAAAATGAAAGTGGAAAACCACACTACAGGCTGATCCAACTTTGATGTAATGTCTTTAAAACAAGTCAAAATGAGGCTCAGTAGTGTGTGTGGCCTCCACGTGCCTGTATGACCTCCCTACAACGCCTGGGCATGCTCCTGATGAGGTGGCGGATGGTCTCCTGAGGGATCTCCTCCCAGACCTGGACTAAAGCATCCGCCAACTCCTGGACAGTCTGTGGTGCAACGTGGCGTTGGTGGATGGAGCGAGACATGATGTCCCAGATGTGCTCAATTGGATTCAGGTCTGGGGAACGGGCGGGCCAGTCCATAGCATCAATGCCTTCCTCTTGCAGGAACTGCTGACACATTCCAGCCACATGAGGTCTAGCATTGTCTTGCATTAGGAAGAACCCAGGGCCAACCGCACCAGCATATGGTCTCACAAGGGGTCTGAGGATCTCATCTCGGTACCTAATGGCAGTCAGGCTACCTCTGGCGAGCACATGGAGGGCTGTGCGGCCCCCCAAAGAAATGCCACCCCACACCATGACTGACCCACCGCCAAACCGGTCATGCTGGAGGATGTTGCAGGCAGCAGAACGTTCTCCACGGCTTCTCCAGACTCTGTCATGTCTGTCACATGTGCTCAGTGTGAACCTGCTTTCATCTGTGAAGAGCACAGGGCGCCAGTGGCGAATTTGCCAATCTTGGTGTTCTCTGGCAAATGCCATACGTCCTGCATGGTGTTGGGCTGTAAGCACAACCCCCACCTGTGGATGTCGGGCCCTCATACCACCCTCATGGAGTCTGTTTCTGACTGTTTGAGCAGACACATGCACATTTTTGGCCTGCTGGAGGTCATTTTGCAGGGCTCTGGCAGTGCTCCTCCTGCTCCTCCTTGCACAAAGCCAGAGGTAGCGGTCCTGCTGCTGGGTTGTTGCCCTTCTACGGCCTCCTCCACGTCTCCTGATGTACTGGCCTGTCTCCTGGTAGCGCCTCCATGCTCTGGACACTACGCTGACAGACACAGCAAACCTTCTTGCCACAGCTCGCATTGATGTGCCATCCTGGATGAGCTGCACTACCTGAGCCACTTGTGTGGTTTGTAGACTCCGTCTCATGCTACCACTAGAGTGAAAGCACCGCCAGCATTCAAAAGTGACCAAAACATCAGCCTGGAAGCATAGGAACTGAGAAGTGGTCTGTGGTCCCCACCTGCTGAACCACTCCTTTATTGGGGGTGTCTTGCTAATTGCCTATAATTTCCACCTGTTGTCTATTCCATTTGCACAACAGCATGTGAAATGTATTGTCAGTCAGTGTTGCTTCCTAAGTGGACAGTTTGATTTCACAGAAGTGTGATTGACTAGGAGTTACATTGTGTTGTTTAAGTGTTCCCTTTATTTTTTTGAGCAGTGTATATTTATACACACCTGACATTCCTTCTCACTGCTAGGTAATATATATACACACAACTAGATTTATTTGTCACATACGCTGGATATGTGCAGTGAAACGTGCTGTTTTACAGGGTCAGCCATAGTAGTGTTGCGCCTCTGGAGCAAATTATGCTTTAGTGCCTTGCTCAAGTGAACATAGACAGATTTTCACCTTGTCGACTTGTGTATTCGAACCAGCTACCTTTCGGTTACTGGCCCAATGCTCTAAGCGCTAAGCTACCCTATTGTCCTAGGTCACACACAAACACCACACACACGTTAACATTTCCCAGGCAGTCATTTACTCTCAGTCCCATTTGGTTTTTAGTGTAGTGTTGATTTTGATAGTATTGTGTTGTGTGTATTTGTGTTCAGGCATCAACGAGTTGAACCAGAAGGGGCTGTTCCAGGTCCTGGCTGCCATCTTACATCTGGGCAACGTGGAGATCAAGGACCGAGACTCTGACAGCAGCATCATACCTGTAAGGAGACACCTCCAACGTCTCTGACCTCTAACCTCTATTATTAAACCTCTGTCCTCTCCTAATGATTGACTCTTTCTCAAATCGTCTTGACTCACTTCCTCGTATCCGCTCTCCTCACCTCCTTCTCAAAACCCATTGGAGAAGAAGGTCTGAGGGGAGGGACCTTGGACCTTCTCCAAGATGGTTAAGAAGGTTCAAGGAGATGGAAAGAATAGCAGGAAGAGGAATTGAGCCATTGATTGAAATGACCGTGAATCCCTCTCTCTCAGCCCAATAATCGCCACCTGACGGTGTTCTGTGAGCTGATGGGCGTGACCTACCAGGACATGTCTCATTGGCTGTGCCACAAGAAGCTGAAGACAGCCCAGGAGACCTACATCAAGCCCATCCCTCGGCTGCAAGCCTCCAACGCCCGCGACGCGCTCGCCAAACACATCTACGCCAAAGTCTTCAACTGGATCGTGGACCATGTCAACAAATCTCTGCGCGCCACCGTCAAACAGCACTCCTTCATAGGAGTCCTGGATATCTATGGGTGGGTGGTGTGTGTGTGTGTGCGTGTGTGTGCGTGCGTGTGTGCGTGCGTGCGTGAGACAGTCCCTCTCTGACCTCTCCTCTGCTCTCCAGGTTTGAGACGTTTGAGATCAACAGTTTTGAGCAGTTCTGTATCAACTATGCTAACGAGAAACTGCAACAGCAGTTTAACATGGTGAGAAAACTGCCTGTGTCCTGTCTGAAACTGAACTCCTGTGTTTCCGTTGTCTAAATAACCCTGTTGGTGTGTAAAAGTATTCCAAAATAACAATATAAATAGATTGATATCTTTGGTTATTGATGCAGAGTAACAATGTGATCCTCTCAGTACATGCTGACCTTCCCTCTCCTCTCATCTCTCCTCTCCTCCTCCTCTTCTTTCTTCTCCCCTCTCCTCTCCCCTCCCTTTTCCTCTCCCCTCTCGTTTCCTTTCCTCTGCCCTCTCCTATCCTCTGCCCTCCCTTTTCCTCTCCCCTCTCCTTTCCTTTCCTCTGCCCTCTCCCCTTTCCTCTGCCCTCCCCTTTCCTCTGCCCTCTCCTTTCCTCTGCCCTCTCCCCTTTCCTCTGCCCTCTCCCCTTTCCTCTGCCCTCTCCTTTCCTCTGCCCTCTCCTTTCCTCTGCCCTCTCCTTTCCTCTGCCCTCTCCTTTCCTCTGCCCTCCCCTTTCCTCTGCCCTCTCCTTTCCTCTGCCCTCTCCTTTCCTCTGCCCTCTCCTTTCCTTTCCCCTGCCCTCTCCTATCCTCTGCCCTCTCCTATCCTCTGCCCTCTCCTTTCCTCTGCCCTCTCCTTTCCTCTGCCCTCCCCTTTCCTCTGCCGTCTCCTTTCCTCTGCCCTCTCCTTTCCTCTGCCCTCTCCTTTCCTCTGCCCTCTCCTTTCCTTTCCCCTCTCCTTTCCTCTGCCCTCTCCTTTCCTCTGCCCTCTCCCCTTTCCTCTGCCCTCTCCTTTCCTCTGCCCTCTCTTCTCCCCTCCTCTCTTTTGCTCTACCCTCTCCCCCTTTCCTCTCCCCCTTTCCTCTCCCCCTTTCTCCTCCCCTCTCCTATCTACAGCATGTGTTCAAGCTGGAGCAGGAGGAGTATTTGAAGGAGCAGATTCCCTGGACTCTGATAGACTTCTATGATAACCAGCCATGTATCAACCTCATAGAGGCCAAGATGGGAGTACTAGACCTGCTGGACGAAGAGTGCAAGGTACACACACACACACACACACACACACACACACACACACACACACACACACACACACACACACACACACACACACACACACACACACACACACACACACACACACACACACACACACACACACACACAGAGAGAGAGTGTAACTAGTGTGAACCAGTGTTCTGTGTGTCCAGATGCCTAAAGGTTCAGATGACTCATCCAGAGTAACTAGTGTGAACCAGTGTTCTGTGTGTCCAGATGCCTAAAGGTTCAGATGACTCATCCAGAGTAACTAGTGTGAACCAGTGTTCTGTGTGTCCAGATGCCTAAAGGTTCAGATGACTCATCCAGAGTAACTAGTGTGAACCAGTGTTCTGTGTGTCCAGATGCCTAAAGGTTCAGATGACTCATCCAGAGTAACTAGTGTGAACCAGTGTTCTGTGTGTCCAGATGCCTAAAGGTTCAGATGACTCATCCAGAGTAACTAGTGTGAACCAGTGTTCTGTGTGTCCAGATGCCTAAAGGTTCAGATGACTCATCCAGAGTAACTAGTGTGAACCAGTGTTCTGTGTGTCCAGATGCCTAAAGGTTCAGATGACTCGTGGGCCCAGAAGCTGTATAACACCCATCTGAAGACCTGCTCTCTGTTTGAGAAACCTCGCATGTCCAACAAAGCCTTCATCATACAGCACTTCGCTGACAAGGTACTGATCACTGTGTGTTGTGTGTGCAGTGTTGATGTCTTGGCTGACCCAGTGCTGCTGAGTTCTGTTTTAGTCTCTGTCCGGTTACAGAGAGAGGGAAGTGAGCCGGTTCACTCTATGAATAAAATGAATGCTGTTCTGATTGATAATCTGAGTCAAAATTGACAGTTCTGAAAATCACTTTGGATTAAAGTGTCAGCAAAATGACTTTATTTTGTAATTGTTGTGTCCAGGTGCAGTACCAGTGTGATGGCTTTCTGGAGAAGAACAAGGACACAGTGAATGAAGAGCAGATCAATGTCCTGAAGGCAAGCAAGGTGTGTGTCCCTGCCAAACACACACACACACACACACACACACACACACACACACACACACACACACACACACACTGCACGTTCAATGGGTAACACACACCGCACGTTCAATGGGTAACATACACACACACCGCACATTCAATGGGTAGCACACACACAAACACACCGCACATTCAATGGGTAACACACACACACCGCACATTCAATGGGTAACACACACACATTTGATGACTTTCTCATTAGTGCGTGTGCTTGACAGTCTGTGTTGTCTCACTGAATGACCTCCGACAGGGAACCCAGTGAAGGTCAGGAGAAACAGCACCCTCTGCTGTCCATGTGGTGTAATGAGGATGTGCACACAGTTGGAGACATTTTCTGTCCACCAAATAGGCCTTGCTCGTGTGTGTGTGTGTGTGTGTGTGTGTGTGTGTGTGTGTGTGTGTGTGTGTGTGTGTGTGTGTGTGTGTGTGTGTGTGTGTGTGTGTGTGTGTGTGTGTGTGTGTGTGTGTGTGTGTGTGTGTGTAAAGACTCACTCTGCCCGTTGTTCTGTTGTAGAGGCCAGCAGCAGCAGAGAGGGGTAAGGGTTAAAACACTCCTTTAACCCCTAACACCTTAAACACACACAGGGTTAACTACACTGGAACAATCATCATCATGGAAACCTGCTTGACTAACCAGTAATAGTGTAGAAGTGATAATGACTCTTTAATGAGAATGAAGCTATAGAAATTGAGCATTTCAACCCATCCTCATGGTTCTGTGTGTGTTGACAATAAACACACATTCCTTCTCAGTCATGTGTTCTGCTGTCTGAGCCATCAGACGTTGTGCCATGTCTGTGGTCTGATGCTGTGGTCTGATGCTGTGTCTGATGCTGTGTCTGATGCTGTGTCTGATGCTGTGTCTGATGCTGGGTCTGATGCTGTGTCTGATGCTGTGTCTGATGCTGTGTCTGATGCTGTGTCTGATGCTGGGTCTGATGCTGTGTCTGATGCTGGGTCTAATGCTGGGTCTGATGCTGTGTCTGATGCTGTGTCTGATGCTGGGTCTGATGCTGGGTCTGATGCTTTGATTTGGATTTCTACTTTTATATGATTTCTACTTTTAATATGTTTTAGATGTGTGTACTGCAATGATTTTGATTTCCTAGGTTTCTTTCATTTTTGGTTAATCTTTATTTTGTCGTTGTGTTGTTTGTTTTACATCTGTTGTCCATGTGTCTGTCCCGTCATGACAACAACCATTAAACAGCTAAAGGTAAAGATGCTGCCCTCCTCTTTCTGTCTCAACCTTCTTTCGTTCTTTCTTTCTATCTTTCTAACCCACACCATTCATTCTTCCTCACCGTGGTCTCACAATAGTTCAAATGGCACTTAAGTATGTGGGGAGGTGGTGAGGCTGAACGGACGCTGCAGCACTGGAGACTACCCCGGGGGTGGGGAGGCTGAACGGATGCTGCAGCACTGGAGACTACCCCGGGGGTGGGGAGGCTGAACGGATGCTGCAGCACTGGAGACTACCCCGGGGGTGGGGAGGCTGAACGGATGCTGCAGCACTGGAGACTACCCCGGGGGTGGGGAGGCTGAACGGATGCTGCAGCACTGGAGACTACCCCGGGGGTGGGGAGGCTGAACGGACGCTGCAGCACTGGAGACTACCCCGGGGGTGGGGAGGCTGAACGGACGCTGCAGCACTGGAGACTACCCCGGGGGTGGGGAGGCTGAACGGACGCTGCAGCACTGGAGACTACCCCGGGGGTGGGGAGGCTGAACGGACGCTGCAGCACTGGAGACTACCCCGGGGGTGGGGGGGCTGAACGGACGCTGCAGCACTGGAGACTACCCCGGGGGTGGGGGGGCTGAACGGACGCTGCAGCACTGGAGACTACCCCGGGGGTGGGGGGGCTGAACGGACGCTGCAGCACTGGAGACTACCCCGGGGGTGGGGGGGCTGAACGGACGCTGCAGCACTGGAGACTACCCCGGGAGTGGGGGGGCTGAACGGACGCTGCAGCACTGGAGACTACCCCGGGGATGGGGGGGCTGCACTGTGGCCCTCTCCCCATTTACATCTTAACCAACCACAATACAGAGAACACACTAACCAATCGCTTTCTCCTTGAACCATAACATGCACAATGTTCAGGGTTGTCATTTTAGATAGTTAGATATAAAGGATGGTAGGAATAAGCCACCCACAGATACCTATGGCTAACAATGCAAACTATTAGCTTAGCAAGTTTGTGACGTAACTGTCTATTGGCTGCTGCTACCTTTTAATTTATACAAGTCTCTCTCTATATATACATGTCATTTAAGAACAGTGTCTTATTTGCAATAATGTTTGTGTGTGGTGTGTAGTTGGACCTGCTAGTGGAGCTGTTTCAGGATGAGGAGAAAGTGACCAGTCCGACAGGGACCGCTCCAGGAGGTCGAACACGACTCAGCGTCAAACCAAAAGAGATCAGATCTGGAGCAAGCAGCAAGGAGCACAAGAAGACTGTTGGCTGCCAGGTAGACTGATCATAGACACACACACCTACGGACACTCAGACCAGGGTTGGGACTTGCCAACCAGAGTCAGAATAGCTGAAATGTAAAAGTGAAGGACTTGAATAATCTCCTCTCTTTACTCTTTCTCCTCTGTCTCTGTCCTCTCTTCTCCCTCTCTGTCTCTGTCCTCTCTTCTCTGTCCTCTCTTCTCTGTCTCTGTCCTCTCTTCTCTGTCTCTGGTCCTCTCTTCCCTCTCTCTGTCCTCTCTTCTCCCTCACTGTCTCTGTCCTCTCTTCTCCCTCTCTGTCTCTGTCCTCTCTTCTCTGTCCTCTCTTCTCTGTCCTCTCTTCTCTGTCCTCTCTTCTCTGTCTCTGGTCCTCTCTTCTCTGTCTCTGTCCTCTCTTCTCCCTCTCTGTCTCTGTCCTCTCTTCTCTGTCCTCTCTTCTCTGTCTCTGGTCCTCTCTTCTCTGTCTCTGTCCTCTCTTCTCCCTCTCTGTCTCTGTCCTCTCTTCTCTGTCCTCTCTTCTCTGTCTCTGTCCTCTCTTCTCTGTCTCTGTCCTCTCTTCTCCCTCACTGTCTCTGTCCTCTCTTCTCCCTCTCTCTGTCCTCTCTTCTCCCTCTCTGTCTCTGTCCTCTTCTCCCTCTCTCCTCTGTCTCTGTCCTCTCTCTCTGTCCTCTCTTCTCCCTCTCTCTCTGTCCTCTCTTCTCCCTCTCTCTCTGTCCTCTCTTCTCCCTCTCTCTCTGTCCTCTCTTCTCTCTCTCTGTCCTCTCTTCTCCCTCTCTCCTCTGTCTCTGTCCTCTCTTCTCCCTTTCTCCTCTGTCTCTGTCCTCACTTCTCCCTCTCTCCTCTGTCGCTGTCCTCTCTTCTCCCTCTCTCCTCTGCCTCTGTCCTCACTTCTCCCTCTCTCCTCTGTCTCTGTCCTCTCTTCTCCCTCTCTCCTCTGTCTCTGTTCTCTCTTCTCCCTCCCTCTCTCCTCTGTCTCTGTCCTCTCTTCTTCCTCTGTCCTCTCTTCTCCCTCTCTCCTCTGTCTCTGTCCTCTCTTCTCCCTCTCTCCTCTGTCCTCTCTTCTCCCTCTCTCCTCTGTCTCTGTCCTCTCTTCTCCTTCTCTCCTCTCCTCCTGTAGTTCCGGAACTCTCTGGCTATGTTGATGGAGACTCTGAATGCGACCACTCCTCACTATGTTCGCTGCATCAAGCCCAATGACCTCAAGTTCCCCTTCACGTGAGTACCTGCATGCTACTCTATGGTTAAGTTTCCATAGTACCATCTGACTTGGCAAGATGAAGTTAGGGGAATGTAATTGTGATGTCATGAGGCTGAATGGTTCTCTCCAGGTTTGGCTGGTATGGTTGGATTAACTATGCGAATGTTGTCTTTAGGTTTGACCCTAACATTAGTGGAATGTTGTCTTTAAGTTTGACCCTAATGTTAGGTGTACATTGTCTTTAGGTTGAGCTGAATGTTGTGTGTGGGTCTGACCCTAACGTTAGGTGAATGTTGTCTTTAGGTTTGACCCTAAGCGAGCGGTGCAGCAGCTCAGAGCCTGTGGTGTTCTGGAGACCATCCGCATTTCAGCCGCAGGCTTCCCATCCAGGTGGACCTACCAGGAGTTCTTCAGTCGTTACCGGGTTCTGATGAAGCAGAAGGACGTCCTGTCGGACAGGAGGCTGACCTGTAGGAACGTCCTGGAGAAACTGGTGCAGGTATGAGGGGTTAGAGGTCAGCAGCATACCACCCTGCATCCCACTGCTGGCTTCCTTCTGAAGCTAAGCAGGGTTGGTCCTGGTCAGTCCCTGGATGGGAGACCAGATGCTGCTGGAAGTGGTGTTGGAGGGCCAGTAGGAGGCACTCTTTCCTCTGGTCTTAAAAATAGCCCAATGCCCCAGGGCAGTGATTGGGGACATTGCCCTGTGTAGGGTGCCGTCTTTCGGATGGGATGATAAATGGGTGTCCTGACTCTCTGAGGTCATTAAAGATCCCATTGCACTTATCGTAAGAGTAGGGGTGTTAACCCCGGTGTCCTGGCTAAATTCCCAATCTGGCCCTCATACCATCATGGCCACCTAATCATCCCCAGTTTACAATTGGCTCATTCATCCCCCTCCTCTCTCCTGTAACTATTTCCCAGGTTGTTGCTATAAATGAGAATGTGTTCTCAGTCAACTTACCTGGTAAAATAACGGTAAAATAAAATACAAATAAATAAAGAGGTCAGGCCTGTTTGAGATCAACTACATTGCAATCAGACTGCGCAGAATCAAAGATCTACAAATCTTCTTCTGTCCCAACTATTTATGTCAGAGATGGTCAACTCCAGTCCTCGGGGTCCGGAGCGGTGAGACACATTCTCCCCATCCCTAGCAAACCCAGCTGATTAAACTAATTGCATGATGAGTTGATTATTGGAGTCAGGTTTGTTAGCTGGGGCAAAAGTGTGACACCAATCAGGACCCCGACTGGAGTTGCCCATCCCTGATTTATGTGGTCAAAATGATCAATTCTGGACCTCACCTTGCTCAAACTGATCCCCTAAAACAGGATGTCTCTCTCTCTCTCTCTCCAGGACCAGGACAAGTACCAGTTTGGTAAGACTAAGATCTTCTTCAGGGCTGGTCAGGTTGCCTACCTGGAGAAGCTGAGGGCTGATAAGCTGAGGAAGGCGTGCGTCCGCATCCAGAAGACCATCCGCTGCTGGCTGGTACGCAAGAAGTACCTCCGCAAGAAGCATGCTGCCATCACCATCCAGAGATACACCCGCGGACACCAGGCCCGCTGGTCAGTGGAGCACACACCTGTCACTCAGCACCCTCTGGACAATCACGATGCAGATAAAAGTAGTTTAGGCTGTATGACTTCCTGAAAAGGAGCCAATCAGAATTGTCTGATGTATTGTAGGAAGTGGGAACATTTTTATAAATATTTATTTGTGATTTGATTGATTTGTTAATCCGATCAGTTGGAGGTTATTGGTGGGAAAATTATAGTAATTCAACAGCATTTTTCACCAATTACCCTGACTACACTCTCTCTCCCCTACCTCCTCTGTCCCCTGCCTCTCTCTCCCCATCTCTCTCCTGCCTCCTCTGTCCCCCTCTCTCATTCTCTCCCCTGCCCCCCTCTCTCTCTCCCCTGCCTCTCTCCCTCCCCTCTCTATCTCTCTCCTGCCTCCCCTGCCCCCTCTCTCACTCTCTCCCCTGCCCCCTCTCTCACTCTCTCCCCTGCCTCCCCTCTATCTCTCTCCTGCCTCCTCTGTCCCCCTCTCTCATTCTCTCCCATGCCCCCCCAATCTCTCTCTCTCCTGCCTCTCTCCCTCCCCCAGTCTGGTTAAGTACATGCGTCGTACCCTGGCAGCCATCACTATCCAGAAGTTCCAGAGGATGTGTGTCCAGAGGAAACTGTACCTACAGAAGCAGGCTGCTGCCCTGGTCATGCAGACTATCCTCAGAGCATACATGGCCCGACAGAAATACCAAGGGGTGAGAGATGCATACACTATATACACACACACTACATGTTTCTTGTTTTACTCTCTTTGTGGGGGGACATTTGGTGAGTTTAGGATAGAAGAACCAACAAACACACACACCTAGCACTGCCAGCTAATAGCACAGCTGTCCTGCATGTCTGTCAGCAGTGTGGTTTATAAATAACACCAGTACAACGTTGGATGGACTTGGGTCACCCTCATACCTGGACCACTCCCAGGGAGTTAGGGAGAGAACTAGGCTGGTGTCTGTCTGATTACTGGGAGTTAGGGAGAGAACTAGGCTGGTGCTCTGTCGGGGTGGGGGCAGGCGGGCCGTTACTGGGAGTTAGGGAGAGAACTAGGCTGGTGTCTCTGGTCCCAGGGAGTTAGGGAGAGAACTAGGCTGGTGTCTGTCTGATTACTGGGAGTTAGGGAGAGAACTAGGCTGGTGTCTCTGGTTACTTGGAGCTAGGGAGAGAACTAGGCTGGTGTCTCTGGTCCCTGGGAGCTAGGGAGAGAACTAGGCTGGTGTCTCTCTGGTTACTGGGAGTTAGGGAGAGAACTAGGCTGGTGTCTCTCTGGTTACTGGGAGTTAGGGAGAGAACTAGGCTGGTGTCTCTGATTACTGGGAGTTAGGGAGAGAACTAGGCTGGTGTCTCTGGTCCCTGGGAGCTAGGGAGAGAACTAGGCTGGTGTCTCTGATTACTGGGAGTTAGGGAGAGAACTAGGCTGGTGTCTCTGGTTACTGGGAGCTAGGGAGAGAACTAGGCTGGTGTCTCTGGTCACTGGGAGCTAGGGAGAGAACTAGGCTGGTGTCTCTGGTTACTGGGAGTTAGGGAGAGAACTAGGCTGGTGTCTCTCTGGTCACTGGGAGTTAGGGAGAGAACTAGGCTGGTGTCTCTCTGATTACTGGGAGTTAGGGAGAGAACTAGGCTGGTGTCTCTCTGGTTACTTGGAGCTAGGGAGAGAACTAGGCTGGTGTCTCTCTGGTTACTGGGAGTTAGGGAGAGAACTAGGCTGGTGTCTCTGGTCACTGGGAGCTAGGGAGAGAACTAGGCTGGTGTCTCTCTGGTTACTGGGAGTTAGGGAGAGAACTAGGCTGGTGTCTCTGGGAGCTAGGGAGAGAACTAGGCTGGTGTCTCTGGGAGTTAGGGAGAGAACTAGGCTGGTGTCTCTTTGGTTACTGGGAGCTAGGGAGAGAACTAGGCTGGTGTCTCTGGGAGCTAGGGAGAGAACTAGGCTGGTGTCTCTCTGGTTACTGGGAGTTAGGGAGAGAACTAGGCTGGTGTCTCTGGGAGCTAGGGAGAGAACTAGGCTGGTGTCTCTCTGGTTACTGGGAGTTAGGGAGAGAGCTAGGCTGGTGTCTCTGGGAGCTAGGGAGAGAACTAGGCTGGTGTCTCTCTGGTCTCTGGGAGCTAGGGAGAGAACTAGGCTGGTGTCTCTTTGGTTACTGGGAGCTAGGGAGAGAACTAGGCTGGTGTCTCTCTGGTTACTTGGAGCTAGGGAGAGAACTAGGCTGGTGTCTCTGGTCACTGGGAGCTAGGGAGAGAACTAGGCTGGTGTCTCTGGTCACTGGGAGCTAGGGAGAGAACTAGGCTGGTGTCTCTCTGGTTACTTGGAGCTAGGGAGAGAACTAGGCTGGTGTCTCTGGTCACTGGGAGCTAGGGAGAGAACTAGGCTGGTGTCTCTGGTTACTGGGAGTTAGGGAGAGAACTAGGCTGATGTCTCTGGTCACTGGGAGTTAGGGAGAGAACTAGGCTGATGTCTCTCTGATTACAGGGAGTTAGGGAGAGAACTAGGCTGGTGTCTCTGGTCACTGGGAGTTAGGGAGAGAACTAGGCTGGTGTCTCTGGTCACTGGGAGTTAGGGAGAGAACTAGGCTGATGTCTCTCTGATTACAGGGAGTTAGGGAGAGAACTAGGCTGATGTCTCTCTGATTACAGGGAGTTAGGGAGAGAACTAGGCTGGTGTCTCTTTGGATTATTGGAGCTAGGGAGAGAACTAGGCTGGTGTCTCTTTGGATTATTGGAGCTAGGGAGAGAACTAGGCTGGTGTCTCTTTGGATTATTGGAGCTAGGGAGAGAACTAGGCTGATGTCTCTCTGATTACAGGGAGTTAGGGAGAGAACTAGGCTGGTGTCTCTTTGGATTATTGGAGTTAGGGAGAGAACTAGGCTGGTGTCTCTTTGGATTATTGGAGCTAGGGAGAGAACTAGGCTGGTGTCTCTTTGGTTACTGGGAGCTAGGGAGAGAACTAGGCTGGTGTCTCTGGGAGCTAGGGAGAGAACTAGGCTGGTGTCTCTCTGGTTACTGGGAGTTAGGGAGAGAGCTAGGCTGGTGTCTCTGGGAGCTAGGGAGAGAACTAGGCTGGTGTCTCTCTGGTTACTGGGAGTTGGGGAGAGAACTAGGCTGGTGTCTCTGGTTACTGGGAGTTAGGGAGAGAACTAGGCTGGTGTCTCTCTGGTCACTGGGGCCATGTTGGGGTCAGGTGACATGGCAGTAGTTAGGGACTGTCCCTCTGACTGACACACACAGCTGACCTCTTTAACATAACCCTGCCAGGATATCTGTTTGTCTGTGCATCTGTTTGTCTCTCTCTCTCTCTGTGTCTGACATCACTCGTCTGTTATATTAGGTAGAAGAGTAGACACTAGATAGATCTCCTGTTGTTGTGGATTAACAGCAAGATGAAGCCCTGGAGACCAATAAGAGCTCAGGAACACCAGAATTCTCACATTACATTCACAGGAACTAACTCTCTCTTTCTCCCTCTCTCTCCACAGTTGCTGCGTAACCACAAAGCTGTGTTCATCCAGAAACACGTGCGTGGCTGGCTGGCAAGACAGCGGTACAAGCGCTCTCTGCGAGCCATCGTCTATCTGCAGTGCTGCATCAGGAGGATGAAGGCCAAGAAAGAGCTGAAGAAGCTGAAAATCGAGGCCCGCTCCGTTGAACATTTCAAGAAACTTAACGTCGGCATGGAGAATAAGATCATGCAGCTGCAGAGGAAGTTAGACGAACAGGTGGGGCTCTGTAGAAACCAGGCGGCCATTTTGGATCTTTGTGTTGCTGGATAACAAACTCTCTCCTCCAAGAGTGACTGCTCGAATAGAATATGCATCTTCACACATTACATTAACATGATCTCTCTCTCCCAGGCTAAAGACAACCGTGTGACTAGCGAGCGGCTGAACTCTCTGGAGACGTCCCACGCGGTGGAGAGTGAGAAGCTGAAGGTAGAGGTGTCTAAGCTGAAGGGGATAGAAGAGGAAGCCAAGAACAACGCCAACCGTGTCACTTCCCTTCTGGAGGAGCTGGAGAGGCTGAGGAAGGAGCTGACCACCACCCAGAAAGAGAAGAAGACCATAGAGGACTGGGCTACCAAGTACAGGGATGAGATGGAAAAGGTGAGGGATGTGGTGGGATAGAAAATGGCTCACTCTAGTCATCTCTTCATCTTGTCTCCTCCAGTCACTTCTCAGATATATTTCAGTTAAATGGCTCCCTTTCATACATTGTTCCCATAGTGGCCCTATAGAAGTGTGACAAGTTTGTATAAGAATGTGTGTCGTGGTTCAATGGTTTAGGACCCAGGGGAATCTACTGCAGACTGGGCACATGGCGGGCTGGGAGGCCATTGCCTTGGTGTAGGTGAGACCGGTAGACTAGTGTAGTGTGGGTGTGTAGGTGAGACAGGTAGACTAGTGTAGTGTAGTGTGGGTATGTAGGTGAGACCGGTAGACTAGTGTAGTGTGGGTGTGTAGGTGAGACAGGTAGACTTGTGTAGTGTGGGTGTGTAGGTGAGCCAGGTAGACTAGTGTAGTGTAGTGTGGGTGTGTAGGTGAGACCGGTAGACTAGTGTAGTGTGAGACAGGTAGACTAGTGTAGTGTGGGTGTGTTGGTGAGACAGGTAGACTTGTGTAGTGTGGGTGTGTAGGTGAGCCAGTTAGACTAGTGTAGTGTGGTGTGTAGGTGAGACCGGTAGACTAGTGTAGTGTGGGTGTGTAGGTGAGACAGGTAGACTAGTGTAGTGTGGGTGTGTAGGTGAGACAGGTAGACTAGTGTAGTGTGGGTGTGTAGGTGAGACAGGTAGACTATTGTAGTGTAGGTGAGACCGGTAGACTAGTGTAGTGTGGGTGTGTAGGTGAGACAGGTAGACTAGTGTAGTGTGGGTGTGTAGGTGAGACCGGTAGACTAGTGTAGTGTGAGACAGGTAGACTAGTGTAGTGTGGGTGTGTAGGTGAGACAGGTAGACGAGTGAGGGTGTGTAAGTGATACAGGTAGACTCGTGGGTGTGTAGGTGAGACAGGTAGGCTAGTGTAGTGTGGGTGTGTAGGTGGGACAGGTAGACTATTGTGTACTGTGGGTGAGACAGGTAGGCTTGTGTCGTGTGGGTGTGTGGGTGAGACAGGTAGACTCGTGTACTGTGGGTGTGTAGGTGAGACAGGTAGACTATTGTGTACTGTGGGTGAGACAGGTAGGCTAGTGTCGTGTGGGTGTGTAGGTGAGACAGGTAGACTTGTGTAGTGTGGGTGTGTAGTTAAGAGCAGGTAGGCTAGTGTACTGTGGGTGTGTAGTTAAGAGCAGGTAGACTAGTGTACTGTGGGTGTGTAGGTAAGAGCAGGTAGACTAGTGTAGTGTGGGTGTGTAGTTAAGAGCAGGTAGACTAGTGTAGTGTGGGTGTGTAGTTAAGAGCAGGTAGACTAGTGTACTGTGGGTGTGTAGTTATGAGCATGTAGACTAGTGTAGTGTGGGTGTGTAGTTATGAGCAGGTAGACTTGTGTGGGTGTGTAGTTATGAGCAGGTAGACTAGTGTAGTGTGGGTGTGTAGTTAAGAGCAGGTAGACTAGTGTACTGTGGGTGTGTAGTTAAGAGCAGGTAGACTAGTGTACTGTGGGTGTGTAGTTATGAGCAGGTAGACTAGTGTACTGTGGGTGTGTAGTTAAGAGCAGGTAGACTAGTGTGGGTGTGTAGTTAAGAGCAGGTAGACTAGTGTGGGTGTGTAGTTAAGAGCAGGTAGACTAGTGTACTGTGGGTGTGTAGTTAAGAGCAGGTAGACTAGTGTACTGTGGGTGTGTAGTTAAGAGCAGGTAGACTAGTGTAGTGTGGGTGTGTAGTTATGAGCAGGTAGACTAGTGTACTGTGGGTGTGTAGTTATGAGCAGGTAGACTAGTGTAGTGTGGGTGTGTAGTTATGAGCAGGTAGACTAGTGTACTGTGGGTGTGTAGTTATGAGCAGGTAGACTAGTGTAGTGTGGGTGTGTAGTTAAGAGCAGGTAGACTAGTGTACTGTGGGTGTGTAGTTATGAGCAGGTAGACTAGTGTAGTGTTGGGTGTGTAGTTAAGAGCAGGTAGACTAGTGTACTGTGGGTGTGTAGTTAAGAGCAGGTAGACTAGTGTACTGTGGGTGTGTAGTTATGAGCAGGTAGACTAGTGTAGTGTTGGGTGTGTAGTTAAGAGCAGGTAGACTAGTGTGGGTGTGTAGTTAAGAGCAGGTAGACTAGTGTACTGTGGGTGTGTAGTTAAGAGCAGGTAGACTAGTGTAATGTGGGTGTGTAGTTAAGAGCAGGTAGACTAGTGTACTGTGGGTGTGTAGTTAAGAGCAGGTAGACTAGTGTAATGTGGGTGTGTAGTTAAGAGCAGGTAGACTAGTGTAATGTGGGTGTGTAGTTAAGAGCAGGTAGACTAGTGTACTGTGGGTGTGTAGTTAAGAGCAGGTAGACTAGTGTACTGTGGGTGTGTAGTTAAGAGCAGGTAGACTAGTGCTAGCTGTACAGTACAGTAGATCAGTCCTCCAGAAGCCCAGTGAAATCAACTAAACCCCAATGTCTCTACCGTCCAGACCTGAGTCAGATACAGAACATCTGTCAAATACTGAAGATGCACTTGATTTGTTTCACCCTGTACACTGGGACCAATGGAAATGTTCTGAAACGCCCCCAACTCTGCACACTGGTCCAGCAAATCAAGTGCACCTTTAAGTATTTGAAACTATTAGACCCAGATCTGCTAGTGTTCTCAAATCACATGATTGATGGATTAGTGGACCAATAGGCTGTGGTAGACTTGATAGAAGTACTTTCTCCTGTGTGTGAAGATGGTAGCAGAGCTGAAGCAGCAGAATGGTCTGCTGAAGACCGAGAAAGACGACCTGAACCGAATGATCAAGGAACAGAGCCAGCAGATGACAGGTACCAACCATTCACTAGCTTTAGACCAATCACATTCACTGTTACTAGATTTAGACCAATCACATTCCGTGTTAATACTTTTAGACCAATCACATTCATTGTTGAAGTTCCATACAGAGAATTGATGATACGTTCCCCATACGTGCTGAACTTGTCTTCTTTCTCCTCTCTCTCCCTCTTTCCCTTCTTCTGTCTGTGCTCTCTCCTCTCTACCTCCACCCTCTTTCCCTTCTTCTCTCTGGGCTCTCTCCTCTCTACCTCCACCCTCTTTCCCTTCTTCTCTCTGGGCTCTCTCCTCTCCACCTCCTCCCCCTTTCCCTTCTTCTCTCTGGGCTCTCTCCTCTCTACCTCCACCCTCTTTCCCTTCTTCTCTCTGCTCTCTCCTCTCCACCTCCTCCCCCTTTCCCTTCTTCTCTCTGGGCTCTCTCCTCTCTACCTCCACCCTCTTTCCCTTCTTCTCTCTGCTCTCTCCTCTCCACCTCCTCCCCCTTTCCCTTCTTCTCTCTGGGCTCTCTCCTCTCTACCTCCACCCTCTTTCCCTTCTTCTCTCTGGGCTCTCTCCTCTCTACCTCCACCCCCTTTCCCTTCTTCTGTCTGTGCTCTCTCCTCTCTACCTCCTCCCCCTTTCCCTTCTTCTGTCTGTGCTCTCTCCTCTCTACCTCCTCCCCCTTTCCCTTCTTCTGTCTGTGCTCTCTCCTCTCTACCTCCTCCCCCTTTCCCTTCTTCTGTCTGTGCTCTCTCCTCTCCACCTCCTCCCTTTTTCCCTTCTTCTCTCTGCTCTCTCCTCCCCATCTCCACCTCCTCCCCGTTTCAGAGAAAATGACTCGTGCATTAGTGGAGGAGACTCAGCAGTTGGAGAGCGATCTGAACGAGGAGAGGTCTCGCTACCAGAACCTCCTAACAGAACACCTGAGACTGGAGGAACGCTACGACGACCTCAAGGAAGAAATCACTCTCTCTGTGGTAGGAGGCTAACGCATAGCATGTCAACATTTTCACACTCACACTGGACCGAACCAGACCACACACACTCACAAACGCTGGACCGAACCAGACCACACACACACTCACAAACGCTGGACCGAACCAGACCACACACACACTCACAAACGCTGGACCGAACCAGACCACACACACTTACACACACGCCACACTGCCCCACCATACTATACACACACACCAAACAAACACACTGCCCCACACCACAAACACACACTAACATCCCCTTGCCCCTCCTTTCTCCAGAGCGTGCCCAAGCCCGGCCACAGGAGAACAGACTCCACCCACAGCAGCAACGGATCAGAGTGCACCTACAACTCCGAGTTCGC